>NC_086451.1:77718766-78063141 GCF_028390025.1 Pseudophryne corroboree
TTTTACCCTGTAATTTGTGGAGCCCATGCTATTTACAATTTAACAGTGGGTTTATAAAGGGGTGCTCTGCCTCCGAATAAATATACTGTCCATGTAGATTTGTTTTTACCCCTTATATGCAATATGCAGTGTGGTGTACAAACACATCTGTATCCAGCACACAGTATGAAGATGATCGGAACAGAATTACTTGACTGTAGCCTTTGCCTTTATCAAATAACACTGAGAAAGACCCCCTTTAGAGGCTCATTCTTGTTCAATATATGTGTAATAACTGGAAAGTAGTTTAAAGGATATTCATGATTAATTCAAAACTGAAACATGGGTCTTAAAGCAGACTCCAAGGTTTAATCTGTGGTCTGTGTGGAAAAAGGTTTTGCAGCGCTGGGTTACCATAAAGAAAATCTGCAATGACCTAGTAAATTATAGCTATGATTTAGAATCCTTTAGATGTCATAAATGAGAAAAATACAGATGTCTGCTACGGAGACCAAATAATGCAGAGCTTTAAATAGGGCTGAAAGGAGGTAATTTCTAAGGTAGGAGTCACAATCCTCATTTAATGTGCTTTACATAACATCGGAATAATGTTACTTTTGCTCAGTGTGAGGTTCAAAACTGGTTTTCAACTTGTTACATAGTGTTGCTGGTGTACTCTGGTCTTTCATGTAAAACAGTAATACAACATACAGATTATTTATTTTCATATTAACTAACCTACTTCCAGGTGTCTGCCGCTATTAAAATGCCCAAACACACAATTTATTCTCAGAGTATAACTGATTATATTGAGTGATATATCCAGGGCTGGCGACAGAAATCTTGGGGCCCGCTACAGGGATATCTTTGCCCCCCCCCCTCGACCCCCGCACCCACACATCCCTCCCCTGGGAGCGAGAGAGAAAGGGTGTCAGGGTGAGAGAGAGAGAGAGAGAGGGTGTCAGAGCAAGAGAGAGAGGGTTTCATGGAAAAAGAGGGAATAGGAGAAAGAGAGAGGGGAGAGATGGTGTCAGAGAGAGAGGAGTGCGAGAAAGGGTGTCAAGGAGAAAGGTATGAGAGAGGGGATAGAGAGAGAGAGTTTTTCAGAGAGGTAGAGGAGCAAGAAAGACGGAGGGGAGCGTGCAAGAAAGAGAGAGTCCACAGAGAGAGTGTCAGTGAGAGAGACAGGGAGAAAGAGAGACAGTCAAGGAGAGAGAGACAGTGATAGACAGTCAGGGAGAGAGATAGGATGAGAGAGAGACACAGTGTCGGGGAGAGTCAGAGAGAGAGAGACCATCAGAGAGAGAGAGACCAAGTGTCAGGGAGAGAGGGGGAAAGAGTGTGTTGGAGAGAGGCAGAGTCATAGAGGGAGGAGGAGAAAGAGAAAGACATAGTATCAGGGATGGAGAGAGAGATTGACAGGGAGAGAAAGAGGGAGATATAGAGAGAGACAGTGTCAGGGATAGAGAGAGACATTTTCAGTGAGAGACAGTCAGGGAGAGAGAGGGAGAGACTGTCAGGGAGAGAGGGAGAGAGAGAGAGACAATGTCAGGGAGAGTCAGCGAGAGAGACAATGTCAGGGAGAGTGTGAGAGAGACACCATCAGGGAGATAGAGCAAATGTCAAGGAGAGAGAGGGAGAGAGTGTGTTGGAGAGAGAGACAGATAGTCTCAGAGAGAGAGGCAGAGTCATAAGAGAGAGAAAGAGACAGTGTCAGGGAGAGATAGAGAGTGTCAGGGAGAGACAGACAGTCGCAGGGAGAGAGAGGCAGTGTCATGGAGGGAGAGCGAGAGAGTGCCAGGGACAGAGAGTGAGTCAGGGAGAGAGAAGAAACAGAGAGTTAGACATAGAGAGGGAGAGAGACGGTGATAGAGACTTTCAGTGAGAGAGTGAGGGGAGAGAGTGTTAGGGAGGGAGAGGGAGAGACGCAAGCTGGAGAGACATTACCTGACTACAGAACATGTCTCTCATAAGGGCGGATACTTCTCAGCATTAGGCCCCGCCCACTAAACACCCACGAATTGCGGCACTGCTGATCTGCTGCCGGGAGCCGGGACCGGTAATCAGGAAGGGGGTGTGGTTGTTCCTGTGAACCTTGCGGCCCCTCAGGATCGTGGGGCCCGAGACCGGCGTTCCCTTTGTACCCCCCTGTCGATGGCCCTGGATATATCTGTTATTGTTCCCTATGGTCCAGAAAGGAGACCTCATTTAAGCATAGATATGTTTAAAGGACACAAGGAGGGGGATACAATTAGCACCGATAATTTTTCGAGAGATAAAAACTGGGCTTTACTGGAATTTTTTTTTTTCGGGCATCCCAATTAGAGCCTGTTTTTACCTCCCGAAAAATTACCTATTCAGGCAAAAACAGATAGGTCCATGAACTTATCACAGATCCTATGTGTTTTCGTGTCCGAGGCTGTGAAAATGGGGCTGATTAGGACTGATTATTGGGGATTTTTTCTTGCCGGCTTCAGGCACAATTGAATATCTCTGTGGGGGGTTGTCAATTAGCTGCAGTAAATTACTATGTTTAATTGAATTCCCCCAATGAGTCTCTCTGTATTGTTTTGAGTTCATTTGAATGCACTCTTTAATGTATATTTGGCACTAAATTGGATTCTCTGTATTGTATAGGGGTTGCCAGATATCTCTCCGTATTGTATAGATGCAAAAAAAAATCTCAACTGCATTGAATTGAGGTAACCAGACAACTTTATGAATTGTGTTTTGGTCACTATAGATGTCACCAGAATTATATCCATATTGTATTGAGATTACCAGAATGCTCTGTATTGTACAGTGATCATCAGAATGCTCTGTATTGTACAGAGATTGTCAGAATGCTCTGTGTATTGTATAAAAGTCACCATAATTATCTCTGTATTTTATATAAATCACTTGGATGGTTCATAGATCACCAGAATGCTCTCTGTATGGTTCAGAGATCACCAGAATGCTCTCTGTATGGTTCAGAGATCACCAGAATGTCCTCTGCATGGTTTAGAAATCACCAGAATGCTCTCTGTATTGTAAAAAAGGTCACAAGGAAGGGTGGGGGGCTGGATTGCACACCCTATTACTGAAGATATCAAGAGGTGCTATCATGCTGAGGCTTCTAATACTATGCTGGAGGAAGAGAGATGCAGATGCACACTCCTAGCGCTAAGAACACTAATGGTAAAAATAATTTAAATAAACCTCACAATTAACATGGAGTATAATTGAAGTTCTCTAAAAATAATTTAAATAAACCCTCACAACTAACATGTTAATTGTGATGGTTTATTTAAATTATTTTTACTATCAGTGTTCTTGGTGCTAGAAGTGTGCATCTGCATCTCTCTTCCTCCAGCATAGTATTAGAAGCCTCAGCATGATAGCACCTCTTGATATCTTTAGTAATAGGGGGTGCAGTCCAGCCCCCCCCCCCCTCCTCCCCCCTCCCCTTGTTCCATTATATTTGTGTATATATTGTACACTGGAAGGCAAGGCTTCCTTCCTCTGGTATTGGCACCCCTCCCATTCACCCTTAGGTATTTTAATTAGCTGGGTTCCTACATTTCAGGTCACACATTAATAAGGCCCTATTTAGAGGTAAGTCCTGTATAAATTTATAGAATGTGATAGTATTAGGAATGTTGGGGACCCATGTGATGAAGTCACCTGGCCGCGGTACATGGGCCCGCATATTTGCGCAAACGTGTGCTAAGAACTTCAATTATACTCCATGTTAATTGTGAAGGTTTATTTAAATTATTTTTAATATCAGTGTTCTTAGTGCTAGGAGTGTGCATCTGCATCTCTCTTCCTCCAGCATTGTAAAAAAGGTCAACAGAATGATCTCTGTATTTTATAATGGTTCACATAATACTCTATGTGTTGTATATAAGTCACTAGAGTGTTTTCTATAATTTATAGAGGTTACCAGAATACTTTCAATATTGTGTAGAGGTCACTAGAATACTCTTAGTATTGTAGATGTTACCAGAATGCTCCACTTGGTAAAATATATGTAACTCTTGGACATGTAAGCAGAAATACCATCAGAATTTGTGGGACCCAATATAAATTTAAAAAAAAGTAGATCCTCCCCCCCAAACAGAGAAACACAGGTCAGATGCTCAGAAGGGTTGCGTCATAGGCACATATAAGAATAGGAGGAAGAGGCACACATGGGCAGTGGTAAAGGTACCAAGAGGGGGCAGAGAGAGGCAAACATTGGAGGAGGGGCAGAGGTACACATGGAGGAGTGGGCAGAGGCACCACTGGGGGATGGGCAGGAGCAAGCATGGGAGACGGGCAGAGACAAACATGGAGTCTTGCAGAGGCACCGCTGGGGGAGTGAACAGAGGCACACATGGTGTGGCAGGTAGAGGCACAAATGGAGGAGCAGACTGAGGCACATAAGAAGGGAGTGGGCAGAGGCACCCATGGGGAGGGGGTAGGGAGTATGAGCGTGGTAAATATATACAAAACTGCAGCAATTGACAGAGATACACTGTGGTGTGGAAGGTGTGTGTGTGTGTGGGGGGGGGGAGTTAAAGAGCTGCAGACAGTTTTTATACACAACCAGCGGCAGAGGAGGGGGAGTGTGTTGGGTGTGGCTGTCCATACTCACCAGGGCAGCAGTGACATGTGTGACAGGCGGCTTAGCAGATCATACTCACCAGTGCCTGGCAATAGTGACTTGTGTCATGGGTAGCCTAGCAGCAAATCAGACTAGCTGCACCTGCTGTCATTACAGTGCGGTGACTTGCGGAGCTCTCAGCCTACTCTACAGTCTGTACATCGGGTGTGGTGATCAGGGATGAAGCACTTTGTCTGAGAGATTATCATGATCTCACTAGACTAAGAGCTTTCCTGTTCACCACATTGATGTGTGAAAGCTCCACGTGCCCACCGCACTGCAATGACAGGCAGCTTGTCTGATTCGCTGCTAGGCTACCTATGATAAAAGTCACTATTGCCATACCCTGGTGAGTATGGTCAGCCACTTGGCAGCTATTGGACGGTTCTCCCTCCACTGGTTCATACACAAGGAGGCCCCCAAAACTTTCCAGGACCCTTACACATGTACCCTTTGTACCTCACTGATGGCTGCCCTGCATGTATGACTTGGTGATGCGCTATGTTGATTGTAGTTCCACTCACTGTTGGCTGTTTCAGTGCCATCACCCAGATCAGTACTAGCTTATCTTGTCACAGGTACTGGGATTGTTCTATACCCACTTGGAGTCAACCTGTCTTTGTCCAACAGCAGATTCTAATCCGCACATGAAAGGATAAACCAACATGGCAGAATTCCTGGGATGCAATAACAAAGCAATAAGAGTTTATGACAATAGAATAATACAGACACTGAGCAAAACAAACAAACAAACAAACACAAACAAACAACCGGTAATATTACATGAATAATGAATATTTAATTAGATACGGGGCAAGTGCTCAGGCCATCAAGAACTTAGTATAGAGCAATACTGCAACTATAAGGAATCATTTGAGATGAAATTATAATAATTATAAAGGATAAGTAATATGAAAATTCAAAATGCAAAAAATATATATGGTCAAAATGTATTAAACGTTTGGCCACATTAGTCAAATCAGAAAACATCAAAAAGAAAGTGAAGACAAATTTCATTCAAACAGTAGACATTAATTCAAAAGATTATTTTTCCTGCCATGACAGTCTTGGTAAATGGCCCCTTGGTAAATGGTATATTCTCAAGGCTATGTTGACCTTGATAATATCTGCTCTACTAACAATGGTGGTCATTCCGAGTTGTTCGCTCGCTAGCAGTTTTTAGCAGCCGTGCAAACGCTATGCCGCCTCCCACTGGGAGTGTATTTTAGCTCAGCAGAAGTGCGAACGAAAGGATCGCAGAGCGGCGGCAACGTTTTTTTGTGCAGTTTTAGAGTAAATCAAAACCTACTCAGCGCTTGCGATCACTTCAGACTGTTCAGTTCCTGTTTTGACATCACAAACACACCCTGCGTTCGCCCAGCCACGCCTACGTTTTTTCGAACACTCCCTGAAAACGGTCAGTTGACACCCAGAAACGCCCACTTTATGTCAATCACACTGCGGCAACCAGTGCGACTGAAAAGCTTCGCTAGACCCTGTGTGAAACAACATCATTCGTTGTAATAGTACGACGCGCGTGCGCATTGCGTCGCATACGCATGCACAGAAGTGTCTTTTTTTGCCTCATCGCTGCACAGCTAGCGATCAACTCGGAATGACCACAAACACTCTCAATTATAGCTTTATGGCTCACTTGAGGGTAGAGTTACTATCCATTGGGTTTACAAAGTTGCCAATGATTTTAAAAAGGGCAATATTAATTCATTCATGCAATTGATAATGATTGATATTTCCTAATGTACTGTATATTTTAGTAGGTACTCCAATAAAATAAAAAATATAAAAATAAAATAGTCATTAATGCTAAATCATGCTGATTTATCATCAGTTGCTATTGCTCTTTGAAATACATTGATCAAAGCCGCAGACCATAAATGGCTTGTAAACCCAAAGGATAGTAAATCTACACTTTCTGTAAGTGCACTGTTGGTGCACTTACATAAAATGTTCACATGCCTCTCATAAGGGGCCTACACACTCAGCGATGCTTGCAATTTTGACGATGATCAATCTGAATGATGATCGATCATTGTCCAAATTGACTTGCATTGCAAAGCTACGGAGAACCAACGATGAACGACCACAGGGCCGTGCATCATTAATTGTTGGTGCATACACACTTAGCGATATGAACGATTTCTCGTTCATTACTGAACAAAATCGTTCATATCGCCCGCACACATCGGCAAATGTGTAGGGCCCTTTAGACTGGTTGCCAACATTGGCCCATCTACCACCACCTCGAGTTCTTCTGGTTACTAAACTAAAGGAATCAGTATATCAGAGGTGTGTTCAACCCTTGTTCACATTTATTTTAAAATCAGTCTTTATTAGATATATTTAAAAACAGACGTCTCAGGGATTGTCCTACAAATGTAATGCTCTGTATTGCTCACTTTTTACAAAGAATATTTAATTGCAGATGTATACCCTATAATTGGACTGATCAAACAAAGTATTAAAAAAAGAAAATAATTCAGTAATTATTGATTTTTATTTTTTTCCCCAAAACTTTGCTTGAAGTGAGCAATAAGAAGCATTACATTTGTAGGATAATTCCTAAGACCTCTGTTTTAATTCCTGTTTTTAAGCATATCCAATAAAGACTGATTTTAAAATAAATGTGAACAAGTGATTATGAGGTAAATGTACATGTTAAGTGCCGCAGATACTGCTTCGCGATGTATGTGTTATGGCTGCGGCCTATGAAAAATGCCAGGGGCGTCATGCTCCGCTGTCTTTATCAGCGCTGGTATCTGCAAGATAGCACAGCGATGTGCCGGCAAATGTATGGATGGTCAGTGGCACTGACCGTTCTGACAACTGCAGCTATCGATATCAACAGCTGCAGCTTTCGTTGCCACATGCATATCACTGTCCCTAGCTGTCGCTTCTGACAACCAGAGATTGTGCTTTAAAAAAAACAATAAAGTTTTTTTTTTATTCAATAACACCACAGTGCTGCTGGGACTGGAGGAATGTGACCGGTGCATGCAAGCGCCGGTCAGTGGCAGCGCACCTGCCGAAAAAGGGAGAGTGGAAACAGGTTAATTAGCACTCTCCCTCTTCGGCAAAACAGCAGATAATACATGCCGCCGATGTTTGGACCTACTTCACCACGCTAAATGGGTGAAGCAGGTCCAGACAAATAACGTTAATTATTGAACCAATAATACATCTCCCTCTGAGTGCACCTATGATATTCTAATTCCTTTTCTTTAATTTGTACATATATCTGAAACAGTAGGAAGCACCTACAGTTTACATCAGGGTATAGACAATCCTTCCATTTTGTAATGATTTCCCTTGACTAGAATTGTATACATAATTATTGCTCTTGGTGCAGATTACCCTCTCACTATATGTTTCTTATGGTTACAACCAGCAAATCTTAATAACACAGCCTAGCATTCAATCTTCTTCTCTGCATACAGTCTAATTGATAGTATATTGGTTCCATACTTTAATCACAGTCTGCAGGGCAGTAGAGAGCTGGGATGGGCTCAGTTACTTTTAGGGGGTGTGGTCATGTCCCCTTATGAAAAGAAATAGAAAAAAGTGTTTGCAGCATTGCAAAGCACCGTGTGGCTGGGGGAGCCAGGGGCAAATCAGGGATGTGTGTGTGAGGGTGGGGGGAAGGGGCATTTAGTGTGACTGCTCTTCCCTTGCACAGGCAGAGGAGTATCCTATTACTATCTTGTTTTACATTGGGTCAAGATATTTGCCAGGCTCCATATGAAATTTTAAGACTTTGGATTTATAAAAGATACCTATTGCACCTATGTCATTTTTACCTAGCAGTCGCTCCTGTCACTCGCTGGTCTACTGTTGAGCGGCGGTGAATAGACTCTTTACGCATGCGCACACAACATCTATTCACGGAGACAGAGGTACTGGGGACATGGCCAACAGCTCACAGAGCGCTGGTCATGCCTCCACAGTGGCGGAAAATTATGGGCGTGGTTCGCGAACATGGAATTACCATCAAGCCACGCCCCTTTCATCTGAAGCCACACCCCTTTTCTGGCTGGCACGACTTCGCCAGGCAGGATTCCCGCTTCCTCATTAATAAAAGTTGGGAGGTATGTCTTCCGTCATCCAAACAGTAAGACAAGGTAAAACTTGCTCACAACAACCATATTAGATGTAATGAAGAGAGCATCGAAATTCAACAAACATCCAACAAAACACCTTCTCACAGAAAGAAGAAATCGAATTGTCCATTTCTGGTCCTGATCCAGAGATGTAGGCATTATTAGCAAATGTGATTTCGTCCACTGCTGCAGCGCACGTTCAAAAGCAGAAACATTGGATGCGTATCAGTCGGCCATTGAACTTCTGAGTAAAGGCCTCCATACATCAAAGCCCCGTAGCCCCAATCCAACGGCACCACTGATCGCCATTGAAGAGTGTCAATCGGTAAACCACTGCTGATGTATGGGGGCCTTTAGTCTATGCTGTCTCAGCAGAGTGGCTCTCCTAAGATGCCGTGGACTTTCCACCTGTGATCAAATTTGCAGTGGCTGACTTTGGACCTAGAGAATGGTGCCGACACGCCTGGAATTTTCTAGTCCCCGTTACCTCCCCCAAAGGCTGACTACCTGCCACTCATTTTGTCATTTTGCAAAGAAATTCCTGTGTGCATGCACTATTGGCAAACAATGGCTGTGCTTTGGCATTGCTTACATCTCAGAATCCGGTCCTCTGTACCTTATGGATGGAAATAGTGGAATATGTGACTGGATGCGCTTTGCTGCCTGCACCAAGTGATCACAAACTTGTTTGATCTCATGGGACCTGGGCCAATAGGGAATTCTCTCTCAGCATCAGTAACCACCTGTTACTGACTCCACCCACTGCGCAGTGGGTGGGTAGTTTGCTGCCACCACCAGGTCCTACCACTGGCACCTAGAACCACTGATTTCCACTCAGGCTTCTACTAATGCCACCTGATATCGCTTGCTGCTGTGTATACTTGGACACGCTGCTGTGGCACCTCCTCATTGGTGTCAACTGATCCCCACTGGGCACACACCATGGACCAGGCTGTGCATCAGTAGCTGGCAGAAGGCGGAGCTTGGAGACACTGGGCTCAACCCAGAACAGCCGGGGAACGGGATTTTGTTTGCCGCATTCCTTGTGGTCGCAGGATAAGAGGCAGTTGTCATGAAGGTAAGATGTTTATTGCTAAAGCCGTCTTAAAAAGTGTCTTCCCTTTGCAAGTACTGCGTTTGGGTTACAGCATACAGATGTTAACAGCAGTACACTTCTTGATGTCACGGAAGGTACATCTCTAAAATACATTTAAAAACATCTTAAATATAATTACATGTAAACATGTCACAGACTATTAAATATATAGTGCTTTGCTTTATACACCAGTGCAATGAAGATCAGCTGCAGTGCTTTACAGCAATATATTTTTTGAATACAGTACATATATATATTTTTTGCATTACGTTTGCCACTAGTCCCAGCTCCCTATGTCTATGCCATGTTCAAGCATCATGCAAAAGGCAAGCCTTACACTGCAGCCTGGGTCTAAGTGTTCCTGGCTGTAGTCCAGCTCCTTGTCAATGGCTATCACATTTACAAATGGTACCTCAGCGTTGATTGGGCCATTCAAAAATTACGCAGAAGCAGTGGTTAACCCCCTCAGTGCCACTGCCGCCATCTTAGCCATGTGGTCCTGGTCTCCAGCCACACTCTTCCTCCTGCCACAGTGGCCCAGGGGGGTAATTCAGATCTAATCGTAGATGTGCTAAATTTAGCACATCTATGATAATTTTCTCAGACATGTGGGGGGACACCCAGCACAGGGCTAGTCCGCCCAGCATGTCAATCAGGCAGAGGTGATCGCAGCCCAGAGATGCTTTTAGCATCTCACTGGGCTTCCAGGGTGTGCATGCGCACTCCACATAGGAATTCAGACTGCGATCGCTGCCACTGCAGCTATCTGGTCTAAATTAGGCCCCATGTCCCAACGATTTGGCGACTACTGGTATTGCAGTCTCTTGGGGTTAGGGAGCTACCTGGGGAGCTTTGGCTCCAGTCTAGTCAGTTCATACATATTGCAGTTGGCCTTTACTTGATTGAAAGCAATGTCCAAAAAAGTCAACCTGAAGTTCATAGTTCCACCACAACAGTCTGTCAGTTTCCCCCAAGATCCACCACAACAATCTGTCAGTTTCCCCCAAGATCCACCACAACAATCTGTCAGTTTCCCCCAAGGTAGGTTGTAGCCACTCAAAGGTTCGGTGGTTAGTCACCACTGTGGGGGGCCAGTCGCACAAACAGTGCTGAAGTACGTCCTATGCACACACAATTGCCAACCATTTGTGTCCCAATTGTGGCATACCACACCTCCCACCATCGCAGTATCCTGCTCACACAGGCCACGGGGTGCTCCTGCCCATATGGCCTCTACAGGCTCAGTACTGCTCCCAGTCCATGCAGTGGGGCAGTATTTTGAACCACAATGTCCTGGTCATACATTTGCGAGAGCCTGACTAGAATGCCACCTCACAAGTATGTGCAAAGTCCATTGACTTGGGTAGATGTCACCACAGAACTAAAGTCAGGGACAACTCATCCATAGGACCTTACTATTTCTAAGGTCAGTACCTGTCTGGGCATTGTGGGTGGGGCACAGCCTCTGGTTGCCTCTACCTCCGCTGGTTTGGGCCTACCCCTGCCTTCTCCCACACTATACTCATTGCACGTCTGTCTTTTTTTTTTTTTTACTTTTTTTTTTAATTCCATTTTCAAATATCACACAGCAACAGGTAGATGAGTCACATAGGTGACACAATAAAAAAAATGGGAAAATAGAACAGGGATGACAGAAAATCAATAACAATACATACATAACAACCAATAGGAATAATGACCATAGAGTAAGGTTACAAGCCCTCAGATAACACGACCGATCATGGTCAAGCTAGAAAATGTATAACAAGTCAATATAAATACACAACATCCATCATACAACTGTGACCCAGAAACTAGTAAACCAGTAAACAAACATAAAACAAATATAGACACAAATGGGGAGGGCAAGGGTAAGAGAAGTCAAACGTTGCAAGAAGTGGGAGGGGGGAGAGGGGGTAGAAGGATCTGCTGGAATATTCAGAATAATACAAAGCATGCCAGCATTAGTATTTCAGAATAGTAAGGCATACACTTAACACACCTACAATGGTAAAGAGTGTCCAGCCTAGAACATCTATCACGACTGAACACCTTCTGTATCCAGCTTTCTGTGTAGGAACCATGATGTTGACTCAAAAATCTTAAATACATGTTCTCGTTGGTGAGGCTCTAAGGATTCAATAAATGGATTCCATTTCATATGGAATTTAGACACACCCTGTTCAATATCTGCGAGTGTGGATCTTCTATCGAAATCTAAAAGTTGAAACAGAGTTTGTTTCACTGCGAATAGGAACGGAGGAGATTTAACCATCCAATTCTGCATGATGACTTTCTTTGCCACAGTAACGATCGTGGTTAATAGAGGAACAATAGACCTCTTTCCCGCACCAAGATCCCAATTATTGAAGTTGGCACATAATAAGGCCAGTGGATCCGGTTGAAGACGCAAGGAAAAAATAGCATTGATAAATGATGAGACTTTGTACTAAAATTTGCGAATTTTTCCACACTCCCATATATTATGAAACAACGTACCTGAAACATGGCCACATTTAAGACATCTCCCCGTCTCATCAGCGACCATGTATTTACGTTGGGCTTGTGATATGTAGATTCTGTATGCACGTCTGTCATTTTTACCTGGCATCCGTCTACACTAACTGTCAGACCTGCCCTCTGTGACCGGAGAACCCCTACCCATGTGGCTGGCGGTGGCTGCAGCACTGAAAGGGTTAAACCGCCTGCTGCGGTGCCATCTTTAAAGGAACCAATAAGTGGCATGAATGGCTAGGCGCCATTGTTAAATGAGTTACCTGCGCTAGTACTGGGTGTTTATTTTATTTTTTTGTATTGCTGTTTGATGTGCTACAGACGTGGTTCCTCTCTCCAGCGGCTAAAGCGATTCTGTGGTGGGATGCAGGGCTATAAGTGAATGCAGTACCGTGGGAGCTGGTTCCCAAACGGTGATGCAGGGAAGAGTGGGCGTGGCAAGGTTGAAGTGTTAGCCCCCAATGGACTGTGTGTAATGAGCCGCACGCTCCACATACCCTCAGCTCTAGGACAAACAGGAGCGTGTACTGCCCAGAATGTGTCCTGTGGCTATGGTGCCCAGGCAGCTTGATGTTAATCCATGCACTGTCCAGGATGCAGGGATGGAGCTGCTGAATCCTACATGGCGGCAGGGCTGTGTGTCAAACACTGGGGTCTGGGAGCCTAACTCCTGGCACCCAAGCACTACCAAGCGGCCAAGCAGTGGGTTACTCCCTGATGTGCTTCACCAGGGGGTGAGCCCCAGCAGTCTTAGACTGCAGGGCTAGGTGAGCCCAGTGCTGAGTGCTCAGCACAGTAAAATAAAATATATAAATGTTGTTTAAAAGGTGTGCGCAGCACTGAGCCAGGAGAGCAGACCTGAGCTGCATTGCTGCTGTCCGGGAAAAGCCTGCTGCAGGATATAGACTGAGTGTGTCTATTTGTACTGGGTGTAAAGTATATTAAAAAAATTATTTTAAAAGAAAAATGCACTTACTGGTATCCCTGGTGGTTTAGGAGAATCCAGAGCTCTCTATGGGCTGCAGAGTTTCCCAGCCCTGTCACATGCAAATGGAATGCCTTCTGCTATAGCCTTCCTTATCAAAATTACATGGGAAGGCAGAGGAGAAGTTGGCCAACCCAGCCGGCTAAATGATTTAAGGGAGTCCCAAAGGACTCCTCTTTGGTGGGCTTAAGTTGATGCCAGGGGACCGTGGTTGCCCTATCTCTGGAGCTCGGTTTCAGGCTAGACTTGGTGAGCTGGGTCCCTTAGCAGATTCCTAGGAGATGGTTTCAGAGGGATTCCTTCCCCAGCCCAGACGACCTGGCTCCTGGGCTGTGACTAACACGGCAGGTGGAACAATGCATAGAGAAGTGACTACCCCCACTGCCCATAGAGTACAATGTTAAAGGTGATCATGCCTAGGGCATGCACAGCACATGCACTTAACTTGATTGGGTAAAGACAACAGGGCAGAACTGCCCCCTGTAGTATTGTGTGTTGGATGAGGATAAAAGGAGGCCTGAGTGCCTCAGAAAAGGTAAATACATTCTGCGACATCAAGAAGGTTGAAATGTTGTTAAAATCTGTATGCTGTATCCCCCTTGCATAAGGGGAGGAGTCTTCTTTAAGACTACTTGAGTAATAAACATCTTGCCTTCAAGACGATGCCTTTCATCTGTTCTGGTTACAGCCCAGCACTTCCAAACTCCGCCCTCTACCAGCTACCGATGTAGGGCCAGGTCAATGGTCAGTGAACCGACACCACTTAGGAGGTGTGCCAGCAGAGTGTCCATGCATACACAGCAGCAAGTAGTAACAGGTGCCGGTAGTAGGAGTCTGAGTAGGAAAGCGGTTTCTGGGTCAGTGGTAGGACCTGGTGGTGGCAGCAACATACCTGCCCACTGCGCTGTGAGTGGAGTCAGTAACAGGCGGGTACTGATGGTAAGAGGGAATCCCCTACTGGCTCACATCCCGTGAGACCCCAAAACATTCTGTGATTGATCTGCGCGGGCAGCGAGTGTGCATCCAGTCACACCCTCCAATCTTCCTCTAACGACCTATGACCCGGGGAACTTCCCCAGTCACCTAGGTCTACTCTTACCACCTCATCCGCAAGCTGTTCCAAAGTGATGGCGGACAGGGCACCAGCCTCTGGTGCTCATGTGGCATACACCACTGTGAAACTGCGTGTCTTCCCCGATCTACTGGGCACAGGCAGGGGACCTGCTAAGTCCACAGCCACTTGCTGTAAGGGCTCTACTATGGGCAGAGACCTGGAGGAATCACGAACACTGGAGTGCCCAAGCTGCCAACACATGGCACAGTACTTATAGCTGGTCTTGGCATCATCTGACATTTTAGGCCAGGACAAGTTGTGTGTCAGGCTCTTCAATGCATGAGCCATCTCCAGGAGACTGTCCAAATTGGTTTCCTGGGCAACTGACACAAGATGTGCAGGACAAACATGATCCCTGTCTGGTCAATCCTCTTCTACCTTCTGGCTACACTGTATGTTAACCCTTCCTCATCCTGGCAAGGTCATTACCAGTTTGGTGCCTCATCCCTTCCGGGATGGGTCAGAGGGTTGAACCTTCCTAAACTTTTGCCTGCAGCCCTCACCTTCTCCTAAGTTGGGACACTCTACAGGAAGGGGGGGGGGATAAGTTTGGCTTTATAGGGTCAGTCATAGGGAAGTTAGTGTGGTCAATAATATGCACCGCCACAGTTGGGCACTCTCACAGGATCCAATGGGCTGGAACCAACATACCCTGTGTTGCTAGTGGATGTAGGCATACCAAAGGCAAAAGGCATGCTGGGTAGATATGCTGATCTAGACGCTGTTATCTATTCCTCTGGGCTGGTTGATGCTGTGCTGGAAGGTGTCTAGCCACTGTAGTCTTTTCCTCTGGGCTGGGCTGTGCTGGTACAGATGATGTAAACTGCAGTCAGGGTTTTCGACTCCGCGTGATGGTGTTAGCAAAAGTGGTAACTATTCCACCTCCTAGATCATTTCCCTGGACCACATCAGTTCCAGGTACCACATTGAAGGAACCTGGAGGTGGCAGCAAAATACCCACCACTGCACAGTGGGTGAAGTCAGTAACAGGTGGCTACAGTGTTCGTGTTTTTGGCTGACAATCTATATCCATAAACCGTACCCACTACACATATTGATAACCAGGTTACATCTTCTAGTGGATTGTACATAACATCTTTCCGGTACGGTTGTCTGTCCAAAAAATTTTATGTACGGATTTTTTTTTTCAAATATATACTTTGGGCTTTTAATATGGTCCCATTTGTTTTGGTTTTACATCCATATTGTGAGGGATATTGGTCTCGATCCATATCCAGTGAGGACGTTACAGAAGTCCTAAAGCAACCTTTATATGCTTTATATCTACGTTACAAGTAAGAATACTGTACATGTAAGAGTCTGCTATAGTCTATTCTCTCTACACCTTGGGTGCTGTTAAAGGAAGGAAGGATCTTTAACCGGATTGGGACTTATTATACACCCATCTTACTTCTTCCGTCACCAAGGGTGCTACTAAGCTTCTATCTTACAGTATTACACTATATTATTGTTTTTATTTTTTATGTGATCATCATTGGAATATACATATTGACGGATCCTCCTACATCACTTTGAGGAGTATTTCATAATTGTGGACAATTTGGAGCGCAAGTAGGATTGTACTTTTTTTCTTTTGGCTACTGATGGTAATAGGGAATGCACTATTGGCCCAGCTCTCATGGGATCAAACAAGTCTGTGATCTACTGGCGTAGGCAGAAAGGCGCATCTGGTCACACTATATAAGGTATACAGTATACTGTACTATAACAGGTGGAACATTACACTGATTTGGGATAAAAATATGTACAAAAATAGTGGAAACTAGTACTATTTAATCCCCCAGGGGCTATCCAAGTAGCCACGACTCTGGCACTTATCACCCGTGATTGCGAAAACACGTGGGTCCAAAAACTTTTCCAGTATCTTATGTTTTTGTTGCATGAAAATGGGTCAATCCCCCCCCCCACAAAAAAAAATGGGTCTGAAAATAACGAGAAAAAAAGGCCATTACTGCAATTTTTTGCCTTATCAGAAAAATGTTCGTGCATAATTGAATTCCCCCCTTAATGGCAAATATAATTGTTTTTATGAAAATGTTTTAATGTTTCAGCAGAACTCTCGGCATATGTTAAGTTTTACACTTAGGCACCCAGTTGCTTGCGATATGCCTGCACATGTACTATATTACCTACACCACCGGTGATTATCCCCTGAAATTGGAGACTGTACCACCACCTAGATGTACACCCCATTTTGGGTTAGGTTTGGAGTATTTTCATAAATACACAATACAAAATATGTTTTTAAATGGGAAATCACAGTTGGGGCGTGGGGTGTCATAGGGATGCCCTCATCCTGAATTACCAACAAGCGATAGGGAGCATCATGGAGTGAAATGGGTAATGTTGGAAGGCCTATTTAGTATCTAGGTGCGTTGGTGCAAAACCAAAGTATTCCACATTGCATATCTATGTAATTAGGCACATAGTGAAAAGATGCTGTAACAAATAGGAAACAGCCATTAGCTAACATTTCTTTAAAACTGCACCACAAAAATGGCATATACATTAGTATGTGATGGGTTTGCCCCAGTTACAGCACCATTTTCAATTGCACCCGCTATCTTAAACGTCCCCCTTTGCAGTAAAACAGTGCTGGTACGAAAGCCGACCACTTTCCGCATGAATAGACAGATAAATAATTACTGAACTACAACTCCCATCCATAGTGGTCAATGCAACGACAGAAACAGAAAGAGGTGCTGAGCGTTGCCCATTACTGCACCACCCTGTAAGCTCTTAGGCTTGTGCCCTTTCAATGACTGGTAGGAAGTCCTTGGCTAAAGCGATGTACTTGGCCAGACAGGTAGATTACATTACAAATAGTCACAGCAATCTGTGCGCTTTGTCAGTAAGAGAAGATCAAATTAGATTATTAAATTACTATGCGTCATGCTTAATAGAAGCGTTCTTCCGCCCCTTGGTTTCATGACATTCATAATTGTCATCAATTTGTTTTGTGCTTCTGTTTATGCGAGAGTTTAACGCTTTCTGCGTGGAGAGGCCAGAGGGACACTAGCGCTCGCGTATTCTGCTTTATCGGGAAACATAATTCATTTATTGGTTAACTATGACAGCAACGTTCCCGGAGCCCTGAGACTACCGATCAGGAGATAATAAACAATAATTTGTAATATGGATGACTAAGTAAGAATCTCAGACATTCTGCTCTCTGTATTACAAAGTACATCTTGTTTTGTTTTATTATTATTATTTCTTCTATGTTTTTGCAGAGCGCACATCTTCCTCTGCATAACAGAATTTGTCAGTGTTTACCTGCGCTGCCATACCCCCTGCCTATCTGCATCGTTCCAGCAATGTCATGGCCCCCTACGGATGAATAATACATTTCATTTCTCTCAGTTCAGGACGGTTGCCCAGAAATGCGATTGTTCCGCTCTGCATTATTTGAAACAATTTATGCTGAGTCGTAGAAAATAAAAACTAAAGGACACGATGTATCAATCCCCTGCGCCCTCGGAGCAGATAAAACAGCTTGGCGAGTGCTTTAGAAAATTAGCATGGTATAGAGTCAGTCTCCAACAGATATTCCACTGTGATCTATGGAAATGCTAGAAAGTCTTGGGTCAGGTGACCCCTGGTGAAAAGCAGGTGGCTATCTGGGGAAGAGTGTGCGGAAATAACAGGAGATAAGCTATGAAAAGCATGTTGCGTCCAAGATAATGTCTGGCTGTTATGCTGCCTGCGGAAGACAACTGAAATGTCAAACTTCCCGTCCTTTACACTAATGTTTGTAGTAGTTTTTTTTTTTTCATGATATTGAACACAAATGAAAAGATTGAGTGTTGCCCCATTTAGGCAGGACAGTATAGATGCTGAGAACCGGTCCTGCTGTCTCCACAGACTGTTGGGAACGGTGATTGGCGCATATGTGTCCTCATAGATCGGTCATTTTTACGCCATATGGAATGAGACGCATGGCGAACTTTAGGCGCTCCACTGTGGGTATGGATATCTGTAATTTCTGACTTTATCCTGACTTGTGTCTTATTCTCATCATACATGTTCACGTACAGTGTCCTAGGTACGTAGGATGAGTGTTTTTATAAAAACATATAGAATTTGATGGCAGATAAGAACCACTTGGCCCATCTAGTCTGCCCCTTTTTTAACCTTCTAATAATCTCAAACCTTATTTGATACTTAAAGCAGATGTATTAAGCCTGGAGAAGTGATAAAGCAGTGAAAAGTGCAAGGTGATAACACACCAGCCAATCAGCTCCTGTCAATTTACATATTGGAGCTGATTGGCTGGTGCGTTATCACCTTGCACTTATCACTGCTTTATCACTTCTCCAGGCTTAATACATCTGCCCCTTAGTTCTTTCATTTTCATATGTCTATCCCAAGCATTGCTCTACTGTATTAGCCTCTACCACCTCTGACGGAAGGCTATTCCACTTATACACTACCCTTTCTGTGAAGTATTTTTTTTCTGAAGTTTACTTTGACTCTACACCCTCCAGTCTTAGTGCAAGTCCTTGTGTTCTAATACTTATCTTCCTTTGAAGAATCAGTCGATCAGCTCCTAAATGCCATGTTACAGGCTGTGTTTGAAAAATGTCAGGAGCTGGTTGGTTGGTACTTTATGTCTCTCCAAGGCTTAGTACATAGGGCCTAATTCAGACCTGATCGCTAGGCTGTGCGATCAGGTCTAAACTGCACATGCGTATGCACTGCAATGCGTGTCGCACGGGTACAAAGCGGATTGCCACTCAGCGATGGGTTTGTGCGAAGAATCCATTCGCACGGGCGATCGCAAGGAGCTTGGCAGGAAGAAACCTTCTGTGGGTGTCAGCTGACCGTGGTTTAAAAAACGTAGGCGTGTTCATGCAGGGAGGGTTCCTGACGTCAATTCCGGTCCCGGAGAGGCTGAAGTAATCGCAGCAGCTGCGCAAGTCCTGGGCTACTCAGTGACTGCACAAGATCTGTTTATACAGCTCTGCTACACATGCGTTCGCACACTTGCAAAGTGAAAATACACTTCCCTATGGGCAGCGACTATGCGAACGCTGGACTGCAAAAAAAGCCTAGCGAGCGAACAGGTCTGAATTAGGCCCATAGACCCCAAAACATGTTAGGAGGCTGACAGTAAATTATTGAAGAAGAGGAATATGTCCAGAAGAGAATAAATCATGGAAGACGGGTTCACACAATGAGAAGCAAGGAAGGGAGAGAAGATGCTAGCTTAGGTTACATTGATGCCGATAAAACAGAGAACATTGGGTAGCATTGGCTATCTGGATGGATGATACAGGGCAAAGAACAGTGCTGGTTGCGTCTATATCAGTCCAGGTTTTGGTATAGGGAAGAGAAAGCCAAAGAACACACTGTGATGGATGCACTGCCATATTAAAATTACAATCTTTTTAGAATCTGGGAACTCCCAGACCACCGCACTGGGGCAGTCGCATCATAGTATTGAACTTGGCACTTTGCCCTTACTGATGCTGACATCTGAAACTAAAAACAAAGTTCTAAAAGTTTCTTAGTGGTAGGACTGCAGCCGAGAGCATTAAATCCCGGGCTGCAGTGCATGGAAGATCTGAACCCAGTGCTGTTTGCTGTGCACAGCTGTAGTACAGTAATGCATAGCTCCAGGTATAGGACATCAGGTACTGGCTCACAAAATGTTTAATATATATTGAAATAATAGTATATAGGTAATTTAAAAAAAAATTATAATAAAATTTCCCTGGTGGGCCCTTCATGCCCCAGTCCGACACTGATTGTATGCCTGTACTATTTGCAATCAATGGAACTTCAGGAGAACTTGTTCTTCTGGTAACTTCAGTTGGGAATACTGTCCTTTCCATGACATCTACTTGCTTCCAAGACACCTGCATTGGCAGATAACCACCAAAGACTTATACTTTCCCTGGCTGTCCTTAGTTTGAGGCCATTGTCTCTTAACTTGCCCTCTGCTAACTACCAGAGCTGGTCCACAGTAAGTGACCAGTATGGAATTAATGGTCACCATCCAGAACGTGTGGCAGCAGCATGACCATACATATACCAAGAAGTAAGCAATGACTGCGCAGGAGCCTGGTGGTGGCAGTGCCTTGACCGGCAGTCTGTAATAGGTGATTACTGATGGTAAGGTGACAAATTAAGCCCACTTGGCTCTGGATCTGTCGGGAATAGTGATGTCCTCTACCGGCTTATGGAGTTAACCCATCCGGTCATACTCAGAGCTACAGGTTTTTATTTTATAACTTCTTTTTTTTGCAGAATATTCTCATGTGCTTTATAAGCCCAGTAATTAAAAGTAATGGAGGTCCTGCTGTTATGCACACCAGTGCCTGCAGGAAAGTACCGGTGTCAGAACTGTTATGCACTCCAGTGTCTGCAGGAATGTACTGGTGTTTGAACTGTTATGCAAAACAAATGGACTCACAGACAAACTGGGGAATATGACATAACGTACACAGAAGGTGACAGGGTAACAAAATACACACAAAGTGAACAGAGAAGCCCAGAGGCTAAGGAACTGGGTATCTCCCTTGTATTAGAACTGCTCAGATAGAAAAAGCAAGATGTTGTGTTTTAATACGTAAAGAACCCGAAATGCTGTTGCTAAGGGCAACAGCAAAACCCTAAAGGGTTACCAACGGGTGTGGCAGTAAACTCCTTGGTCAGAGATGGAATGATAGACACAAGGAGAGTCTCCACAATCCTATTTCTCACTTGCAGTGCACAGGTTTTAGCTTACTGCCACTAAACTGACCCCTGACACCTAGCACAGTGAGACAGGATTAGACAGGCAAGTCTTAGAATACAGCCGCAAACTTGCTAAGTTCACAGAGTAGTAACAGAACCCCAGCAAGCCAAACGACTGACTCCAGTCTTACTGCTAGGTCTGGATTGGCAGAGTGTAATACCAAATCCCCAGGCCTATTTGCAGTAAGCAACAAACAAATACAAAGCTACACAGTACTGGCTAACTTTCATGAACTGACTAACCAACAAAGATTCAGCAGCATCTGCTTACTCTGAAAAGAGGCCTTATAAAGCAGGTGCTGTCCACGCCCCACTCAGACCTCACAGACTGTGAGCACAAAAACCAGCACCGGATCCCCTGCCGTGCACAGAGCCTATAACCACTGCACAGCAAAAGACCCGAACCGGAGTATCAGCTGCGCTCAGGTTACTCCACTAGCACTTGTCTCCCGGTTGCCATGACGACGTGGCAGCACAGGCCAGGAGACCCTAACAGTACCCCCCCTCTGACGAGGGGTCAAAGAACCCCTACCACCGGGTTTATCGGGGAACTGCGAGAAGAAAGAGCGTATCAGTCTGGGGGCATGAAGATCACAACTGCGCACCCACGACCGCTCCTCCGGGCCATACCCCTTCCAGTGCACCAAAAATGACAGCCGACCCCGAACCACCTTGGAGTCAAGAATCCTTTCAACAACAAACTCCCTCTGGCCACGTATCAGAAGAGGGGAAGGTCTTCCACTGGAAGAAGGATTACTAATCGCCCGTTTTAAAAGGGAACAATGAAATGTTTTATTGATACCCAAAGAACGGGGCAGATCTAACTGAAATGCCACCGGATTGATAACCCTGGTGATCTTATAAGGGCCGATGAACCGGGGGCCTAACTTATGAGATGGCTGTCTCAACTTCAAATTCTTGGTAGACAACCAGACGAAGTCTCCTAATTTGAAGCTGCAGGGTCTTTTCCGCTTATCAAAAACCCTTTTGGTCACTAATGACACAGACACAAGGGCTTTCTTCACTTTCCGCCAAATACCTCTAAGGACCGAAACCACAGAGGAACCACCAGGCGTGGAGTCCAGGGGGTCAAAAGAATTGGCCTTAGGATGATGCCCATACACACAAAGGAAGGGAGAGATCCCTGTAGCAGAGTGAGCCGCGTTGTTATAGGCAAACTCCGCCATGGACAGATGAGCAACCCAGTCAGTCTGACACTTGGAGACATAACACCTGAGGAACTGCTCCAAGGACTGGTTCACCCTTTCAGTCTGCCCATTAGACTGCGGATGGTAGCCTGACGACAAGCTGACAGAAATCTGGAGATCGGAACAAAATGCCCTCCAGAATTTGGCCACAAACTGGGATCCGCGGTCAGAGACCACATCAAGTGGCAACCCGTGGAGATGCACAACATGCAGCATAAATAATTCAGACAGGCGTCTGGCTGATGGCAGCCCAACCAGTGGAACGAAGTGCGCCATCTTCGAAAACCTGTCAACGACAACCCAGATGGCTGTCATCCCCGAAGATTTGGGCAAGTCCACCACAAAATCCATTGAAATGTGGGTCCATGGCTTAGATGGAATAGAGAGTGGATGTAATGGGCCAACAGGAACCCCTCTAGGAGTCTTATTTCGGGCACAGATGTCACATGCCCGAACCCACTGATCCACATCCTTAGCCACCGAGGGCCACCACACCGCCCTAGATAGCAACTCCCGAGTTCTGGCAATACCCGGGTGACCTGCCGACTTCTTGGCATGGAATTCCAGGAACACTCGCTGTCTTAACCTAGGAGGCACAAACAAAAGACCTACCGGAAGGTCTGGAGGAGCCTGCTCCTGTGCTCTAAGGACTAATGATAAGAGGTCCTGGGTAATGCCCACTTTAATACATGATGGGGAAACAATGGGCAACGGCTCCTCGGTGGTCTCCTGGATTGGAGCAAAACTCCGCGAGAGCGCATCAGCCTTGATGTTTTTTGACCCAGGGCGATATGTTATCAAAAAATTAAAGCGAGCAAAAAACAAAGCCCATCGTGCCTGCCTGGCATTGAGACGCTTCGCTGACTCTAAATATGCCAGATTCTTATGGTCAGTGAGAATTGAGACCACAAACTTAGCCCCCTCAAGCCAGTGTCTCCACTCCTCGAGTGCATCCTTAATAGCCAACAATTCCCGGTTACCCACGTCATAATTCATCTCGGCAGGCGAAAATTTACGGGAAAAGTAAGCACAGGGATGAAGGCGATTATCAGACACTCCCATCTGAGAAAGCACTGCCCCAATACCCATCTCAGAGGCATCCACCTCCACCACAAAAGGACGCTCTGGATCTGGGTGTCGCAGCACCTTGGCCGAAACAAATGCCCTTTTGAGACGGGCAAAAGCCGCTTTAGCCTCACAAGACCAGTGAGCAACATCCGCCCCTTTCTTAGTGAGTGCCACCAAGGGCGCCACTATAGACGAAAATCCAGCGATAAATCGTCTATAAAAATTTGCAAAGCCCAGGAAACGCTGAAGCGCCTTCAAACTAGTGGGCTGCACCCAATCCAGGACTGCCTGTACCTTGGAACCCTCCATTTGGAAACCTTCTGGGGAGATAATATATCCTAGAAATGCGATTTGCTGAACTTCAAATTCGCACTTCTCCAGCTTCGCCCCAAGCCGGTGGTCTCTGAGTTTCTGGAGGACTAAGCGTACATGCTTCCGATGTTCCTCCAGGGAATGGGAGAAGATTAGGATGTCATCTAAGTATACAACTAAGAATCTATCCAAATATTCCCTGAGCACATCATTCATGAAATCCTGGAAGACTGCCGGGGCATTACAGAGCCCAAAAGGCATCACCAAATATTCATAATGCCCTGAGTGGGTATTAAAGGCAGTCTTCCATTCATCCCCCTCTCTTATTCGGATTAGATTGTACGCACCGCGTAGGTCAATCTTAGAAAAAATGGTGGCAGTACGAAGCTGGTCAAACAAGACCGAAATGAGAGGCAGTGGGTATGAGTTTTTAATCGTGATACGGTTCAATTCCCTGAAGTCGATGCAGGGTCGCAACGAACCGTCCTTTTTACCCACGAAGAAGAACCCCGACCCAACTGGAGACTGTGAAGGTCTGATAAATCCCTTAGCCAAGTTCTCCTGAATGTACTCTGCCATAGCCTGAGTCTCAGGACGTGACAGGGAGTACAACCTGCTCTTGGGAAGCTTAGCATTTGGCAGCAAATCAATGGCACAGTCATAGGGGCGATGGGGAGGTAGTACCTCTGCAACTTTTTTTGAGAACACGTCCGCAAAATCTGCATAACACCCTGGCAATCCTGGCAACCTTAGCTGCGAGAGCCTGACTGGAAGGCTCAAGCAACTCCTGAAACAATCAGTACCCCAACTAAGAATCTCCCCAGAGACCCAGTCAAATTGAGGATTGTGGGCCCTTAACCAGGGTAACCCCAACACCAATGGGGCAAAAGTACAGACAGTCACATAAAAGGACAATTTTTCAGAGTGTGTGGCTCCAATAAACAAAGAAATCTGGCTAGTGCAAGAGGTAATTTTACCTTGGGATAATGGTTCCCCGTTTAACCCACAAATCTCAATTTCCGATGCCAAGGGTACTAAGGGAACAGAGTGTTTCAGGGCGAATTGGCGGTCCATAAAAACCCCGTCGGCCCCACTGTCCACAAAGGCCTCAGTCTTGACAGTTTGACCGAGGATCTTCAAGGTCACCGGAATGATAAAAGTCTTCTTGGGAAATTCTGACTTCTGGCCTGACAGGATATTTCCCATCACCCTCAGGCCCTGAAGTTTTCCGGCTTTTCTGGGCATGATACTACCACATGACCTTTATTCCCACAGTACAAACACAACCCCTGCTGTCTCCTCCGCGTCTTCTCACGCGAGGAGAGGCGGGTAGCCCCAATCTGCATAGGCTCCTCAGAAAATTCCTCAGAGTCTGAGGTTCCCTTGGGAAGGAAGGAAATCTCAGTCTCCCTTTCAAGCCTACGCTCTCTCAGCCGTCTATCCACCCGGATGGATAACTGCATGAGCTGATCCAAGCTATCAGGCAAGGGATATTGTACCAGTTGGTCCTTTATCTGGTTAGAAAGACCTCTTCGGAACTGGTGTCTCAGGGCTGGGTCATTCCACTGGGTATCATGGGCCAACCTCCGAAACTCCGTACAGTAAACCTCAACTGGCCTTCGCCCTTGCTTAAGGATCGAAATCTGAGCCTCGGCTGAGGCCGTCTTGTCAGGGTCATCATACAACATGCCCAGTGCCGTAAAAAAAGCATCAACACTTTTAAGCGACGGACAGTCAGGATGCAACCCATATGCCCAGACCTGTGGGTCTCCTTGTAGCAAGGAAATCACTATGCCCACCCGCTGAATCTCCGACCCAGAAGACTGAGGCCTAAGCCGGAAGTATAGCTTGCAGCTCTCCTTGAAACAAAAGAACTGCGAGCGATCTCCAGAAAAACGATCCGGGAGATTTACTTTCGGCTCCTTAACCCCTGCAGGTGCTGCTGCTGCGGGAGCTCCGCCAGCAGCCTGGGAGGTGTGCATTTTAATGGACAAATCATTAAATTGTCGAGTCAGGACCTGCACCTGATCGACCACCTGTTGCAACGTATTTTGAGGGGTATGCTCCATATTCCCACAAAATTTCAACAGGAGTATTGGGCTGCTGAATATGTTATGCACACCAGTGCCTGCAGGAAAGTACCGGTGTCAGAACTGTTATGCACTCCAGTGTCTGCAGGAATGTACTGGTGTTTGAACTGTTATGCAAAACAAATGGACTCACAGACAAACTGGGGAATATGACATAACGTACACAGAAGGTGACAGGGTAACAAAATACACACAAAGTGAACAGAGAAGCCCAGAGGCTAAGGAACTGGGTATCTCCCTTGTATTAGAACTGCTCAGATAGAAAAAGCAAGATGTTGTGTTTTAATACGTAAAGAACCCGAAATGCTGTTGCTAAGGGCAACAGCAAAACCCTAAAGGGTTACCAACGGGTGTGGCAGTAAACTCCTTGGTCAGAGATGGAATGATAGACACAAGGAGAGTCTCCACAATCCTATTTCTCACTTGCAGTGCACAGGTTTTAGCTTACTGCCACTAAACTGACCCCTGACACCTAGCACAGTGAGACAGGATTAGACAGGCAAGTCTTAGAATACAGCCGCAAACTTGCTAAGTTCACAGAGTAGTAACAGAACCCCAGCAAGCCAAACGACTGACTCCAGTCTTACTGCTAGGTCTGGATTGGCAGAGTGTAATACCAAATCCCCAGGCCTATTTGCAGTAAGCAACAAACAAATACAAAGCTACACAGTACTGGCTAACTTTCATGAACTGACTAACCAACAAAGATTCAGCAGCATCTGCTTACTCTGAAAAGAGGCCTTATAAAGCAGGTGCTGTCCACGCCCCACTCAGACCTCACAGACTGTGAGCACAAAAACCAGCACCGGATCCCCTGCCGTGCACAGAGCCTATAACCACTGCACAGCAAAAGACCCGAACCGGAGTATCAGCTGCGCTCAGGTTACTCCACTAGCACTTGTCTCCCGGTTGCCATGACGACGTGGCAGCACAGGGCAGGAGACCCTAACACCTGCTCCCACACATGCAATTTATAGGAAAAGAGGAGTTTATACATAAAATGATGCAACTCCTATTTCATATTGGTCCCGCAGATTGCAAGGGGAAAAAGTACCAGTTGATCCATTCAGGCAGCGGTATTGGCCTGGGGTCAGTGACGTATATATGTGTAGAAGGAGAATATCTCATTATTATGTGAGCTGTATTGAGGGATGGTCCTTGTATAGATTTGCATACTCGGGAAGAAAGGATAATTTGTCAGTTTGATAAACTGGGATTAATATGTGGGCTTTCAGGGGACCTGTGACAGTTTTAAGAGTAGAGGAGGGCCTTGCTGTGTGAGGGAGTGCATTCCACTGAGTGAGTGCAGCCTGACCAATTGAACTGTAAATGGGAACTGTTAACGAGTGTGAATGACATCTGCAGATCTTGTGCAGAGCGGAGGGGTTGAGCTTGGAGACATTGATGAGATGATGCGCGTTGGTACGGGTTTGTTGATGGCCTTGTACTGTATGTTCATAAAAGTATTTTAAATTAGTTTCTGTAAAATACAGGCTCCCGGTGTAGGGACTGACAGCACGGATCAGCAGGAGAACAACAATTTAAAAAGGAGAAAGTCTGGTTAGTGAAAGAACAGTAAGGGGAGACTTGGAACAGCCAGGGCAGGAGATAAGGAGTGCATGACAAAGTTTTTGCAGTGTCTTGCGTGAAATCTATCAGTATTCAGACTGGATACAGTATAGAGCAGTGGCATACCTATGATGCATACCTTCCAACTGTTCCGATCTTCACGTTTTTTTGGGACTGTCCCATGGGCCATTGTGTCCAGTGGTAAGGGGGGGGGGGGGGGGGGCAGTTGGGAGGCTCCTGTCACTTGCTGCTCTGCTTAGTGTGTCTATTCCCAGGAGGCAGAGGGACTGGGGGGCATAGGCAGAAGCTCACAGAGTGCTGGCCAGGCCCCCACTGTGACTAAAATGGGAGGCCTGGCCTGCAATCACAGCATCCCCATGAAGCCACGCCCCTTTACCACAGGCCACGCTGCACAGGGGGTCCCAGTTTCATTTCCATGGATGCTGGGAGGTATGTATATAATGGGTGCAGTGTGTGTGGTTACATGGGCCCCTGGTCCTGGGAAGCCTACACCACATATGCTGCATCTATCATTTCAATACTTACTTCACTGGAGTCCCTCGACGGCAGCAGCTCTGCACAACTCACTGGGAATATAGGGGGTCATTCCGAGTTGTTTGCTCGCTAGCAGATTTTAGCAGCATTGCACACGCTAGGCCGCCGCCCTCTGGGAGTGTATCTTAGCTTAGCAGAATTGCGAACGAAAGATTAGCAGAATTGCGAATAGAAAATTCTTAGCAGTTTCTGAGTAGCTCGAGACTTACTCACAGATTGCAATCAGCTCAGGCCGTTTCGTTCCTGGTTTGACGTCACAAACACACCCAGCGTTCGGCCAGCCACTCCCCCGTTTCTCCAGACACTCCCGCGTTTTATCCTGGCACGCCTGCGTTTTTCTGCACACTCCCAGAAAACGGACAGTTTCCGCCCAGAAACACCCACTTCCTGTCAATCACACCCCGATCACTTCAACGATGAAAAATCTTTGTTCGGACGTGAGTAAATCTACTAAGTTTTGTGCTAAAATACTAACCGCATGCGCACTGCGTACCATGCGCATGCGCATTTTTGCCTTAATCGCTCCGTTGCGAAAATCGGCAACGAGCGAACAACTCGGAATGATCCCCATAGTGCGGCTGACATTTTTCCAGCATTTTGCACATACACAGCAGGAAATTTACTGGGAAAATGGTCACTGCACCATTTCCCCCATGATCTGTGCATGCGCACTAGACTCTGGGACAGCGCTAGGGTCTCCTAGTGACCCTAGTGCCCAGAGTCTCTGCGCTGCCAGCTAGAGAGGAGGGGGCCCAGACGGAAATTCCATGCAGGCCTCACATTCTCTTAATATGCCACTGGCAAAGAGATTGGATGTGAGGCACAAAAGACAGGTCAGAGTCAAGGATAACAGCAAGGCAGTGGGCTGGAGGGGTACGGGTTTATAGACCTGTCAAAAGCAATAAATATGTCTGCTACTCTTGAACCCAAAAAGAGTGTAAATTGCTTTTAAGTGTTCTTCATATTGACCATAAATAATTGTGATGTGCGATCAGCTTACGTGGAGTTTCAGAGTACAAAAGATTTATTTGCAAATGCTAAGAGAACTGACAACACAAGGCTTCTATAAGATCTCACAGAGTCAATTTAAAGGCCATCATTCACCACAGAGAATAAAGTCATTGGATACAGGTGGGGATCGGTGTATACTCTATGTTGGATAGGTCAGGAACCGCCGAAGAGTATCCCATATTGGATTTCTTGTGTCACCAAGAATGAGCAGTTTGGAGTGGGAAGTACACATATTATCATACATGAATACATAACATTAAACATGCGTATCTGTACATAGGAAAAATAATAAAACATGTTTGAAACATATCGAGTTTATTATTGTTGTCCTTTATTCAATTATTTGACTTTGACATTAATTACCACACCAAGTATAAAGAAAATATACATTAAAAAAAAGTCAAGGGCAGTTTCTCTTACACTAATTGAAATACCATTTTATTTTATTCATATAAATGCTTTATAATGCTGTATTCTATTACATTTATTTTGAAAACAGTGTGTATATATATATATATTAGGTGTTATATATCTGGTGCATATCTGGACTTCGTCGCCTCCTTTATTTCTGCATATACATAATAGTTACATGCAAATCGAGTGTTGCTGTCTCTTTAATTCATTTTTCTCCTTTCATGGGTTTCAGGATGATTCAGTTCTTGACTTTTATTTTCTTAGTTTATTTTTTTTATCACATGTAATTCTAAATGGAGACAAAAAATATATAATCTTTTGTGCATTAACTTTTTATTTTAGAAATGATTAAGAACAAAAATGCACTTAGTTTTCACAGAACGAAAATAAATCTACATTTGTCAAAAAAATAAAAGGTAAATGTTTCACTAAATTGCATTATTTTTCAGAACTATAAGGCATTTACATGAGTGAAAATAATAGTGCTTCGTTCACATAGCAAAGAGCCCTGTATGAGATTAAGAAGCACCCTTGACAGTTTTTCAACCTATTTTCTCTATGTAGGTAGCTTCTATTAATTGATGGGAATTCTTGCGAGGCTGTTTGCTCCCTGATGCACACCACTTGGCTGGTTCTGTCAGAGACTCACCACCACTGACCAAGCCACTTGACCCTTAGAGAATGGTTCTTAAGGGACAAAGCGGAAGTCAGTGGGATGGAGAGGATAGAATTGTGAGGGTTGAAGCTGAAGTCAATAAACAGGCAAACACATTAAGATACTTGAAATACCAGCACGGAAACAAAATTCCAACTTTGGGGGGTATCCAATTTTCCGCAGTAATGGAAAGTGGATAATGGATTCCCCTGGGGCTATCCAATTAGCTCCGGCAACCGCTGCTTATTCGGAATAAGCGGTCTTTTTTTCAGTTATCGCGGCTGAGAAAATACCCAATTTTTTTGCTAGTGCAACATTTTCAGGGCTCATTGGATAGCCTCATTTGCTTGTGCAAAGATTGGTAGGAGTGAGGGCCTTACAACAGCTCCATACAGGTGAGGTCTCTTTACTCTATAATTGACTTTACTTTTAGTAAAGTGCTGATTGCTTAGCAGGATACAGCGTAGACATTGCAGCATTTTCAAGGCCTTGATGTAGCCATGCTTGAAATAGCAATCCACTCCCACCAGAATGTTGGTGTTACTTTTGGATCTGGGAAGCTTGGTAATGAAATTCATTAAGATATGGGTCTATTGCCTCTGTGGAATGGCAAGGAGCTCAGAGCACAGGATTGTGGGCCCTGCATGCACCCAGGCAGTATTGGACTGGGGCATGCAGGGCCCACCGGGGGGATGGAGCAGTAGGTGCCCATACTTAAGTGGTGTGGCCAGCCACCATAGAGGCTTGGCCAACTATTAGAGAGGACTGGCATGAGGGAAGATCTTTGTATAGTTTCTATAGAAACAAACCAAACACCCATGCTCATCCATATTCCTGCTCTATGGATAACTGACCCTTTAATAGAGTAATAATGTATAATACAAGTGCACAGTCTGGAATTTGACATTAGAGGAAGGGTTGGAGGCCACAGGCAGTGGGGGCCACCGGGGTTTTCCCCTGTAAACCTATGGGCCAGTCCAACTCTGCACCCAGGTATGTGCCCAGGTAGTGTCACAAGTGACGGCGCATTCAGACGCAACGGCTGCAGCTCCTATGCTGAGGAGGACTCACGGGCACTGTTTGGACTGCTTCCGGGGGCTGTGGCTTGTGCTGGCCGCTGCTGTGCTCTCGCCGAGTGCGGGGAGGATTGTGTACTCCAGGGAGGACCTGTTGTGGGTCACTGGAGAGGCTGAGTGGGCTGGCGTGCGGCTCCATTGGTCCGGCGGCGTTTGCTGTGGCGATGCGTCTCTGGATGATGATACTGGGCCCATCGGGTCTGTGAGCTCTGCTACACTGGAGGCTGTGTCGGAGGCATCCTCAGCAGGCGTTCCATGTGTCTCCTGCAGCGCTGCCCCCTGGCAGGGTGCAGGGGATGCCGAAGGCTCTGCTCAAGTTGTGACAGGGGGTTCATTGCTCCCTGCTCTCTCTGGTGCTGTTCCTGGGAGAGGTGCCGGGAATTACCATCACTACAGCTGGAGCAGTGGCAGCGGTGGTTGGAGGAGAGGACAGTCCAGGCACTGGGAAAGAGAGCAGCAGCATTACTGCCAGCAGCGTCGGCGGCACCCTCGCAGGTTGAGGAAACAGAAGAGTGGGAAGAGAGCAGGTACCCTGGCAAGATTGAGGTACCATACTTTTAACCCTGCTCTGCCTAGTGTGTTCTTAGCAAATGTAAGATCATTAATCAACAAAATGGATGAGATTAGGCTCAGTGGCCAACATTCCGAGTTGTTCGCTCGCTGCCGTTTTTAGCAACGCAGCGATCAGGTTACTACTGCGCATGCACCACAATGCGCACACGCGTTGTACGGGTACAAACAGCATCGTTACTGTGCAATGCTTCTAGCGAAGAATCCATTCGCACAATCGATCGCAAGGAGATTGACAGGAAGAGGGCGTTTATGGGTGTCAATTGACCGTTTTCTGGGAGTGGTAGGGAAAACGCAGTCGTGTAAGCGTTTGCAGAGCGTGTGTCTGACGTCAATTCCGGGACCGGACAGGCTGAAATGATCGCAAGGGCTGAGTAAGTTCAGACCTACTCTGAAACTGCAAAAAACTTTTCCGTACCGCTCGGCTGCACATGCGATCGCACACTTGCAAAGCGAAAATACACTCTCCCGTGGGCGGCAACTATGCGTTTGCATGACTGCAAAAAGTAGCTAGCGAGCGATCAACTCGGAATGAGGGCCAATAACTGCTCTGTTCTGGTATTTACCGAGACCTGGGGGTAAATTTACTAAGGTAGGAGATTTTTAGAACTAGTGATGTTGCCCATGGCAACAAATCAGATTCTACTTACCATTTATCTAGCTGCTTCTAGCAGATAATAGATATAATCTGATTGGTTGCTATGGGCAACATCACCAGTTCTAAAAATCTCCCACCTTAGTAAATTTACCCCCTGGCTGGGGCGGAATGATCCGGTATGCTCCTTTGAACTACCTGGGAGGTCCCTGTTTACAGTCGATAGAACTTGAGAGTCTGGGAAGAAAAAAGGCAGTGGACTATGTATTTATGTCCATAATACATGGAGTTCGGACGTGGTTGTAATTGAGAACTATTGCTCTGTGGATTTGGTATTTATGTTATTAAGGTGCAGGCCATTCTATCTTCCTAGGGAGTTTTCCGTGGTTCTTGTTGCTGCGGTTTACATCCCTCCTCCTCAAGCTAATTTTAGCATAACACTGGATTTTCTATTTGTTTCTTTTTCACGACGGCTTACTTGCCACCCGGACTGTGCTTTTATTGTGGCTGGAGACTTTAATCAGGCAAACCTGAAATTAGTCTTTCCTAAGTTTGTGCAAAATGTAAAACTGCCGACTAGGGGTATTAATACACTTGACCATGTCTATACGAACATTAAGGACGCCTACAAGACCATTCTGTGCCCTCATATTGGACAGTCTGACCACTGTTTGCTCTTCATGGTCCCTAAGTACCTTCCAGTAGTAAGGAGGAAGAAACCTGTTACTAGGGAGGTAACGGTTTGGCCTGAGGGGGTTTTATTGAGTTTGCAGGGTTGCTTTGAATGTACTAACTGGGATTTTGTTTCTGGAAGAGGCAACAGTGAATTTGAATGTTACCGTAGATCTTATTGCCTCTTTAATTCCTTATTCTCCTTTCATGGGTTTCAGGATGATTCAGTTCTTGACTTTTATTTTCTTAGTTTATTTTTTTATCACATGTAATTCTAAAAGGAGACAAAAAATATAATCTTTTGTGCATTAACTTTTTATTTTAGAAATGATTACGAACAAAAATGCACTTAGTTTTCACAGACCGAAAAGAAATCTACATATGTAAAAAAAAAAAAAAAAAAAAGTTTCACTAAATTGCATTTTTTTTCCAGAACTATAAGGCATTTACATGAGTGAAAATAATAGTGCTTCATTCACATAGCAAAGAGCCCTGTATGAGATTAAGACGCACCCTTGACAGTTTTTCAACATATTTTCTCTATGTAGGTATTAATTGATGGGAATTCTTGCGAGGCTGTTTGCTCCCTGATGCACACCACTTGGCTGGTTCTGTCAGAGACTCACCACCACTGACCAAGCCACTTGACCCTTAGAGAATGGTTCTTAAGGGACAAAGCGGAAGTCAGTGGGCTGGAGAGGATAGAATTGTGAGGGTTGAAGCTGAAGTAAATAAACAGGCAAACATAATAAGATACTTGAAATACCAGCACGGAAACAAAATTCCAACTTTGGGGGGTATCCAATTTTCCGCGGAAATGGAAAGTGGATAACGGATTCACCTGGGGTTATCCAATTAGCTCCTGCAGCCGCTGCTTATCCCAACCCCCCTCCCCCTCCCCAATACCAGCGCTTATCGAGCGGTTTGGTTTCCCCTGCTAAGCTAGATTCGCAATAAGCTGTCTTTTTTTCAGTTGTCGCGGCTGAGAAAATACCCCACTTTTTTGCTAGTGCAACAATTTCAGGGCTATTGAATGTTATTGAGTTTGCAGGGTTGCTTTGAATGTACTAACTGGAATTTTGTTTCTGGAAGAGGCAACAGTGGATTTGAATGTTGACCTAGATCAGGCATTCCCAACCACGGTCCTCAAGGCACACTAACAGTGCAGGTTTTAGTGTTATCCAGGCTTGAGCACAGGTGACTTAATTAGCACCTCAGTTATTTTGATTTAACCATCTGTGCTGCAGCCTGGATATCACTAAAACCTGCACTGTTAGTGTGCCTTGAGGACCGTGGTTGGGAATGCCCGACCTAGATCATATTGCCTTAAAAAAGGGTATCCATTTGGCAAAGGTATTTAAAGTCAGTTTAAGGAATCCGGAGATGCAAGGTCTATGTGGAAAGGTATTAAGTGCCTAACTGACTATAAGGGCTCAACTGCCAATAGGTTGAATAATCCTTCTGTAGATGAGTTTAAATAAGTTCTATGCTAGGTTCGAGAATGGATATTTGTCCCCTACTATGGGAATTGGTGATTCCTTATCAAACGATCCTTAAATTTTGTTGGAAACTGAGGTCAGGTATGCTTAGGAAGACCAATTCTAGGAAGGGCCCAGATTGTATTCCGGGAAAGGTTCTATGTGTATGTGCCGATCAATTGGCTGGGATTTTAACAACAATTTTTAATTTATCCTTGGCACAATGTATTGTCCCATGTTATCTCAAAACAACTACTATTGTTCCCATTCTTAAGTCTTCTGTAGTAACTGGTCTGAATGATTTTCGACCGATTGCTCTCATTTCATTGGTTATGCAGTGTTTTGTTTTTATCTGAAGAAATTTTATTAGAGGTTTCCAATACAGAGCATACATAACAGATTAAAGACAAACAAAGCCAATATTATAGTAGTAGTACGTCTGTAAACTGTGACACAGGGTAACAATACTAGAAAGCATAAAAAGCAGGAACAAGAGGAGAATAGAAGAAAGGAGGAAGAGAGAAGATAAAGGAAGAAAGAAACATAAAATAGGGGAGATGCTGGCAGTCAATATTCCAGGGAAACTGTAGAGAGCTTACGCATATATATAACCTGAACTAAACAGTGGGCAGATACTTAGAAAAGGATCATGTATACGATCTAGCCTATGATATTCAGTACTACCGGGGCTATGTCAAAAGGGCTCGACCTCAGCGTTTCAAAGGTTCATAGAAACGGAAATGTAAAACAGTCACACAATACAAGACAGAGCGTTTCGGGGAGCAATAAAGGAGGAATAATAATCAGACCAAGGCAACAATTTGAGCAAAGGGGATTGAGGAGCTAAGGAATATTTAACACTCATAGTTTCCATTTCAAAATTGCGCTGGATTGACGCTATAATCTTGGACAAATGTGGGGGGTCTGTTCTTTTCCAATATTGAGCAATGGCGGCTCAAGTGGCTATGAGAATATGTCCTATAACATAAGAGTGTTCAGAGGGTACAGAGGGGGGGGGGGGGGAATAATGCAAAAAAACTATCTCAGGATGGGAAGGGAGGAGCACCTTTGTAACTTTTTCAATCAGTCCAAAATTAAATCTGGGAGAGGAAAGTCAGAGCATATATGCCTTTCAATATCTACCCAGGGTTTTACAGAATCTGTCCGAAAGCCAGTCCTTCAACTGATCAAGGAGACACGCATGTTGATAAAGTTCAAGATTAGAGAAAGCAAGACTGCTGCTATCTTTGGATCTAAACAAGCAAGTTCTAGCTATCCTGGGTTTTTTATCCTTTCAAATATAAAAAGACATAACAGAGTAAAATTTGTTAAGTAGAGCAAGCGGGACTAAATAAGGTATGGCTCTGAACAAATAAAGAATTTTAGGGAGGAGCATCATTTTAATCGAGGAAAGTCGTCGTAACCAAGAAATTTCATAATTCGTCCACTGTTTAGTGAGTGCTTTGAACTGGTCTAAGAGAGGGAGATAGTTACAATCAACCGGAATGAGATCTGGAGGGGATCCTGATTCGAAGATATTGAAGGGAAGAATCTTGCCAGGCATAATTATATGTAGATTGTAGGGATTGAAGTGGGATTGAATCAATATCGAAGGCTAGTGCCTCTGTTTTAGTCGTGTTTAGTTTGTAGTAGGAGACTTCAGAGTAAGTCTGAAGAATATCGTGAATAGCTGAGAGAGAGGACTCAGGTTTAGTTATAAATAATAAACTGTTAATAAATAATAAATAAATAATAATAAATAACAGGACGTCATCAGCAAACAGACCTATATGAACCCCACTAACAAGGGTAGAAGAGGTTCTATTGCTAGGATAAAAATTAGTGGTGACAGTGGACATCCCTGGCGAGTGCCGTTGGTGATAGGGAAAAGATCGGATAGAAACCCATTACTAAAAACACGCGTTGAGGGTTGTGTGTATAGACGCAGAACATTTTGTAAGAATTGTCCCGAGAACCCAAACCTGGCAAGAACTTCGGACATGTATATCCTGTTGAAAGCTTTCTCCGTGTCAAGAGAGAGCAGTAGTAGGGGCTCCCGAAGTGTGGAGTGAGCTTCTAGAAGAGAGAATACTCTCCTAGTATCATCAGGGGCTTGGCGACCGATAGTGAAACCCACCTGATCTTGATGTATCAAAGTGGGGATCAATAGATTCAGTCTATTTGCAAGCAGTTTGGCATACAGCTTAATATCTGTGTTTAAAAGTGCTATGGGTCTATAATTTGCGCAGATAGACGGGTTCTTGCCAGGCTTGAGAATCGTGATCACCTGTGCCTCCAACATTTCTCCAGGGAAAGGGTTAGAGTAGGCATCATTGTACAAATTAAGAAGAAGTGGGGAAAGTGAATCTTGGAAGGTAATATAAAAGAGATTAATAAACCCATCTGGGCCGGGGGCTTTGTCCTTTTTGAGGGCTTTCAAAGAGGCATGAATTTCATTCTCAGTCCAGGGTGTGCAAAGTGTGGAGGCGTCATCGGGGGAAATGGATGTTAAATTAATGGAATCCAGGAAAGACCGTATAAGTTGTAAGGAAGGTTGAGAGGTGAAGGGATCATGTTTAAGGTTATATAGTTTCCTATAGTATGCAGCAAATAGGTTTGCAATTTCTTTAGGGTTCAAGGTCAATGATCCATCCGGGTTAGTCAAATTTTTAATTCTATTGATAAGATTTTTTCCCTCTAAGTTTCCGCGCCAATAGTTTACCAGCTCTATTGCCTAACGTGTAATATTTTTGGTTTAAGTTGGAGACTGCTCTTTGGACGTGTGAAAGGTACAGACTATTCAGTTTCCTCTTCGCTTCAGTCAGGGGCGTAAGAATGAGATCGTCTGTAGGGGACTGTTTATGTTTAGTTTCTAAAGTCGTCACTGCCAATTCATAGGCCAATTGGGACTTCCCGATCACGGTGCGCTATTTGAGCCGAAGCATGGATAGCTGCTCCTCTCAGGACTGCCTTAAAGGCACACCAATGATTGGAAATAGAAGTATCAGCAGGGCTATTGGTGTCCAAATAAGAAGACAAGGCCTTTCGTAATATAGAGACTCCGTCCTCATCTTTCAAAATGTAATCCCGCAACCTCCAAGGGCGAGGAGGGGAGGTAGATGGTTTGTACGACCAGGACCAAATTAAAGGTGCATGGTCGGACTACGAGATCGGCAATATTTTAACGGTGGGGATCGATTGCAATGTCCATTTATCCGTCAGGAGCAAATCGATCCTAGAATAGGATCTGTGCACTGCCGAATAAAACGTGTAGTCTCTGGCACCAATGTTCCTGACTCTCCAAGCGTCATATAAATCGAATTCAGTCAGTAAGTGTGAGAAGGAGGAGGCTAGAGATTTGGCCGCGTTGGCAGTCTGTTTATCAAGTTTCGAAGATTTATCTAAATGAGGGTCAGGAGCTAAGTTAAAGTCATCCATAAGAAAAGTCGCACCTTTCCACAAGGCAAGCTTCAGCCCGGAACTAATGTCCATTCTTGGGCAATTCGTTTCGGTGATGTAGCGGAGGGAGTGGGTTGTATATCCAGAAGGATGTCCCATTTTTCCAGGATTTTAGGCCCATCCTCAGGGGTGTTGATAATAGTACTACGCAACGGTACTACCACTATCAGCTTAGTAGGGAATCCCGGAATAAAAGGAAAACCAAAAAACAATTGCGCACAGAACCACACGTGCAGCCCAGGTCAACTCAAAATGGTTCACCACACCATAAACAATACATGCAATAGAAAGGAGAGAGACCCAGTGACGCAAATGAGGTAATACAATGAAAAATAATACAATACAATTCCCTTTAAAAAAGGGGATAATAAGTTCGTTCCAGGATTTTCGTTTTTCCTTTCAGAGATTCCACATCAGATAAATACCTCAAGCAGGGAAGAAAAAATATCCTTAGTGCAACACTGTTATAAATGGATATGTCACACTTTTAACATATGGTTTCACACTCACATATTATAAATATTATACGTGCTCATCATCCTCCACATATGTGTTTTCTTCCTTCACCGCAATATATGAAACTCAAAAAGGAAAATATATTTTGTGCACGATGTTTCCAGAAGAAAGTCCAAAGTCCAAACAAAGTCCACCTGCTTAACGTGTTTCGGAGGCTATGGTCCTTCGTCAGATGCATCTGACGAAGGACCATAGCGTCCGAAACGCGTTAAGCAGGTGGACTTTCTTCTGGAAACATCGTGGGGACGTTGACACTTTTTGCGGTTGGACCGGCTGGTTCCGAATCCCTCTGTCGTGAGTCATTCTGTCCTCTGAGGAGGTCCTATATGCCCTGTTTCTTTTTAACTATTGTGAGTGTAATTCTGTAATAAACCTTTTCTGTTTTTAAAAAAAGTGTTGCACTAAATATATTTTCCTTTTTGAGTTTCATACACTGCGGTGAAGGAAGAAAACACATACGTGGAGGATGATGAGCATATATAATATTTATAATATGTGAGTGTGAAACCATATGTTAAAAGTGTGACATATCCATTTATAACAGTGTTGCACTAAGGATATTTTTTCTTCCCTGCTTGAGGTATTTATCTGATGTGGAAACCCTGAAAGGAAAAACGAAAATCCTGGAACAAACTTATTATCCCCTTTTAAAGGGAATTGTATTGTATTATTTTTTATTGTATTATCTCATTTGCGCCACTGGGTCTCTCTCCTTTCTATTGTTAGTAGGGATTCCCCACTTATATTGGACCGTAGCTTTCCGTAAGGCTGACGTAATAGCGGAAAATGAACGTCTTTTGGCCAGGGTCGCTGGGGACAGGTCCAGGAAAAGTTGAAGAGAATCCAGGCAAGTCGCCGTAGGTGAGGAGGGCATTGCTGCATGCAAGATCTTCTCTTTAATGTGAAAAAAGTGAACTCTGAGAAGGGTATCACGGGAGGCTTCAGCAAGTGCTTGTCTTGACTTTGGAAGTCTATGAATCCTGTCGATCAGAAGATCAGGTAGCGGAGCCTCTGGTAACAATTTATGAAAAAGACCAGTGGCGTAGTCATATAGGTCAGCATTAGAAACCGCATCAGGGATGCCTCTTATTTTGATATTGTTTCTACGTGAGCGGTCCTCTAAATCCATAGTTTTCTCGCGGATGTAGGAGACTTCCTCTAGGAGAGAGTCGTGTGCGGTGATTAGATCATTGTGCGATGCGACCAGCTCCTCCATCTTATGCTCAATATGGTCCATCCTGTTACCAATTTCAGATATGTCAGAGCGAAGAGATTGAATGTTAGATTTAAGCTCGGACGAAATATCAAACTTGAAAGAGACTAACAGGAAGTGGATAGAACGTAGAGTGACCGGACCATCCAGGGAATCCATATCAACTTGCGCGGCATTAGCCGGGTTGTATAGTGTTGATGAAGTTGTTTGAGATGATTGAGCCGGAGTTAACGAGGGCAGGGATGAACGGGACTTGGCACCGGAGGAGGAGGGCCCAAAGAAATTCACTTGCGGAGCAGATTTAGACCCCTTTGTCTTCTTTGGAGGCATGTCGAGAAGCCCCAAGTGGGATTAGTAGATCATACAGGTGAATGAAGGATAACCTTAGCAAATAGTTACTCAGGCAGGAAGCGACGGTGAGGTAGACATGATGTTAGGAGGACATATCCTCATGGTGAAGTCGCACCATAGGCACTGTAGTTGTTAACAATGGTCGCAAAACGGCGCCATCCTGGAAGATCAGATTATATGTATGAGAACAAAGTGGAGGCACGGGTGCTATGAGCCCTCCCCAGCTCCACACCTCAAAACTCCCAGCTTGGACCAGCCAGCAGCTAGGGTCTGCAGTGTAGAAGCTCACAAATCTCCAGGGAGGCACTGAGGAGTATGTTATCTGAAGGATAGCTAACGTACAAGAGCTGGTGTCTCTTACCCTGGTATAATACAGGAGGTGTAACAAGCAGCAGCAGCTCTATCCAGCCAGATCTTCCTTGCCACCTCCAAGATGGTCACTGTAACTGAGCCCCTGTAATAGTAGATGGCAGCCCAGGGGTCCCCGCTCCTGGGGGATGTTGCCGACCCCCCAGGCCACTCTGAGGTATCCACAGCAGGTGATCCAGAAGTCGGACGAGCCGCTTGTACAAGCGCAGCGTCCACGCAGCCTCCACTGCCCCCACCAAGATGGCCGCCGGCACCGGATACTTGCGGGTGCCTCCGCGGCGTCACCCGGCGCTCGGCTCCAGGGAGACAACCACTGCCACTCGGCTACCGGCAGCGACTTGCAGGAGAGGTGAGTGGTGGCAGCGAGGGCCATTCACGCCCGCATGGCTCGCGGAGGATTCAGGTGCCCGGCCGGTGGATGTCCAAATTTAGGTCCCAGCTTTAGTGCAAAGGGAAGGCCGCAACCTGCAAGTGCAGGAAAAACCTGCTCCCCGGCTCCGCAGCACTCCCTCTTCGGGTGGTTAGGCTCAGGGAAGTGTTAATTGAGCGCTGGGTAATTGTAAATCCTGGATGGGCTGCCAATAAGGGGTTTAATGTGCAAGTAACAGCTCAAGCTCCCCTGGGACACGTCCAGTCAGTCAGGCAGCAAGCCACGCAACGCCCCCCCGCTATGCAGTGTTTTGAAAGGATTGTTTTGAATCATTTAAAGGGCGGTATTTCATTGGGGTTCGACACCTATCAGTTTGCCTATAGGCAAAATAGGTCAACTGAGGATGCGGTCCTTATGGTTCTTCATAGGGTTCTCTGTCATTTAGGGAACAGAGACTCCCATGTTAGACTATTGTTTGTGGACTACAGTTCCGCTTTTAATACTGTTGTGCCAACTACGTTGATTAGTAAGCTTTTAAAAATTGGCTATGAGACACATATTTGTAATTGCCTATTGGACTTCTTGACAAATTGTTCACAGACAGTTAGGATGGGCTCTGTTTTATCATCAGAGTTGACATTAAATGTAGGAGTCCCCCAGGGTTGTGTCTTAAGTCCTTTTTTATATTCTATGTATACTTTCAATTGTACGTTTCATTCAGATTTAAATTTTATGGTAAAATTTACGGATGACACTATACTTGTGGGGTTGATTACTAAAGGAGAGGAGGACAGTTACAGGGAGGAAGTAAAGCAACTAGTTGAATGGGGAGAGCATAATAACCTGCTGTTGAACAATAAGAAAACAAAGGAAGTTGTGATCGACTTTAGAAAGTCTAAAAAAAAACCTGTACAAGGCACCTTGTACCTTGGATTTACCAAAATACTACTGCCTGGTCCCTGCCTGTACCTCGTCAGTCCGAATATTGCTACATGTACAAAGGTCTTGCTCTCTGATACTTGCCTGTGCCTTGGACCAGTCTGATTGACTCTTCATGTACCAAAGTCCTCTGTCTAATCCTAATATGTACCTCTCCAGTCTGATTAACTCCACATGCCCTGAAGCCTTGTTGCCCAGTTCTAACATGTCCCTCCCCAGCTTCCATCTGAGGAACCTGCACCTTAATCTCATCGGTTCCACTCTAAAAAGTCCAAAATCATCACCTTGTGACAGATAATGGAAGATTGGGTGAAGGATGTAACATTCATCCATATAGTTGGCCACCAAAATGCCCAGAGGACCAAATTGATTGTCTTCAAGCTGCTGGGATGCCCTACTAATTGTTGAGACATGCCCTCACTGCAGTATCTTCAGCTGACAGTCAGAAGAAATTAACCTCTTGCTTTGGGAACTTTGGTGAGTTCTGCACTTTTGACCTGGATCCTGCCCAGCAACTCTAAAGAGATGGTCAAGCTTTGAAGAATAAGAACATCATCATCCAAGATGGATGATTTGGTGAAGAAAACTGCTGGCACACTGTGTTGGCTTTGAAAGTGCTGGCCAATATGTTCTTCTAAAGTCAAAACTGAATAGGGATAGTGAGCATCAATGCCAGCAACTACTAATTCCCGATGTCATAGTTAGATTTCAATGTCCTGTACTGAAATAATATATGTCTCAAGATGCTCACTCTAGACTGCTTGAAAAAATCCCCAACAACAAACACTTCTCAATTTTGGCAAACAGGAAAAACAAGGAGCCTTTGTAATACCCCTCTGCAGAAGTCATGGTGTTCAAGTATGCTGGAGAAAATGAGAGTAACAACCAGGTAGATGACTAGGCTGATGCCTCCAGAAGGTCCCTGAAGAAAGAGTTCATATATGCTTGCAAGACACATGCCTAGCAGTTCCTGTAAGCAGAAGACCATGACATGACGCAGTTTCTCAAAGAGGTCAGAAATTAATTGGGAGTGGGTAATGATTCTCGACTGTTATATTGTTGAGCAGCCCTTCTGCTGCAGTCTTAGTCACCTCTTTTTGAGAAGAAGCATAAACATTTTCAGCTTTTATTTTTTTTGATAGGAAGCATGTGGTCTAGCATGACTAGTTGCACTGCTATCTTTTAGACATACATATGATCAATGGGTTGTGATTATTGGGCCCTTTAGGGTGAATATGGCACTAAATGAGCTCCCTGTGACTGATATCTACGAGATCTGACATTTACAAACTTGCCACCATGTGCTTGACGTGCACTGGATACAAATTTCAATATGGTTTGATGACGGTGGCATATCAGCATTTCACAGCTGTTTTGTTGTTGATCTACAGGAGTCTCTTCCTGAGAGATTATTGCCTGTATGTGTTTTTGTGTGGCGTCACGAGAATGTCAGAGCTTGAAATAGAGAAATGAATGAATATTACATTTCTTGTTAAACTTGGCAAGAGTGGAAGTGTAATCAGAGAGCTGTTAGTGCAAGTTTTCGGGGATAATGCTATGAAGGAAACAGCAGTTTACAAGTGGGTGAAACATTTTTCAGAGGGAAGAGAAAATTTCACTGATGGCAAGAGATCAGGGTGGCCAGCAACGAGCAGAACTGAAGAAAACATTGCATAAGTTCAAATTGTGCGTGAAAATCGTTGGCTAACTGTCAAGAGCAGAGCAAGTGAACATTGACAGAGAAACAGAAAAATCTTAACTGAGGCTCTTGTAATGAGGAAAGTGCAAAAATGTTCCCCAAGGATCTCACCAAAGAACAAAAGCAAAGAAGAGTTGAAATTTGCCAAGACCTTTTGGAGAGGGAAAATGACCTTTTGGGCCATGTCATCACCGTGATAAAACATGGGTCTACCAATACGACCCTGAAATGAAGCAGCAAAGTGCACAATGGAAGACTGCCAATTCTCCATGAACAAAAAAGTTCTGTTAGTCCAAATCAAGAGTCAAAATAATGTTGATAACTTTTTTTTTATATATATATATATATATATTAGAGGAATTGTTCATTATGAGTTTGTACCAACTGGACAAACAGTCAACAAAGTTTACTATTCGGAGGTATTGAAAAGGATAGACGGAAACAACCCAAACTTTTTGCCAGCAACTCATGGATCTTGCATCACGACCTGCTCACACGGCACTGTCTGTGAGGGTGTTTTTAGCTAGAAAAATAACGGAGTTGGAACATCCTCCCTATTAACTAGACCACAATGACTTTTTACTGTTCCCGAAGAGAAAGGGAGTATTGAAAGGAAGGCATTTTGATGACACTGAGAGTATTACAATGGCAGCTCTGAAGGCCATTCCATCAAACCAGTTCTAAAATTGTTTTAGAGGGTGGACTAGGCACTGGCATTGGTGCATAGCTTCCCAAGGAGAGTACTTTGAAGGTAACCACAGTGATATTCAGGAATGAGGTATGTAACACTTATCATGATGGGCAATAGCAACCTGATAGTCTTAAAGGTTACAAATGCTGATGTTATGGGTTTTTCATTTAACACCCACTGGCATCATATTTGGAATGAAGGATAATTCCATCTAACCTTCAATCTAAGAAATTCTCCATGGCTCTGAAATCCAAGAAGCCATGGTATCTATGGTGCAAGCCCTAGAAGGGCTTTTTTCTAGAGGCCTCTGTATCAACAATAAAGAAATCTGCCACTTTCTGTGTGTTGGGCTCTTTGAACTCCATGCAAGAAAAGTAAAATAAAACCTCTTCCTAGCTACATACATTCATCAAAGTGCTAAGCTTTGATTCTTTGGTGGGTGGTGAGCTACCTTCATGAATTTAAAGGGAGTTTGTGAGTAGCCACCTATTTCCACTAATACTCCTTGTATGCAAATTACGAGACCTTGGGGACTGGGGAGTCCAGGCTGTTTAGCTCATTGTTAATGGAGTTCACCAGTACTCTGAAAGAATTAATTCAGCCACTTCTCTTTCCAACCATTTTCTGTTGCTAGATTACAGAATTAAATGACATACTGGTTGATGGGATAGACACGGTAGACTCATGAAGGGTGAATCAAAAGTCAACAGGCAAACAAAACAGCAGAGAAATGAAATCCCAACTTTACGTAAAATAATTAAAAAAAAAGTGCAGTTGTTGATGGTGCACTGTCGTCTGCTATCTGTAGCTGGTATAGCATCAGATCCTCACAGGAATAATATCAGCTCAGTTTTTCAAAGATTAAATTTGAATTGGCCAGAGAACAACCAAGATTAAACAAAGATAATGAGAAATCTGGAGAGGATGAATTTGGGTCCTTCCTCATACTGTATAGAAGATATTGAAATGCAAATAAGCTTATTCATTTTCCAAGAGAAGTGGTAGAGAGAGTGAAGAGCATTTGTTCTAGGACTAAGCCTGTAGTATTCCCACTGATAGAGGAAGCAGAGGTGTATCCAAAGAAACAAATACTGAAAGAGTTATTGGATAAGTAGGATGAACAACAGTATAGAACAGTGACATGGACCACTTAAGTCAGTGTAGGCTCTATGAAATGTAAGCATGCCTGAAGAATGTCCAATAAGTGAGGTGAGCAACGCCTTTCAAGAAGCTTTGAGGGGTACAGTGATTTAGAGATGGGATAGTAATTTAAGTGTGATTTAGAGTCAGAATTATTATCTTTGTTTAAGAATAGTGACCACATACTGTACCTATTTCTGGGAAAGAGAAAATACAGATGTTATTTAAAGCTGATACAAGTAGACAAATAGGATCTCATCAATCTTGTCCTTGAAGTCGGAAGCAAGATCTTGGCTATGAGTCCTAAGAGCAGATTTAAATGTAGTAAACAGGCCTTTAAGGTTAGAAGACTTGAGAGAATCAAAGTAAGTTCACAGTATTTCAATAGAAGTGGTAGATCATAATTGAGGATGTTATTAGAAGAGACTTTAGCCAATGTTATACTTTGTTACAATTTGATGGCAGATAAGAACCACTTGGCCCATCTAGTCTGCCCTAAACACAAGTACATGCACATACTAGTTAATGTTTTGGTTGGGAGCCAATTAACCTGCCGGCATATTTTTGGATTGTGGGAGGAAACCCATGCAAGCATAGGGAGAATATACAAACTCCACACAGTTAGAGCCATAGTGGGAATCAAATCCATGACCTAAGTGCTGTGAGGTAGTAATGCTAACCACTACACATCCATGCATGCCTCAGTATCCATTGAGGATTGAAAGAGTATGTTTTCCTGGAGCATCAGTATACAGATTATCCATATTCGATTGCTCTGGAAACTGAAACCATAGCAACGCTTGATTCAACTGTTGTACCTATGGAAACATTCCATTTCTTAAAACATTACTCCATATTTCTATACATTGGCTCATTAAGTGTACCTCCATTGCCTAATAGCACAGCAGTTTGTAAAAAGAGGTTAACTACTTGGGGTATAGGGTCCCAATTATCAGTCTGAATCTGTTGAAAGATGAACATTCTTGGTTCTTCTAGAATTTCCTCTCCCTCGGATGAGTTGAGCCTTCCCGTGAAGCTATAGACACTTCTGAGATAACCTCATGTGCATTATCAAGATATATATCTGTGTTCTTGCACTTTTAACCTCCTGCATTGTCTGAAGTTCCTCCTTGGATACAAAGAATTCCCATCAATGAGTTATAAAATTCTTTATATTGCTCTGGAGGTCACACTTGGCTATTCATACATAGAAACATAGAATTTGACGGCAGATATGAACCACTTGGCCCATCTAGTCTGCCCCTTTTTTACCTTTTGGTAATTTCTATCCTATTTGATCCTTACTTCTACGTAAGGATATTCTTATGTCTATCTCAAGCATGTTTAAATTGCTCTACTGTCTTAGCTTCTACCAGCTCTGATGGGAGGTTATTTCACCTATCCACTACCCTTTCTGTAAAGTAATGTTTCCTCAAGTTTCCTTTGAACCTACCTCCCTCCAGTTTTAGCATGTGTCCTCGTGCTCTAATACTACTTTTCTTTGGAAGAATGTTTCCCTCCTGCACCTTGTTAAAACCCATGATATATTTGAAAGTTTCTATCATATCCCCCCTTTCCTTTCTATGATCCAAACAATACATATTAAGATCTTTCAGTCTTTCCTGGTAAGATTTGTGGTGTAGACCATGCACCATCTTCTTAGTGATGTAGTCCATACATAATGCTTCTTTGTAATCATTAGGTTATTGTACCTGATGCGCTTGCAACTTTTTTTTCACTCTACAAGTTCAGTAGGAGTGCTAAAAAAAGGAGACTGGAAAAAACAAACTTAACCAAACAATATCTTGAAGAACAAAGCCACCACTCACTGCTGTAGACTTACCTAGAACAGTTGTCTTTAAGTTTCTTGTGGGGAGATTCCAGCATCATACTGCAGTCTGTGTCAGTATTTATTATTAAACCTTATTTATAGGGTGTTACAAGTGGTCCACAGCACCGTACAGAAGGGGTTATTCAGAGTTGTTAGCAAACCAAAAAAAGCACGCTAATGGGCCAAACCATGTTGCACTGCAGGTGGGGCATATGTAACATATGCAGTGAGTTAGATTTGGGTGGGGTGTGTTCAAACTGAAATCTAAATAGCTGTGTAAAAATAAAGCAGGCAGTATTTACCCTGCACAGAAATATACCACACCAAAATCTAAATCTCTGCGCACGTTACATCTGCCCCCCACCCTGCAGCGCAACATGGTTTTGCCCAACTGCTAACTTTTTTGGTTTGCTAACAACTCTGTATAACCCCCAGAGGGGAAGCAATAAGACAGCGTAGGGGCGAACAGTACAAAGACACGTAACACATAGCACAATGGAAATTGGCAGCATAATCTGGTACCTGTACCCATTTGCGTGGACAAGATAAAGAATCTAGGCCGGTCTTCTGAGGAAACAAAAAACAATGAAGGAGTGGGTCCGGGGGCAGAAAGGAGTTGGTGTAGAGTGTAGCTGGTGTGTAAGAGAATTAGGCAATGAAAGCTGGAGGATGGAGGCACTTAGCAATGCAGCAGGTCCTGAAGCTTGTAAAGTTGTTCCTCTTCACAAGCTGACGTGTCCTTATGATGTCAGCCACAGTGAACTTTTGTCAACTTTAAATGGGTTGGGTTCAGGCGACCGGCGTTTGGGACCCCGATCTTTAGATCGTCGGGTGGGGGATATCGGCTTTCTACTGTCTCTGCTCAGCCAGATACAGCCTGGAAGACACCTGGTCAAGCTCTGAGACATATTTGTGATATAGGACTCATTTTACTTCACAGCCAAGAAAATGATGGGCAAGCCTCAACTAGGAATCTAAGTTTTGAAAAAATTGCTTGAAACTGGCCCATAGATATAGCAAAAGGGGCCTTTCTTCAGAGTGGACCTTGGGCCAAATGTAATAGCCCACGATTTGCGTGAATTGGCATAATTCCAGGGAGACTGTCGCTAGATTTATAGCAATTATTTTAAACATACAACTATCTTGGTTTTGTCTTTAACGAACTGACGATTTAAACCTAGTGTCTATCTCCCCGGAATCACACTGGCCCCCACAAACCACAGGCTACTACATTTGACCCTGGGGTAAAAATGAAAAGCACCATCTGTCCAGTTAATGAATCTTTAACCCCAAATTACTGTAGTAGCAGATACTATAGATTTTAACATAGCTGAATGTACCAATAGTGTTTTGTCTGTCGTCAGCAGCAAACGGATCACTGGAGGAAATTTCATTAATGCGACATCCTACAATAACATTTAATGGCCTTCAACGGGAATATTCTTGCAGGCGTTTTCACAGTGGACAACTGAGGAATTCACTTCATTTTTATTACATGGTTCTTCTGGTGATGAGGATTGACATGAAAAGACAAATAAGCAGCTACAAATCACAGCTTAGCAGCTCGGACTGTGCTGTGTGTGCCAGTTTATCGTTAGATATTAGTGATTAGAGCGGTGCTTACTAGTAGCATTTCATTCGATGGACTAAATCGCTGTCAGCAGCTGTAGACAGAGGCCAATTTGTTTCAATGCTGCTTCCACAGGTACACTATTACAACAAGCAAAAGATTGGGGACAATAAAATCAAAGGAAATAATGACTATTTACTTCTGACTAGCACAAAAAGCTATTTAAGGAAAACAGGTGTTGTATATGTCAACATGGATTCATCCACAATGTTGACACTGATATTTTAGCCTTACCTTAACTACATTTTGAAAATGCTGACACACTGACTGGACACCACGGTGGACGGGTCTGATATGTTGCAATTTTTTTTCTTTTTCCCTTGGCAGGCTGGAGGTTATATCCCAAGAGCACTCAAGTCTATTGCTAATAATTGCTTTACACTCTCTTTCCCCTCCCATACACACAATCCAAATAATTTGTGATAATTTTTGTAATTGATCAATATTGAAAGCTTTTTACTATTTATGTAATGTTATTGCAGTGGGAGCTCTAAATATTTGGCAACATTATGCTCTGTGCAGCACGGTTGGTGTAATGCAGTTGTTCTCAAACTGGGTCCTCAGGACCCCAAACAGTTCACGTTTTCCAGGTCACCCAGCAGGTACACAGGTGTACTTATTACTCACTGACCCATTTTAAAAGATCCACAGGTAGAGCTCATTATTTCACTTGTGATTCTGTGAGGAGACCTGGAACACATGAACTGTTTGTGAACCTATGGTGTAATGGTTAGCATCACTGACTCACAGCGCAGAGGTCCTGGGCTTGATTCCCATCCCTAACAGTGTGAGTTTGTATATTCTCCCTGTGCATGCTGGGGGTTCCCCCACAATCCAAAAATATACTGATAGGTTAATTGGCTCCCGCCAAAAATTAGCCCTAGTGTGTCCGTCCACGTGTTAAGGTATATAGAGTGTAAAGGGCCCCATACACTTATGCGGCCACATGTCACAGGTGATCGCAGGTGATCACCCCGGTAGCCTCCCAAAGGGCAGGATCGCCCAAGATTCATGGTATGCTGTCCTTTTGCATACAATGTATCTTGGGCGTTCCTGGCCGATCCCAGCCATGCCCCTAGGTCGGACCTGATTGAATGTGCAGCACATTCAATCTGGAGGATCCGATCCGATGATCACGGGAACACGCATCGGATCGGAAACAACTCCAAAATGCCCGATTTCATCCGATATATCGGGCCGAATGCCTGAAATCGGGCATTATCACTCTAGTGCAGGCATTCCCAACCACGGTCCTCAAGGCACACTAACAGTGCAGGTTTTAGTGATATCCAGGCTTCAGCACAGGTGACTTAATTAGTAGCTCAGTTATTTTAATTTAACCATCTGTGCTGCAGCCTGGATATCACTAAAACCTGCACTGTTGGTGTGCCTTGAGGACCGTGGTTGGGAATGCCTGCTCTAGTGTATGGGGCCCTTAAGCTCCACTAGGGCAGGGACTGATAGGTTAATTGATTTGTGTTTGTGTGTTTTTTTCCATGTGATAGGGAATATAAGTGGTCATTCAGAGTTGATTGCAGCAAGCAACATTTAGCTGCTGCTGCGATCAATAGCCCACGCCTATGGGGGAGTGTATTTTAGCTTAGCAGGGCTGCGATCGCTTGTGCAGCCCTGCTAAGCTAAAAAAAATTCAAACAAAACTAGACTAGGCCTATACCTACTTACCCTGTGCGATGGATCCAGCGATGATGGGCCCGGCTTTGACGTCAGACATCCGCCCTCCGTTCTTCTGACCACACCTGCGTTTTACTCACCACTCCCTGAAAATGGCTCCAAACGGTCCGGATCCGCCCTGGAATGCCTTCTTCCTGCCAATCTTCTTTGCGGTCGGCTCTGTGACCGCTTCCATCGGTAGCCGCAACGTAACCCGGCAACCCCTGCCGCCGGGCAACGTCGCACACGCGCACTGCGGCTGCCGCGCATGCGCATTCCGCACCCGTTCGCACCGCAGTGATAAACCGCTGCGTGCGAACGGGTCGGAATGACCCTCCATAGGGCCTAATTCAGACCTGATCGCAACAGCAAATTTGTTAGCCAGTGGGCAAAACCATGTGCACTGCAGGGGGGGCAGATATAACATGTGCAGAGAGAGTTAGATTTGGGTGGGGTGCGTTCAAACTGAAATCTAAATTGCAGTATAAAAATAAAGCAGCCAGTATTTACCCTGCACAAAAGTAAATATTAATCCATGGTTCTTGGCATTACCCGAGGAGCACCCGTAGCAGATACGGTAAAAAAAGACAGGACCACATTTGTAGTTTATTAAATTCTACACACTGGAGGTGCAATCCAAATGTTGATCTGATTGTCCGTTTGGGCGCTATCATTCACGCAATGCAAGCCACGCATTGATAATGACGTCATTATGTCAACCACCACTTCATCCCCTTAGGGGAGGTTTATTAAAATTCTAATTATGTAGTTTTCCTATTTCCCTGCTGAAGAATACCTATGTTAAATTTAAATTTTCTAACATAATTGGGAAGTAAGAGAATTAGGGGTCTATTCATGAAGCAGTGAAAAGAGTGGAGAAGTGAGCCTGTAGAGAAGTTGCCCATGTGAACCAATCAGCTGCTCCGTACAATTGTATAGTATGCAAATTATAAATGTTACTTCAATGCTGATTGGTTTCCATAGGCAATTTCTCCACTGGCTCACTTCTCCACACTTTTTACTGCTTCATGAATAGACCCCTTAGTGATTCAGTGAGTGAGTGAGGGCTTTCGCATTTATATATGGCAGGTGACAAAAACATGCATTTATATCTTTTTAATTTCTACACAAAATAAATACATTGAATAGGCACACTGATTGGCAAATAAACATTTATTACTATTCCAATATAAAACATTTAGAAGATGCAACATTTGTGAGTGTTTTGTTCCTCAAATTTACATAATTAATGTTTGATTACTTTCATGATAAAATGCTGTATGTTATAAAACAGGTCAGTGGGCAATGAAAAAAAGATAAAAAAGACAAAGGGCTAGCCAATAGATGGGTGAATATATGGGTTTACAGATTGGATATGCAATATGCAAAAACATGGTGTAATTTGATTCTTTTCTAAACTGTGGCAGAAAATTGGTACCTCATATAATGTGATTTGTATGGGCTGTGGCACAGATGTGAATTGCACCATATTGTTGGAAATAAAAAATAAAAAAATTATACGAAAAAACAAGAACACGTGCTAAATTAAATAAATTATCCATAGCAGATATTTATTATTTATTAACCACATGAAGGCAATCTTTGGGCAAAAATGTCAAAGAATTTTATTTTCCAATCACAGGAAAAATAGGATTTTAATTACCAACCGGTAAATCCTTTTCTCGTAGTCCATAGAGGATACCGGGGTTCCATTTAGTACCATGGGGTATAGATGGGTCCACTAGGAGCCACGGGCATTTTAAGAATTTGATAGTGTGGGCTGGCTCCTCCCTCTATGCCCCTCCTACCAGACTCAGCCTAGGAAACTGTGCCCGAGTAGACGGACATACTTTGAGAGAAGGATAGATAAAGATAGTGATGAGATTTCGAACCAGCACACACAAAACAGAGGTAAGCTATGCTAACCCAACTTTAAACAGGACCAGCAACAGCTGAACCAACAATACTTAACCAAGTTACAGTGTAGGAAGAACGAAGCACCGGGCGGGCGCCCACGATCCTCTACGGACTACGAGAAAAGGATTTACCGGTAAGTAATTATAATCCTATTTTCTCTTACGTCCTAGAGGATACTGGGGTTCCATTTAGTACCATGGGGATGTACCAAAGCTCCCAAACCAGATGGGAGAGTGCTGAGGATCCTGCAGACCTAACTGACCAAACTGAAGGTCCTCAGAGGACAAAGTATCGAACTTGTAGAGTTACGTCCGCCTCTAAGTCAGGCCATAGTACTCAGCAAATCCTGGATTCAATGCACTTAGCAAACGTGTTCGAACCAGATCAAGTAGCCACTCGGCAGAGCTGTAAAGGCGAGACACCCCGGGGAGCCGCCCAGGAAGAACCCACGACCTATTAGAGTGGGCCTGTACAGATTTTGGAACCGGCAAACCTGCCGTGGAGTAAGAATGCTGGATAGTAAGCCTGATCCAGCGTGCAATTGTCTGCTTTGAAGCAGGACACCCAATTTTATTGGGATCATATAGAACGAACAGCAAGTCGGATTTCCTGTGACGAGCTGACCTCTTTATGTATACCTTCAAAGCCCTCACAACATCCAAAGACTTTGAAGTAGCGGAAGTGTCTGTGATAACCGGAACCACAATAGGTTGGTTGATGTGAAACGCAGACACCACTTTCGGAAGAAATTGCTGACGAGTTCTGAGTTCAGCTCTGTCCTCATGGAAAATTAAATAGGGGCTCTTGTGAGACAAAGCCCCCAGCTCCGACACACGTCTTGTTGAAGCCAAGGCCAACAGTGTGACGATATTTTACGACCACCTCCTGTAATGGTTCAAACCAGTCCGATTGGAGGAACTGCAGCACCAAATTGAGATCCCAAGGTGCCGTGGGAGGCACAAAAGGAGGTTGGATGCGCTGAACCCCTTTCAAAAATGCCTGGACCTCAGAGAGAGAAGCCTATTATTTTTGAAAGAAAACAGACAAGGCCGAAATTTGGACTTTTATGGAGCCCAGACGTAGGCCCACATACACACCTGCCTGCAGAAAAAGCAGTAAACGTCCCAGGTGAAATTCCACCGCAGAATAAGTTCTGCTCTCACACCAAGAGACTTATTTCTTCCAAATACGGTGGTTATGTTTAGACGTTACCCCCTTCCTGGCTTGGATCATAGTGGCGGGAGTTAGGGATCCCTCTTCTGGCTAGAATCAGCCGTTCAACTTCCATACCGTCAAACGTAGCCGCGGTAAGTCCTGATAGACGAATGGGCCCTGTTGCAGAAGATCCTTGTGAAGAGGTAGAAGCCACGGATCTTCGAGCAGCATCCACCAGAAGGTCCATGTACCAGGAGCTTCTTGGCCAGTCCGTAGCAATGAGTATTGCTTGAACCTTTTCCCTTTTTTTTTTTTGAGAATTTTTGAGGTCAGAGGAGGTGGAGGAAACACGTACACCATCTGATAGACCCATGGAGTCGTCAAAGCGTCTACCGCCACTGCCTGTGGGTCTCCCAACCTGGAACACTACCGCTTGAGCTTCTTGTTGAGACGAGAGGCCATCATGTCGATTTGTGGATATCCCCACCGACTTGTCAAGCACCTGAACACTTCCGGGGTGAAGGCCCCACTCCCCCGGGTGCAGGTCGTGTCTGCTGAGGAAGTCTGCTTCCCAGTTGTCTACTCCCGGAATGAAGACCACTGACAACGCCACAGCATTTTTTTCTGCCCAGAGGAGAATTCTTGACACCTCTGACATTGCTGCTCTGCTCTTCGTTCCTCCCTGTCGGTTTATTTATGTTACTGCCATCACATTGTCCGACTGGACCAGAATGGCCCGATTGTGAAGAAAATAAGATACCTGCAGAAGGGCGTTGTATATGGCCCTGAGTTCCAGAATATTGATTGGAAGGATGACTTCCTGACTTGACCATCTTCCTTGAAACTGCACCCTCTGGGTGACTGCTCCCCAACGTCTGAGGCATGCGTTTGGTGTTAACAGGATCCAGTCCTGAATCCGAACGTCCGACGAGGTGAGAAATCTGTAGCCACCACAGAAGGGAGAACCTGGCTTTTGGTGACAGACGTATCCTCTGGTGCATGTGAAGATGCGATCCGGACAATTTGTCCAACAGATCGAGCTGGAAGTGTCTTGCGTGAAACCTTCCGTATTGAAGTGCTTTGTAAGAGGCCCCTATTTTACCCAAGAGGCGAATGCATAGATGCACCGATATCTGGGTTGGCTTCAGGACATCCCGAACCATCGACTGGATTACCAATGCCTTTTCCAACGGAAGGAACACTTTCTGCGACTCCGTGTCCAGTATCATTCCCAGAAATGGGAGCCTCCGTGTTACCTCTAGGTGAGATTTCAGATGATTCAGAATCCACCCGTGATCCTGGAGAAGTTTGGTTGAGAGACCAATGCTGTACAGCAACCTCTCCCTGGACGGCGCCTTTATCAGAAGATCGTCCAGGTACAGAATTATGTTCACTCCTTGCTTGCGGAGTATAAACATCATCTCTGCCATCACTTTGGTGAACACCCTCGGTGCCATGGAGAGACCAAATGGCAGTGTAACTGGTAGTAACAGTCCTGTAGTGCAAACCGTAGATAAGCCTGATGAGGCGGCCAGATCGGAATGTGAAGGTACGCATCCTTGATCTCCAGAGACTAGGGATTCCCCTTCCTCTAGACCGGAGATCACCTCTCTCAGAGACTCCATCTTGAACTTGAACACTCTTAAGAACGGGTTCAAGGACTTGAGGTTCAGAATTGGCCGTACCGACCCATCCGGTTTCGGTACTACAAACAAGTTGGAATAGCACCCCTTGTTGTGCAGATGAGGTGGAACTGGAACAATGACTTGAGTCTGTATCAGTTTTTGGATGGCCTGCTGTAAAGTTATACTTGCCTCTTGTGAAGCTGGTAAGCCTGATTTGAAGAATCTGTGAGGTGGAAGCTCTTGGAACTCCAGTCTGTAGCCCTGGGAAATAAGATTTATGACCCAGGGATCCCAGCAGGAACTTGACCAGATGTGACTGAAGAATTTTAGTTTGGCTCCCACCTGACAGTCCTCCAGGCATCGTGGTCCACTGTCACGCTAAAGGCCTTGAGGAAGCAGAGCCTGAGCTCTGTTCCTGAGCACCTGCAGTTGCTGGTTTGCATGGTTTACCTCTTGCGCCGCTGGGGGCCGTAGAAGCACCTCTGGATTTCCCCTTAAACTTGGCTGTCCGAAAGGACTGTAAATGTGAAGCTGAATAAGCTTTTCTGGCTGGGGGAGCTGCGGAAGGAAGATACGTAGACTTATCCGCAGTAGCTTTGGAGATCCATTTGTATAGTTCGTCTCCAAACAAGGCCTTCCACGCCTTTCCTGGAGTCCACATCAGCAGTCCACTGGCATAGCCACAAGCCCCTGTGTGCGGACACTGGCATAGCAGTGGTGCGTGCATTAAGCAAACCAATCTCTTTTATGGCTTCCACCATAAAGTTTGCAGAGTCCTGTATATGCTGTAGGAGCAAAACAACATCCCCCCTAGACAAGGGATCTAACCCCTCAATTAGGTTACCTGACCATTTAGCAATGGCTTTTGTGATCCACGCACACAGTGGGTCTCTGGGCCACCCCAGCAGCTGTGTACAATGATTTGAGTGTAGTCTCAATTTTACGATCAGCCGTATCTTTTAAGGAGGCTGCACCAGGGACAGGCAATACAATTTTTCGTGACAGCCTAGAGACTGTTGCATCCACTATCAGTGGATTTTCCCATTTTTTCCTATCCTCCAGAGGAAAAGGAAAAGATGAGAGCAACCTTTTAGGGATTTGAAATTTCTTATCAGGATTAACCCACGGTTCTTCAAACAGGGTATTCAATTCCTTTGACGCAGGAAAAGGGACTGAGGACTTCTTTTTTACATTAAAATAAGATACCTCACACTCATCTGACACCTTATCAGGAATTTGCAGAACCTCTCTGATAGCCTCAATAAGAGCCTCAATTCCCTGTGACAGAGTAGCATCCCTCCCCTCCAAATCCACCTCACTCTCTTCCATGTCTGGCCCGTCAGAGTCAGACTGCAGGATATGGGCCAGAGAACATTTTTGCGGACAAATGGGAGGGGATTGAGACGCTGGTTTGGGGACTGAGTCTCTATTCATAAACTCATCCACAGTCTGTCTTAAGTACTGTGTCTATTTCTCATTGTGGAATAGCTTTGTATAAATATTTGAGATCATTCCCTTAATGGAATTAACCCATTCCGGTTCAGCCCCGCTATTCTGGGAAGGTGCACTGCCCTGAGTACCCAGTAGTGAGCCCCCTGGTGAAGAGGAACACTCCGCTGTACAAGAAACACACTCTTTTCCTGACAATGTAAATGTGACAGCACACACACACACACACACACACACACACACACACACACACACGGTTGAGCACAATTAACCAACAAAGAGCTCTTCAGGGAGACACAGAGTTATTTGGAGCCAGCCCCCAATGCGCCCTTATCGCTAATACACTGCTCAAAAAAATAAAGGGAACACTTAAACAATGTAACTCCAGTCAATCACACTTCTGTGAAATCAAACTGTCCACTTAGGAAGCAACACTGATTGACAATCAATTTCACATGCTGTTGTGCAAATGGAATAGACAACAGGTGGAAATTAGGAGTTGTTCTGCAGGTGGTGACCGCAGACCACTTCTCAGCTCCTATGCTTTCTGGCTGATGTGTTGGTAACTTTTGAAAGCTGGCGGTGCTTTCACTCTAGTGGTAGCATGAGACTGAGTCTACAACCCACACAAGTGGGTCAGGTAGTGCAGCTCATCCAGGATGGCACATCAGTGCGAGCTGTGGCAAGAAGGTTTGCTGTGTCTATCAGAGTAGTGTCCAGAGCATGGAGGCGCTACCAGGAGACAGGCCAGTACATCAGGAGACGTGGAGGAGGCCATAGGAGGGCAACAACCCAGCAGCAGGACCGCTACCTCCGCCTTTGTGCAAGGAGGAACAGTTGGAGCACTGCCAGAGCCCTGCAAAATGACCTCCAGCAAGCCACAAATGTGCATGTGTCTACTCAAACGATCAGAAACAGACTCCATGAGGGCCCGACGTCCACAGGTGGGGGTTATGCTTAAAGCCCAACACCGTGCAGGACGTTTGGCATTTGCCAGAAAACACCAAGATTGACAAATTTGCCACTGGCGCCCTGTGCTCTTCACAGATGAAAGCAGGTTCTCACTGAGCACGTGACAGACGTGACAGAGTCTGGAGACGCCAAGGAGAACGTTCTGCTGCCTGCAACATCCTCCAGCATGACCGGTTTGGCAGTGGGTCAGTAATGGTGTGGGGTGGCATTTCTTTGGGGGGCCGCACAGCCCTCCATGTGCTCGCCAGAGGTAGCCTGACTGCCATTAGGTACCGAGATGAGATCCTCAGACCCCTTGTGAGACCATATGCTGGTGCGGTTGGCCCTGGGTTCCTCCTAATGCAAGACAATGCTAGACCTCATGTGGCTGGAGTGTGTCAGCAGTTCCTGCAAAACTAAGGCATTGATGCTATGGACTGGCCCGCCCGTTCCCCAGACCTGAATCCAATTGAGCACATCTGGGACATCATGTCTCGCTCCATCCACCAACGCCACGTTGAACCACAGACTGTCCAGGAGTTGGTGGATGCTTTAGTCCAGGTCTGGGAGGAGATCCCTCAGGAGACCATCCGCCACCTCATCAGGAGCATGCCCAGGCGTTGTAGGGAGGTCATACAGGCACGTGGAGGCCACACACACTACTGAGCCTCATTTTGGCTTGTTTTAAGGACATTACATCAAAGTTGGATCAGCCTGTAGTGTGTTTTTCCACTTTAAATTTTGAGTGTAACTCCAAATCCAGACCTCTATGGGTTAATAAATTTGATTTCCATTGATCATTTTTGTGTGATTTTGTTGTCAGCACATTCAACTATGTAAAGAACAAAGTATTTAATAAGAATATTTCATTCATTCAGATCTAGGATATGTTATTTTAGTGTTCCCTTTATTTTTTTGAGCAGTATATATATATATATATATATATATATTGAAAAGGAAATGATGAAGGCGCACTCAGTGAATCAAAAATATAACAGATTTACTGGAATAACAAGCTCACATACATCGAGGTAAGAAATCACCGGCTCATATGGAAACGACCAGACTGCATCTCATGTCTCTCTCAGCGGTCCGTTTCTTCTGATTGCCGGCAGGCAAAAGTTCTCAGCTCAGCGTCTTAGCTGCAGGACAGGTGTTCACGATGGGAACATACACGTCTTTGTTTTAGGCCACGCCCAACGCGTTTCGTCACAATAGGACTTCGTCAGGAGGTCGTTTCCATATGAGCCGGTGATTTCTTACCTCGATGTATGTGAGCTTGTTATTCCAGTAAATCTGTTATATTTTTGATTCACTGAGTGCGCCTTCATCATTTCCTTTTCAGTTTCTATTAACAGTGTGGTTACACTGTTCAGAAGTGCCAGCACCATCATCAGAAATTCCACAGGGATTATATGGATTTTTAAGGACATCTAACATTGATTGCACAACCTGCCATTCTTTTGCAATATATATATATATATATATATATATATATATATATATATATATATATATACATACATACATACACACACACACACACACACACACATATATATACATATCTGTACAAGGAATTGTGATATCATAGCATTGGCAATTATAAATGAGCACTTGACCTGTTTTATGGTCCCATAAATCCTTGGTGACTTCTAATTTCTTTATGATGTGCAGTAAGGAATAAATTCTCCCATATCTAATAGCAACATGTTGTCTGATCTTTTTCTAGATGAGAGGAACATATGGGCTCTATCTCCTTCTCTTCCTTGTCCTGGGATCCAGCTACGGCGTGCAGGACAGCATGGAGGAACTGGACCCTTGGGAGAGAAACCGCTTATGGAAGTTATTGACTGATGGTAACGAGAACATTGCTGGATCTCTCCTACATCTTGGAGGCCCAAGAGATAAGAAGTCCACTGACCCAGCATCGTTGTTCAGCGTGGCCAAGGAGCTTCAGGGATTTGGGAAGGAGAGGGCTGGTTTCAGATTCAGGTTTGGGAGGAGAGAAGAAGGGGATGAGTTTAAAGACTTTGAACCACAAATTGAAAAGCGTGAAGACTCAGCCCTTGGATCACTGGCTGAAGAACTCAATGGATACAACAGAAAGAAAGGCGGCTTTAGCTTTCGATTCGGAAGGCGATAAGACTGAACAGAACATACCCGAGTTTAAGTGGAAATCTCTTTAAATCATTTTATATCTCCTGCTCCCATGAGTACCCAGTATAAAATTCATGGTCTCGGCTTCCTCTGAGCTGGTGAAAGTGCTGTACAAATATAGGCTTGATTCTGTAGCACAATGCTAAACATAAAGGCAAACATTTATTTAATCTATTCTCAAACAAGTCAATGGCATTGCCTGCTGTAGGAAAGCAAGAATAACAAATCAATTTAATCTAAGACTCTGGCAAACTCAGATTTTTTTTTTTCCTAAACCAGTACTACAAATTTTTGAAGGTTTAAAGGGAGAAGTGCCACTTTTTAATTCCTTTATAACCCTTGTGAGTGGGAAATTAATGGTATGCCAGCCCCTGAAAATGTCCATCATTATTAAAATATCACTACTGAAATCTGCTACGCATTCTTTCAAAATGTTTTTGTCATTCCATACAATAGATGCTAGAATCAAGTTGGAGAAAGGACCTCTGACATCAGGGGGAGGAGCCATGACACCAGGGAGAGGAGCTAGGCCAGCAGGATAGTTCTTCTACTATCTATGCCACCAACTACTCCCTTTAGTAACCCGGTGGCAAGCGAAGCGGAGCGAATCATTGAGCCCGAAGCGTGGTGAGAGAAGCGAGCCCGCAAGGGTACATTTTGGGTACCCTGTTTGTGCATGGCTCCATCCCTGGTGATGTCAGCGGTCCCTTCCCCAACTTGGTTTTAGACCTAACCCATTCCATACAGCCTTGAGGGTGTGCGGCTTTGTGTCGACTCCTAAATTATGCTTAGATCAACTCAGGACTTGGGAGAAGAGATCAAATAAACATCGCCAAATAATCCTAATTTATTTTATAGAATTGGTCACAAAAAATAAAAACAAAATTGTTTTCATATATTATAATGCAGTTTTAAATAGAGGTGTTTGTTACAGCAAAACAAAATTGTCAAATTCATTTTGTCCTGAGTTGAGAGTATTTGGGTTACATGGAACATATGGGATAAGTGGTGGCATTACACTCTATATGGAGATGCTAGATGTTGTCCGTAGTAAGGTTTTTTTTTTTCTGGCCTCTATCTTTCCTCATTTCTCTTTTTAGCAGATGCAGGGGCAAACGCAGGATTTATGGGGGAAGGGTGTTCCACCTTAGTTATGACACACACACATACAAACATACAGTATAAACATACCCTGGGCTGAGAGGAGACTGTCAGCTAGGGGCGTAACTCCCAGAGGCAATGGAGTCACCTGCCTCCGGGATCCAAGCCCTTAAGGGGCACCAGCATGTAGAACAGCACTGTGTGGTCAAGAGCTGCTCTTCCAACAGAGTTCTGCGGCACACCTGCTGCTGAATAGTTCATTGGCTCTATCCCAGGAGCCACGGTTATCCCATGCAGTATGGGACAGGATGGCTCCCACATGGTACCGCTCAACCTGCGCTGCAGCAAGCGATGGTGCACCCACTGAACTGCTGCACTGTGAGATGGGACCCACCAGTACACGCCGATCCAAAGTGCTGCAGCCGGCTGAATCTCAAGAGTCTGAGTCACTGGAGATTGGGATTCATTGCCAATGAGAATACTGCAAATTCACTGCGGTGTTCAGTACCTGTAGACCGGTCCCTGTCAGCGTGTGTGATATATATATATATATATATATATATATATATATATATATATATATATATATATATATATATATATGAAATTGGTATCGGCGTCACTCAGCAGTCTTGTATAACGGTTTAAAAGATGCCTTTATTTACACCTACGTTTCGGGCATACACCCGTCGTCAGGGCAGGACTCACAAAAAAGAGTGAGTCCTGCCCTGACGGGTGTATGCCCGAAACGTAGGTGTAAATAAAGGCATCTTTTAAACCGTTATACAAGACTGCTGAGTGACGCCGATACCAATTTCACATGTTCAGAGCGTGCAAGCTCACGGTTGGCACCGCAGCAAGCTACACCAGACCCCACTAGGAGTGCCGGACATCTGGGACATTATATATATATATATATATATATATATATATATATATATATATATATATATATACAGTTTGAATGTGTCTGGCACTCTCCTTTTCTTAAGCTGAATGAGCTAAAGCTCCTGCTCCGGTGCCCTCCTAAGCAGGCTGTGCAGTCTGCTAATACAACCAAGGAAGTCAATGGCGGCACTCTGGAAACTTGGTTAAAGTGATGAAAAAATGGTGCTGTTTATTTCAACGTTTCGGGGTACTCGCCCCCGTCTTCAGGAAAAGCATACAGTGATACAAACAACATTAAATACCTTATCAGGCGTGCGTCCAGCCATCCGCTCCACGCCGCCGTTCGGCTTCCGGGTTCAACACTTCCGGTCACCTGACGCAACTCGGATGACGGAGAGCCCCAGGGCCGTCATACGGGGGCGGGGGGATGTTGCCATGGTGAGCACTGACATACAACAGAATAAACACAGAGATCGAGTGAATCCAGTGACTATAAAAAATATAATAATACTGCGATAGAGTGGGCCCTGACTGCCAACTTACTCTAATGCCATAAAGTGCTGAATTTGCATGTGATGGTGCAACATGAGTGTAAACCAACAAATTTAATAAAGTTTAAAATTTAAAATAGCTATAGCCTGTCATTGACCAAGCCTTTGTGCAGAAAACTTCCATACAATAAGATCTATATATTAACCGGTATAATAGATGAAATACATAGGTTAGAAATATATTACAGTATCACGAATATTATATTGGCTATCTCAAGCTGACTTCATACTGTACTAGAACAATCTCTTGCTACAAAATGTCTGCTTTGAATATATATGGATACATTTGTATGAATATATTAGTTAAATCTATTGTTATTACAGGAAATTCCCCATGCCCAAGGACTCGTTGAGACCCTTGGGACTCAATGTATCCAGGGTCAGGATCCACCTGGTTTCCAGTTGCAGGAGACGCTTAGGCCTGTCCCCTCCCCTTAATGAAAAAGGTACCTGGTCTATTATGCGGTATCGGAGGGATGCCAGGGGATGTTTAGCAAGGGCAAAATGCCTGGCCACCGGTTGTTCACTGGTGCCAGCCTCTATCGCTGCCCTTATTGAGGACCTGTGTTGGGTCATCCTGACCTTGAAGGTACATTCTGTTTTGCCAACATAATGTTGGCCACACGGGCATGATAGTAAATATACCACAAATTTGGAGTTACATGTATATGGTGCCTTAAGATTTTTTTTTTTGCCTGTATATGGATGTTTAAATGAGTCTCCTGGAACAAGGAAGTTACATGTGGTACACCCACATCTGTAGCATCCTTTACGGGTTCCAAGGAAGTGGCCCCCAGGTGGTGTCATCTTGTTTCTGGTGATGTCGGTCTTCACCACCATGCTTCTGATATTTCTGCTGCGTGTATAGCTGGGCATAAATTTGGCCTCTTTGAGCATCCAAAGATCAGGATCAGTGCTGATAATAGGCCACCATTCTTTGGCTCTCTTCCCCGTATATCTACTGGCAGTATTAAATTGGTTAACCCAGGGAAAATTTTTACCTTTCTCTTTATTATCTCGAACTTTTAAAAGTTCATCCCTAGATAGTCTAATGGCCTTGGCACGTGCCTGTTGTAGCATACGTTTTGGATACCCACGATCTCTGAATTTGAGTATCATTTCCTCCAATTGCTGATCTCTTATCGTGATGTTACTATTGATCCTACAAACCCTGAGCATTTGTGAATAGGGGAGGCCATTGATGGTGGCTCTGGGGTGAAAGCTATCGTATCGCAGTAGTGTATTGCGGTCCGTGCTCTTAATGTATAAAGATGTGGAAATCTTGTTATCACTCAGAGAGATGTGAACATCAAGAAAGTTAATACGATGTTCATCTACTATCAAGGTTAGTTTCACTGGGCTAGCTGAGCTGTTGTGTTTACTGATAGTCTCCTCAAGCAGTGCCCGTGACCCTGACCAGAGGACCAATAGGTCGTCAATGTAGCGTGTGTACAAGACCAAATGTTGCCTGATCCCTGCTTGATTAAGAAAGAGCTCATTGTCAACCACCCACATGAAGGAATTAGCGAACGATGGGGCCACACAAGACCCCATCGCACACCCCGTGAGTTGGATGTAGAAGGAATTGTCAAAAATAAAATAATTATGTGTCAAGGTAAACCTCAATAATATGAGAAACAATTCTATATCGGGCCCTTTTTATAACACATTATTTATAATAAGCCTTCTCACCGCTTGTATACCCAACTCGTGGGGGATGCAGGTGTAGAGACTAGCTACATCTATGGTCGCTAGTATGGTCCCGTCCGGGACTGCCTCTATGTCCTTAAATATTCTAAGGAGAGCCGAGGTATCCTTAAGGTGGGTCAGAGTGTTCTGGATACTAGTGATGAGCGGGTTCGGTTTTACTCGGTTTTACTCGGTTCTCAAAACGGCATCTTATTGGCTCACGGTTGTCACGTGTTTTGGATAGCCAATAAGGTTCTGTTTTGAGAACCGAGTAAAACCGAGTAAAACCGAATCCGCTCATCACTACTGGATACATGGCTGCAAAAATGAATCCAGGTAGATAGACAGGGATTCGCACAACGAGCCCCTGGCGGAGATGATAGGTCTCCCAGGGGGGTTGTGCTCGTCCTTGTGTATCTTTGGGATAATATAGAACAAGGGTACAATGGGATAAGGTTTAGAAAGTGCTTTGTGCTCTGTTTTTGAAATTAACTTCCGGTTGACCGCCTCAGTTAATATCTCATCCAGTTCTTTCTGAAACTGTTTGGTCGGGTCTTTCGGAAGTCTGGCATATGTGGTGGCATCGCCAAGCAGTCTCTCACATTCCTGCATGTACTTCTCTTTGTCCATCACCACTATAGCTCCACCTTTATCCGCTCCACGGATCACGATGTCGTCTCTGGCCTGTAATTCCCTGAGGGCTTGCCGCTCCCGTTTGGACAAATTGGAAAAGGTGTTGTCACGATGTTCTGATAGTGATTTGTCCACTAGTCTATGGAAGGTTTTTATGGACGGGTTGAAGGAGGTGGGATCAAAAGTAGATTTGGGTTTGATCCTGCTAAGTATGTTGCAGGTTTCACCATCCCCTGTGTCAGCGGTCAATCTGGGGTTTTTTCCATAATATTCTTTTAACTTTAAATTACGTAGTAATCTATGATTGTCTATTTTCCATTGTATTTCATCTGGCTTATGGGTAGGTACGTAAGAGAGGCCCTTGCTAAGTACTTCCACGGCTTCTGGAGAAATCGGGTTATGGGATAAATAAAAAATCACTTGCGCGTTCCTTTCGGAGGTTTCTTGTCTGCCTTCGCTCGTCTCCCTCCGCCGCGCTTGACCGCCTCTCCTCGTGGGCTTATCTTTCTGCCGTTTTATGAGCGCCCTGGTGCGAACCCCTAAAGGGCCACTGTGTTGCACCTCACCTGTTGCGCCGGCTTGTATCTCCTCGGTATCGCTGGCAGATGTACTCGAGAAGCGTGCGTTTTGTCTCCTCCGAAAGGTGCCTCTGTTGCCTTGTGGTTGTTTCTGTGGATGAGATCCTAACCAGGCATACACCTTGTGTTGGGCATAGTCCTGTTGGACACGCAGTAATTTATCCCTTTTATACTTAATTAGTTCTCGCTGGTATTGCTCCAGTTGTTGCTTTAACTTATCACGGGCACTGCTTGAGGAGACTATCAGTAAACACAACAGCTCAGCTAGCCCAGTGAAACTAACCTTGATAGTAGATGAACATCGTATTAACTTTCTTGATGTTCACATCTCTCTGAGTGATAACAAGATTTCCACATCTTTATACATTAAGAGCACGGACCGCAATACACTACTGCGATACGATAGCTTTCACCCCAGAGCCACCATCAATGGCCTCCCCTATTCACAAATGCTCAGGGTTTGTAGGATCAATAGTAACATCACGATAAGAGATCAGCAATTGGAGGAAATGATACTCAAATTCAGAGATCGTGGGTATCCAAAACGTATGCTACAACGGGCACGTGCCAAGGCCATTAGACTATCTAGGGATGAACTTTTAAAAGTTCGAGATAATAAAGAGAAAGGTAAAATTTTTCCCTGGGTTAACCAATTTAATACTGCCAGTAGATATACGGGGAAGAGAGCCAAAGAATGGTGGCCTATTATCAGCACTGATCCTGATCTTTGGATGCTCAAAGAGGCCAAATTTATGCCCAGCTATACACGCAGCAGAAATATCAGAAGCATGGTGGTGAAGACCGACATCACCAGAAACAAGATGACACCACCTGGGGGCCACTTCCTTGGAACCCGTAAAGGATGCTACAGATGTGGGTGTACCACATGTAACTTCCTTGTTCCAGGAGACTCATTTAAACATCCATATACAGGCAAAAAAAATAATCTTAAGGCACCATATACATGTAACTCCAAATTTGTGGTATATTTACTATCATGCCCGTGTGGCCAACATTATGTTGGCAAAACAGAATGTACCTTCAAGGTCAGGATGACCCAACACAGGTCCTCAATAAGGGCAGCGATAGAGGCTGGCACCAGTGAACAACCGGTGGCCAGGCATTTTGCCCTTGCTAAACATCCCCTGGCATCCCTCCGATACCGCATAATAGACCAGGTACCTTTTTCATTAAGGGGAGGGGACAGGCCTAAGCGTCTCCTGCAACTGGAAACCAGGTGGATCCTGACCCTGGATACATTGAGTCCCAAGGGTCTCAACGAGTCCTTGGGCATGGGGAATTTCCTGTAATAACAATAGATTTAACTAATATATTCATACAAATGTATCCATATATATTCAAAGCAGACATTTTGTAGCAAGAGATTGTTCTAGTACAGTATGAAGTCAGCTTGAGATAGCCAATATAATATTCGTGATACTGTAATATATTTCTAACCTATGTATTTCATCTATTATACCGGTTAATATATAGATCTTATTGTATGGAAGTTTTCTGCACAAAGGCTTGGTCAATGACAGGCTATAGCTATTTTAAATTTTAAACTTTATTAAATTTGTTGGTTTACACTCATGTTGCACCATCACATGCAAATTCAGCACTTTATGGCATTAGAGTAAGTTGGCAGTCAGGGCCCACTCTATCGCAGTATTATTATATTTTTTATAGTCACTGGATTCACTCGATCTCTGTGTTTATTCTGTTGTATGTCAGTGCTCACCATGGCAACATCCCCCCGCCCCCGTATGACGGCCCTGGGGCTCTCCGTCATCCGAGTTGCGTCAGGTGACCGGAAGTGTTGAACCCGGAAGCCGAACGGCGGCGTGGAGCGGATGGCTGGACGCACGCCTGATAAGGTATTTAATGTTGTTTTTATCACTGTATGCTTTTCCTGAAGACGGGGGCGAGTACCCCGAAACGTTGAAATAAACAGCACCATTTTTTCATCACTTTAACCAAGTCTCCAGAGTGCCGCCATTGACTTCCTTGGTTATATATATATATATATATATATATATATATATATATATATATATATACATACATACACACACACACACACACACACACACACACATACACATACAACACACACATACACTAGCTGTTCTACCCTTTCTTCGCACATGAGTTTCTGATTTTCACGGTTGTACATAAAAATGAGTGTTAAAAATTTGGTAAATCTATAGAGATGTAAATTTGAGACCGCATCAAGTAAATATTAATTCATGGTTCTTGGCGATACCCGCGGAGCACCCGTAGCAGATACGGTAAAAACGTGACAGGACCATTTTTGTAGTTTATTAAATTCTACACACTGGATGTGCAATCCAAATTTTGATCCAATTGTCTGCATCGGTAGTGACGTAATTATGTCAACCCCCACTTCATCCCCTTAGGGGAGGTTTTTTTTAAATTCTAATTACATCGTTTTCCTATTTCCCACCTGAAGAACACCTATGTAACATTTCAGCTTCCAAAGATATCGGGAAGTAAGAGAATCAGTGAAGTGTCAGTATATGTGTATGTATGTATATATATATATATATATATATATATATATATATATATACACACAAAAATTCACACACACACACCATATTTGTATTCCCTTTTTTTTTTTTTTTCAGCAGGGGCACCAAACTCCAACTTGCCTCTGGGCGACCAGGATGAACTTACGCCCCTGCTGTCAGACACTGCAGCAGATCCCGTCAGACATTTAGTATGCAGAGCTCTCTGTAGCAGCTCCTCCGTGATCATGGATTGTTGCAGAGAGTGGAGACAGCGATGTCTCACAAAATAGAATTTGGCCTATAAGAGAGTGTGTTTGTGTGTGTGTGGGTTCCAGGTACTCGGACACTCCCCACCCCTCTTCATGTGCTACTGGCTTCCCTGTCTTTTTACTCCTACTCTCACCCTCTTCCCTCTCAGGAGTGTAAGGAGACTTTAGATGTGTGTTACGATGCTCTATGGAGTCACGCTAAATTGTGGTGTGTGAGGGTATATAAAATGGCTATGTGGTGGCAAACTAACAATGCAGTGGCATGTGAAGCTTTACAGAGGGGTGCAAAATGGTGGTGTGTGAGGCTACACAGAGGCATGTGCGGCTACATGGATAGATGCTAATGGTGGTGTGTGAGGCTACACAGAGGCGTGTGCTGCTACATGGAGAGTTTCTAATGGTGGTGTGTGAGGCTACACAGAGGCATGTGCGGCTACATGGAGAGATGCTAATGGTGGTGTGTGAGGCTACACAGAGGTATGTGCGGTTACATGGAGAGATGCCAATAGTGGTGTGTGAGGCTATACAGAGGTATGTGCGGCTACATGGATAGATGCTAATGGTGGTGTGTGAGGCTACACAGAGGCTTGTGCTGCTACATGGAGAGTTTCTAATGGTGGTGTGTGAGGCTACACAGAGGCATGTGCGGCTACATGGAGATGCTAATGGTGGTGTGTGAGGCTACACAGAGGCATGTGCGGCTACATGGAGATGCTAATGGTGGTGTGTGTGAGGCTATGCCGAGGCATGTGCGGCTACATGGAGAGATGCTAATGGTGGTGTGTGAGGCTACACAGAGGCATGTGCGGCTACATGGAGATGCTAATGGTGGTGTGTGAGGCTACATGGAGGCATGTGCGGCTACATGGAGATGCTAATGGTGGTGTGTGAGGCTATGCCGAGGCCCACTGCCTATACGAAGCCATGTGCGGCTACATGGAGAGATGCTAATAGTGGTGTGTGAGGCTACATGGAGAGATGCTAATAGTGGTGTGTGAGGCTACACAGAGGTATGTGCGGCTACATGGAGAGATGCTAATGGTGGTGTGTGAGGCTACATGGAGGCATGTGGTGCAACATGAAGGTATGCTAAGTGGTGGTGGTGGTGTGTGAGGCTACGTAGAGGCATGTGGTGCAACACGGAGAGATGCTAATGCTGGCGTGTGACGCAAAGGAATGTGGGGCTACATGGAGATGCTAATGTGTGTGGGGCTACGTGGAGACATGTGGGGACTACATGGAGAGTACACTACAGTGCTTTACAGAATTACTTTTGACATGCACAGAGCTTTTGCCCTAGTCACATGTTGATCTATTTTGCTACAATTTAATACAGTCATTTTACAGGACGCAGCACCAAATTAAATATTCTGCAGCACTCTTATAATTAATTTCTTAGATTGTACTGATATCATTGTGAACAGAAAATAAATAAAATTAAAATCAGCAGGCCCGATAGATGGATGGCGGATGTGAGGCTTTTCACGTGAACAACAGAATAGCGTACCCATTGTCAGCCGTTTCTACTGAAGGCCTTAACGACACTGCAGCAGAAACATCAAGCGTTAATTAGAAGAGGTTAACTGCATTCACATGTGAATTGATAAGTACAGTTCAGCCTCCTCTGTGAATATGACATAAGTGCATTAGAGGCAGGCGGATGCTGAGTGCCAGCGCAGATTCTGAATAAGCTTACGAGTCCCCTTATAGCGGGAGTCATAGGGTAGACAGCTTCCTTTGTACAACACAATGCTTCTGCAGTTTACAGACAAAATCACCTGAACATAATGCGGCTGATACCATTACTGCAATAAGCTGCTATTGAATTATGTTATTCAAACAAATAAGAGCCTACAGAGAAAATATTTTTTTCCTGTTCTCTTTTCCACTAACAACAGCTGGAGTTAAAGAAATATTATACTATAAATGACTCATGGTGTGGTGGAAATGTTGTTACCAATAAAAGGGTTAGAGAATTAAATAAAGTGGAGCCCCAATTACACTCAATTTAAATGCAAATGAGCTTTACATACCATAAACACACACATATCAAAACTATATATGGGAGTACATATACACCCACACACCCATATATATGCACAACAAATACTCAGGCTGTAACTAAGGTTGGGAGAATGGTGCAGTTGTCCTCGTGGTGCCTATTGCTACCCCCATGGCACCTGCGTTTGGCTTGTGGGGTGTCTAGAATAGGGCTCTACAGCCTGTAATGCCACCTGCTGAGGGCTCTCTGCTTCTTACTGGTCCTGGTGGTGCCATTATGGCCTTGCATACATTAATGCAAACAGCTAATCGGTCAATCATGTGTCATTAACTCCATGCGCAAAAGTACACAGACGTGGTCAAGAGCTTCAGTTGTTATGCATGCCAAACCCCAGAATGGATGTCTCTCAGAAAGTGCTGATCTCCTGGGAATTTCATGCATAAGTCTCTAGAGTTTACAGAGAATGGTGCACAAAACATTCTGTAGTTAATGTGAGAAATCATAAGACTGGTTTCATGGGGAAAGGAAGGTGACAGTAACTCAAATAACCCTGTATTACAGCTGTGGTACCAGAAGACAAGGCCTCAGTGGGCATAGGCTTAGCAAACCTTGAAGAGCTGAAAATGGGAAAACAGGCTCCTATTCTGACTAACCTAAAATTCTGTTGCAACATACAGATGGCGAGGTCAGAATTTGGTGTAAACAAGAACCCATTCTACTTTGTGTCAAAAGTTCAGGCTGGTAGTTGTGGTGTAATGAAGTGGGCAATGTTCTCTTTGTGCACATTACAATTATTGCTGACCATGTGCATACCTTTAGCTACTTTCAGCATGATAATGTGCTATGTCACAAAGCACACCCGGGCCATAAGTAGGGGAATAGGACTGGTACCAATGCCCAGGGACAAGGGGCCTGGGAAAGGCACAGTCACTGCCCAACACGCCCAGCATTTGGCTTGCCATGTGCCTGCAAACTGACAAGAGCGTTCCGGGCATGCACTATGCAGCCTGAACAAGTGCCCGGAGTGTCCAGAGGATGCTCAGGGCAGTAATGAACTTCTCGCCACTGGTTGCTCTACCCCCTTGGCGTGGTGTCATGACATACTATGTTTAAGGGGCGTAGTCCCACCCTGCTCCGGCACTGAAGCACACGTCATCTCATGCTCATTCTGTGAACATACAATGAGAGTTCAGTATACTCCAATGGCCTCCCACAGCTGGCAAGCAGATCTCAATCCAATAGAGCACCTTTGGGGTGTGCTGGAATGGGAGAGTTGCAAGCATGAATGTGGCACTGACAAATCTGCAGTAGCTGTGTGATGTTATGTCATCTGGCACAACACAGAATGGTGACCTTATCCATACTTGTCTACTTTTGAAAACCACTTTCAGGGAGATTTCAGGTGGCAGCAGGATACGCAGCGCTTTCCGTTGGTGGAGGGGGTTATCGGGCCATGCATGTCTAGGTCCACCTATGAGGGTATTTATTGCCACTCAGGGGTGTGTCCTGATGAAAACTATAGTACTAAAAACAGAAAAAAAAAGCGTAATAATATAGGCACACTATATATTAAGATAGTGTGTACTGTACACTTGTGAGGAGACTGACAAATAGAGAACCTACAGTATATACACTGGTGTGCGATTGTGTGAGAATAAATATATATATATATATATATATATATACATATATATATATATATATATATATATATATACACACACACAGGTTGAGCATCCCTTAAAATGCTTGGGACCAGAGGTATTTTGGATATCGGATTTTTCCGTATTTTGGAATAAATGCATACCATAATGAGATATCATGGTGATATTACCTATATCTAAGCACAGAATGCATTTATGTTACATATACACCTTATACACACAGCCTTAAGGTAATTTTAGCCAATATTTTTTATAACTTTGTGCATTAAACAAAGTGTGTGTACATTCACACAATTCATTTATGTTTCACATACACCTTATACACACAGCCTGAAGGTCATTTAATACAATATTTTTAATAACTTTGTGTATTAAACAAAGTTTGTGTACATTGAGCCATCAAAAAACAAAGGTTTCACTATCTCACTCTCACTCAAAAAGGTCCGTATTTCGGAATATTCCGTATTTCGGAATATTTGGATATGGGATATTCAACCTGTATATACATATATATACACACACACACACACACACACACACATTACACCCAGCACCATAATACATTACATTATACACAGACCCCACATCACACCCAGTACACACAGCACCGTAATCTACTAAATTATACATACAGCCAGAGCTGTAGCTTGACATTTTGGTGCAGTGTGCCGGAAAAAAAATTGGTGTGCCCCCCCCCCCCCCCCACCCACATGCCAGACAGGGACTGCGCGCCGAAGGCGCGCATCAAAAATATATGGGCGTGGCTTCATGGGAAAGGGGTATGACCACATAATTCACATTACATTACCCTGCACAGTATTGTACTTTTGCCACATTACACCACACAGTAGTACCCCTTATACACACTACGCCAGACAGCCCCTTATATACATTACGCAAGGTAGACTCTTACACATATAACCCCAGGTAGACTCTTATACACATTACACCAGGTAGCCTCTTACACACATTACGCCAGGTAGCCTCTTACACACATTACGCCAGGTAGCCTACTTCAGGTAGCCTCTTACACACATTACGCCAAGTAGCCTCTTACACACATTACGCCAAGTAGCCTACGCCAGGTAACCTCTTACACACACATTACACCAGGTAGCCTCTTACACACATTACCCAAAGTAGCACAATACATTACACCCCCCCATATTACATACAGTAGCACAATACATTTTACACCCCCCATATTACACACAGTAGCACATTACATTACACCCCCCATATTACACACAGTAGCACATTACATTACACCAGCCCCATATTACACACAGTAGCGCATTACATTACACCAGCCCCATATTACACACAGTAGCGCATGACATTACACCAGCCCCATATTACAAACAGTAACACATTACATTACACCCCCCCATATTACACACAGTAGCACATTACAGCCCCCCCCCCCCCCCCCCTCATATTACACACAGTGGCACATTACACCCTCCTACACATATTACACAGTAGCACATTACATTACACCCCCCATATTACACACAGTACAACATTACATTACACACACCCCTATTACACACAGTAGCACGTTACATTTTACACCCCCCATATTAAACAGTAGCACATTACACACACACACACACACACACACACACACACACACATTACACACAGTAGAACATTGCATTACACACACACCCCATATTACACATAGTAGCACATTACATTACACACACAGTAGAACATTGCATTACACACACACCCCATGTTACACACAGTAGCACATTACATTACACACACCCATATTACACACCGTAGCACATTACATTTCACACTCCCCAATATTACAGACAGTAGCACATTACACACACACACCCATATTACACACAGTAGCACATTACATTACACCCCCCATATTACACACAGTAGCACATTACACCCCCCCCACATTATACACAGTAGCACATTACATTACACTCCCCATATTACACACAGTAGCACATTACAAACCCCCCCCCCCCCATAGTTGCACATTACATTATACATAGTCCCCCCACCCCCAATAACCCCCAGTAGACACAGTATCCGTCTGGTTTGTAGTTCCCTTCTGTGAAGAGCAGGGTTGCACTGGCAGCCCTGGGACAATGCAGTGGGGGAGGTGGCACAGAGCAGCCACATCCAGCAACAGGAAAGTTGGGCTGTTACAGGAAGCCTACTGTGGTGGGCGGGGCCAGCCACAGCGATGCTGAGCCCCTGGCTGCCGGGTCATGTGCTTCACTGGTGGCTGCTGTGCTTATTTACACCCTGCTGCTGGTCAGACTGCCTGACTCTGGTACAGGGCAGTGACCAGGACTCTCACAGCACACAGTCTGCCTCTCCGGCGCAGGCCCCGCCCCCCACATTTCCGGAATCGCGCATACGCAGTCCGGATTCATGGAGATGAAGAGTTAAAAACCGGGAGGACTGACAAGGTATGCGGGGCAGCGGGAGGCTCATGTAAAAATCGTGAGCCTCCCGCTAAATGCGGGAGGGTAGGCAAGCCTGACCTTAACGCTTAATCAAAATAAGGTGTTTCGCCCGACATCTGCCAGCTTCCTCAGAATGGATTATGCTGGGATAATTCCAATAGGGACTTCTTGTGGTTGATTAGTCCTTGCGGTTTCCTTGCAGAGTGTGAAAGTTCATGTGCTCTTTGTGCAGAGGTTCATGTATGCAGGTCCTGACGGCAGCACACACAAACCTCTTCATGAAAGAGCACGTGCACTTTTAAACTCTGCAAGGACTTGTGAAACCACTAGAGATGTGCACTTGAAATTTTTCGAGTTTTGTGTTTTGGTTTTGAGTTTGGTTCCGCGGCCGTGTTTTGGGTTCGACCGCGTTTTGGCAAAACCTCACCGAATTTTTTTTGTCGGATTCGGGTGTGTTTTGGATTCGGGTGTGTTTTGGATTCGGGTGTTTTTTTCAAAAAACACTAAAAAACAGCTTAAATCATAGAATTTGGGGGTCATTTTGATCCCAAAGTATTATTAACCTCAAAAACCATAATTTCCACTCATTTTCAGTCTATTCTGAATACCTCACACCTCACAATATTATTTTTAGTCCTAAAATTTGCACCGAGGTCGCTGGAAGACTAAGCTAAGCGACCCTAGTGGCCGACACAAACACCTGGCCCATCTAGGAGTGGCACTGCAGTGTCACGCAGGATGGCCCTTCCAAAAAACACTCCCCAAACAGCACATGACGCAAAGAAAAAAAGAGGCGCAATGAGGTAGCTGTGTGAGTAAGATAAGCGACCCTAGTGGCCGACACAAACACCGGGCCCATCTAGGAGTGGCACTGCAGTGTCACGCAGGATGGCCCTTCCAAAAAACACTCCCCAAACAGCACATGACGCAAAGAAAAAAAGAGGCGCAATGAGGTAGCTGTGTGAGTAAGATAAGCGACCCTAGTGGCCGACACAAACACCGGGCCCATCTAGGAGTGGCACTGCAGTGTCACGCAGGATGGCCCTTCCAAAAAACACTCCCCAAACAGCACATGACGCAAAGAAAAAAAGAGGCGCAATGAGGTAGCTGTGTGAGTAAGATAAGCGACCCTAGTGGCCGACACAAACACCTGGCCCATCTAGGAGTGGCACTGCAGTGTCACGCAGGATGGCCCTTCCAAAAAACCCTCCCCAAACAGCACATGACGCAAAGAAAAAAAGAGGCGCAATGAGGTAGCTGTGTGAGTAAGATAAGCGACCCTAGTGGCCGACACAAACACCGGGCCCATCTAGGAGTGGCACTGCAGTGTCACGCAGGATGGCCCTTCCAAAAAACACTCCCCAAACAGCACATGACGCAAAGAAAAAAAGAGGCGCAATGAGGTAGCTGTGTGAGTAAGATAAGCGACCCTAGTGGCCGACACAAACACCTGGCCCATCTAGGAGTGTCACTGCTGTGTCACGCAGGATGGCCCTTCCAAAAAACACTCCCCAAACAGCACATGACGCAAAGAAAAAAAGAGGCGCAATGAGGTAGCTGTGTGAGTAAGATAAGCGACCCTAGTGGCCGACACAAACACCGGGCCCATCTAGGAGTGGCACTGCAGTGTCACGCAGGATGGCCCTTCAAAAAAATACTCCACAAACAGCACATGACGCAAAGAAAAATTAAAGAAAAAAGAGGTGCAAGATGGAATTGTCCTTGGGCCCTCCCACCCACCCTTATGTTGTATAAACAGGACATGCACACTTTAACCAACCCATCATTTCAGTGACAGGGTCTGCCACACGACTGTGACTGAAATGACGGGTTGGTTTGGACCCCCACCAAAAAAGAAGCAATTAATCTCTCCTTGCACAAACTGGCTCTACAGAGGCAAGATGTCCACCTCATCATCATCCTCCGATATATCACCGTGTACATCCCCCTCCTCACAGATTATCAATTCGTCCCCACTGGAATCCACCATCTCAGCTCCCTGTGTACTTTGTGGAGGCAATTGCTGCTGGTGAATGTCTCCACGGAGGAATTGATTATAATTCATTTTAATGAACATCATCTTCTCCACATTTTCTGGAAGTAACCTCGTACGCCGATTGCTGACAAGGTGAGCGGCGGCACTAAACACTCTTTCGGAGTACACACTTGTGGGAGGGCAACTTAGGTAGAATAAAGCCAGTTTGTGCAAGGGCCTCCAAATTGCCTCTTTTTCCTGCCAGTATAAGTACGGACTGTGTGACGTGCCTACTTGGATGCGGTCACTCATATAATCCTCCACCATTCTTTCAATGGGGAGAGAATCATATGCAGTGACAGTAGACGACATGTCCGTAATCGTTGTCGGGTCCTTCAGTCCGGACCAGATGTCAGCATCAGCAGTCGCTCCAGACTGCCCTGCATCACCGCCAGCGGGTGGGCTCGGAATTCTGAGCCTTTTCCTCGCACCCCCAGTTGCGGGAGAATGTGAAGGAGATGTTGACAGGTCGCGTTCCGCTTGACTTGACAATTTTCTCACCAGCAGGTCTTTGAACCCCAGCAGACTTGTGTCTGCCGGAAAGAGAGATCCAAGGTAGGTTTTAAATCTAGGATCGAGCACGGTGGCCAAAATGTAGTGCTCTGATTTCAACAGATTGACCACCCGTGAATCCTTGTTAAGCGAATTAAGGGCTCCATCCACAAGTCCCACATGCCTAGCGGAATCGCTCCGTGTTAGCTCCTCCTTCAATGTCTCCAGCTTCTTCTGCAAAAGCCTGATGAGGGGAATGACCTGACTCAGGCTGACAGTGTCTGAACTGACTTCACGTGTGGCAAGTTCAAAGGGCATCAGAACCTTGCACAACGTTGAAATCATTCTCCACTGCGCTTGAGACAGGTGCATTCCACCTCCTATATCGTGCTGAATTGTATAGGCTTGAATGGCCTTTTGCTGCTCCTCCAACCTCTGAAGCATATATAGGGTTGAATTCCACCTCGTTACCACTTCTTGCTTCAGATGATGGCAGGGCAGGTTCAGGCGTTTTTGGTGTTGCTCCAGTCTTCTGTACGTGGTGCCTGTACGCCGAAAGTGTCCCGCAATTCTTCTGGCCACCGACAGCATCTCTTGCACGCCCCTGTCGTTTTTTTAAAAATTCTGCACCACCAAATTCAAGGTATGTGCAAAACATGGGACGTGCTGGAATTTGCCCATATTTAATGCACACACAATATTGCTGGCGTTGTCCGATGCCACAAATCCACAGGAGAGTCCAATTGGGGTAAGCCATTCCGCGATGATCTTCCTCAGTTGCCGTAAGAGGTTTTCAGCTGTGTGCGTATTCTGGAAACCGGTGATACAAAGCGTAGCCTGCCTAGGAAAGAGTTGGCGTTTGCGAGATGCTGCTACTGGTGCCGCCGCTGCTGTTCTTGCGGCGGGAGTCCATACATCTACCCAGTGGGCTGTCACAGTCATATAGTCCTGACCCTGCCCTGCTCCACTTGTCCACATGTCCGTGGTTAAGTGGACATTGGGTACAACTGCATTTTTTAGGACACTGGTGAGTCTTTTTCTGACGTCCGTGTACATTCTCGGTATCGCCTGCCTAGAGAAGTGGAACCTAGATGGTATTTGGTAACGGGGGCACACTACCTCAAGAAATTGTCTAGTTCCCTGTGAACTAACGGCGGATACCGGACGCACGTCTAACACCAACATAGTTGTCAAGGCCTCAGTTATCCGCTTTGCAACAGGATGACTGCTGTGATATTTCATCTTCCTCGCAAAGGACTGTTGGACAGTCAATTGCTTACTGGAAGTAGTACAAGTGGGCTTACGACTTCCCCTCTGGGATGACCATCGACTCCCAGCAGCAACAACAGCAGCGCCAGCAGCAGTAGGCGTTACACGCAAGGATGCATCGGAGGAATCCCAGGCAGGAGAGGAATCGTCAGAATTGCCAGTGACATGGCCTGCAGGACTATTGGCATTCCTGGGGAAGGAGGAAATTGACACTGAGGGAGTTGGTGGGGTGGTTTGCGTGAGCTTGGTTACAAGAGGAAGGGATTTACTGGTCAGTGGACGGCTTCCGCTGTCACCCAAAGTTTTGGAACTTGTCACTGACTTATTATGAATGCGCTGCAGGTGACGTATAAGGGAGGATGTTCCGAGGTGGTTAACGTCCTTACCCCTACTTATTACAGCTTGACAAAGGCAACACACGGCTTGACACCTGTTGTCCGCATTTCTGTTGAAATACTTCCACACCGAAGAGCTGATTTTTTTGGTATTTTCACCAGGCATGTCACTGGCCATATTCCTCCCACGGACAACAGGTGTCTCCCCGGGTGCCTGACTTAAACAAACCACCTCACCATCAGAATCCTCCTGGTCAATTTCCTCCCCAGCGCCAGCAACACCCATATCCTCCTCATCCTGGTGTACTTCAACACTGACATCTTCAATCTGACTATCAGGAACTGGACTGCGGGTGCTCCTTCCAGCACTTGCAGGGGGCGTGCAAATGGTGGAAGGCGCATGCTCTTCACGTCCAGTGTTGGGAAGGTCAAGCATCGCAACCGACACAATTGGACTCTCCTTGTGGATTTGGGATTTCGAAGAACGCACAGTTCTTTGCGGTGCTACTGCTTTTGCCAGCTTGAGTCTTTTCATTTTTCTAGCGAGAGGCTGAGTGCTTCCATCCTCATGTGAAGCTGAACCACTAGCCATGAACATAGGCCAGGGCCTCAGCCGTTCCTTGCCACTCCGTGTGGTAAATGGCATATTGGCAAGTTTACGCTTCTCCTCCGACAATTTTATTTTAGATTTTGGAGTCCTTTTTTTACTGATATTTGGTGTTTTGGATTTTACATGCTCTGTACTATGACATTGGGCATCGGCCTTGGCAGACGACGTTGCTGGCATTTCATCGTCTCGGCCATGACTAGTGGCAGCAGCTTCAGCACGAGGTGGAAGTGGATCTTGATCTTTCCCTAATTTTGGAACCTCAACATTTTTGTTCTCCATATTTTAATAGGCACAACTAAAAGGCACCTCAGGTAAACAATGGAGATGGATGGATACTAGTATACTTATGGATGGACGAGCGACTGCCGACACAGAGGTAGCTACAGCCGTGGACTACCGTACTGTGTCTGCTGCTAATATAGACTGGATGATAATGAGATGAAATCAATATATATATATATATATATATATATATATATATATATATATATATATATATAATATCACTAGTACTGCAGCCGGACAGGTATATATATTTATTATGTAATGACTGATGACGGACCTGCTGGACACTGTCAGCTCAGCAGCACCGCAGACTGCTACAGTAAGCTACTATAGTAGTATGTATAAAGAAGAAAGAAAAAAAAAAAAAACCACGGGTAGGTGGTATACAATTATGGATGGACGAGCGACTGCCGACACAGAGGTAGCTACAGCCGTGGACTACCGTACTGTGTCTGCTGCTAATATAGACTGGATGATAATGAGATGAAATCAATATATATATATATATATATATATAATATCACTAGTACTGCAGCCGGACAGGTATATATATTTATTATGTAATGACTGATGACGGACCTGCTGGACACTGTCAGCTCAGCAGCACCGCAGACTGCTACAGTAAGCTACTATAGTAGTATGTATAAAGAAGAAAGAAAAAAAAAAAAACCACGGGTAGGTGGTATACAATTATGGATGGACGAGCGACTGCCGACACAGAGGTAGCTACAGCCGTAGACTACCGTACTGTGTCTGCTGCTAATATAGACTGGATGATAATGAGATGAAATATATATATATATATATATATATATATATAATATCACTAGTACTGCAGCCGGACAGGTATATATATTTATTATGTAATGACTGATGACGGACCTGCTGGACACTGTCAGCTCAGCAGCACCGCAGACTGCTACAGTAAGCTACTATAGTAGTATGTATAAAGAAGAAAAAAAAAAAAAAACCACGGGTAGGTGGTATACAATATTATATATATATTATATACAATTATATATATATATATATATATATATATATATATATATTAAACTGGTGGTGATTAATTAAACTGGTGGTCAGGTCACTGGTCACACTATCAGCAACTTGCAACTGCAAGTAGTACTCCTAAGCAGACAATCACAATATATACTGGTGGTCAGTGTGGTCACAATGGCAGTGTGGCACTCTGGCAGCAAAAGTGTGCACTGTACGTTAAAATATGTACTCCTGCTCTCAGACTCTAACTGCTCCCCACTGTCAGTGTCTCCCCCACAAGTCAGATATACAGTCACACTATCTATCACTTCAGCAAGTAGTAGTACTCCTCCTAATGCTCCCCAAAATTACTACTGTGTCTCTCTCTACTCTAGTCTCACTCTCTTCTCTATAAACGGAGAGGACGCCAGCCACGTCCTCTCCCTATGAATCTCAATGCACGTGTGAAAATGGCGGCGACGCGCGGCTCCTTATATAGAATCCGAGTCTCGCGATAGAATCCGAGCCTCGCGAGAATCCGACAGCGGGATGATGACGTTCGGGCGCGCTCGGGTTAACCGAGCAAGGCGGGAAGATCCGAGTCGCTCGGCCCCGTGTAAAAAAAAACTGAAGTTCGGGCGGGTTCGGATTCCGAGGAACCGAACCCGCTCATCTCTAGAAACCACACGCATTGCACACCACAAGATGTCCCCATGCAGTAAGGTGACCATCTTGTGTCAGCAAACTATTGTACTTCACTGCACAGATATTGATCACTATTTAAAGAATAATAAATGGATTGTTAATGAGGGACACATTCTTTCAACTACTCAATAATGGACTGGAATATATTATCATAAACACGGTATAATCTGTGCCCAGGGAAGGATTTAGGGGTGAGAGCGCCCCCTACCTGCCTAATTTTATTCTTTTTGTTGATTGGTTATAAGCCCTCATTTGAGGATAGTAAAGTTCATAGAATAATAAAAAAAAAAGCCACTTAATAAAATAATAAAAATGTCCACTATGACTTTTTTTCTATACATATTTACTAAGTGGGACAGCTTACAGGGGCAGTATATGCATGTCCTACCTATTTACTTTTTTGGCTGACAGTACCAACACAAGCATCCAAGAGCCACCCCCAAACAAGTGTTACCCCTAGGCATGTGCCTCATGTGCCTAATGGGAAATTCGCCACTGCCTGCGCCCATGAGAAAATAGGATTTTGGTTATCTACCGGTAAATCCTTTTCTCATAGTCCGTAGAGGATGCTGGGGTCGACATTACTACCATGGGGTATAGACGGGTCCACCAGGAGCCATTGGCACTTTAAGAGTTTGAGAGTGTGGGCTGGCTCCTCACTCTATGCCCCTCCTACCAGACTCAGTCTAGAAACTGTGCCCGAGGAGACGGACATCTTCGAGAGAAGGATTTAACACAGATAGTGGCGAGATTCACACCAGCTCACACATACAAGGCAAACCAAGCTAATTTAGCTTGAAAACTCAGCAACCGCTGAAACATTACTTACCAAGTAACAATGCAGTACTCAACTAAAATGAAGTTGTACTAAACCAAATAACGATAGCAGGAAAACGAAGCGCTGGACAGGCGCCCAGCATCCTCTACGGACTACGAGAAAAGGATTTTCCGGTAGGTAACCAAAATCCTATTTTCTCTTATGTCCTAGAGGATGCTGGAGTCCACATTAGTACCATGGGGATGTACCAAAGCTCCCAGAATGGGAGGGAGAGCGCGGAGGCTCCTGCAGAACTGATTGACTAAACTTCAGATCATCAGAGGCCAAAGTATCGAATTTGTAGAACTTTGCAAACGTGTTCGACCAAGACCAAGTTGCAGCTCGGCAAAGTTGTAAAGCCGAGACAACCCGGGCAGCCGCTCAGGAAGACCCCACCTTACGAGTAGAGTGGGCCTTGACAGTCGTAGGACACTGCAATCCTGCCGTAGAATACGAATGCTGGATAGTGAACCTGATCCAGCGAGAGATAGTCTGCTTAGAAGCAGGACACCCAATTTTCTTGGGATCATACAGGACAAACAGAGTCCGATTTTCTGTGATGAGCAGTCCTCTTCACATAGATTTTCAGAGCCCTTACAACATCCAAGGACTTTGATGAAATTGAGGAGTCAGTAGCCACTGGCACCACAATAGGTTGGTTGATATGAAATACCGACACAACCTTCGGAAGAAACTGCTGACGTGTTCGGAGCTCAGCTCTATCTTCGTGGAAGATCATGTAAGGGCTTTTACAGGTCAAAGCCCCCAACTCCGACACACGTCTAGCAGAAGCTAAGGCCAACAACGTGACAGCCTTCCATGTAAGAAACTTGACCTCAACCTCCTGTAGAGGCTCAAACCAGTCCGATTGGAGTAACTGCAACACCACGTTAAGGTCCCAAGGCGCCGTAGGCGGTACAAAGGGAGGTTGAATGTGCAGAACTCCCTTCAAAAAGGTCTGAACCTCAGGTAGGGCAGCCAACAGTTTCTGGAAGAAAATGGATAGGGCCGAAATCTGGACCTTCACAGATCCAAACCTCAGGCCCACATACACAATGGCTTGTAGGAAGAGGAGAAAACGTCCCATTTGAAACTCCACCGTAGGAAACCTCTTGGACTCACACCAAGAGACATATTTTTTCCAAATACGATGGTAATGTTTAGAGGTTACTCCTTTCCTAGCTTGTATCAGGGTAGGAATAACCTTGTTCGGAATGCCCTCCCGAGCTAGTATCTGGCGTTCAACCTCCATGCTGTCAAACATAGCCGTGGTAGGTCTTGATAGGCGAATGGCCCCTGCTACAGCAGGTCCCCCCGAAGAGGAAGAGGCCTCGGCTCTTCTAGCAGTAGATCCGCGTACCAAGCCCTTCTTGGCCAGTCTGGAGCAATGAGGATCGCTTGAACCCTTGTTCTCCTAATGAGCTTTAGAACTCTTGGGATGAGTGGAAGTGGAGGAAACACGTCCACCGACTGGAATACCCACGGAGTCACTAGGGCATCCACCGCCACTGCTTGCGGGTCCCTCGACCTGGAACAATACTGCCAAAGCTTCTTGTTGAGACGAGAGGCCATCATGTCGATCTGGGGTACGGCCCAAAGATCTGTTATCTCCTTGAACACCTCCGGATGGAGACCCCACTCCCCTGGATGGAGATCGTGTCTACTGAGGAAGTCTGCTTCCCAGATGTCTACTCCCGGAATGAAGATTTCTGACAGCGCCAATGTGTGTTTTTCTGCCCAGAGGATGATTCTTGTTACCTCTGACATTGCAGCTCTGCTCTTCGTTGCGCCCTGTCGGTTTATGTAAGACACCGTTGTCACATTGTCCGACTTCACTTGAACGGCCCGATTTCTCAGAAGATGGGCCGCTTAAAGAAAACCGTTGTAGATGGCTCTTAGTTCCAGAATGTTTATCGGCAAGCCGGCTTCCAGATTTGACCACCTTCCTTGGAAGGTTTCCCCTTGAGAGACTGCGCCCCAGCCCCGAAACTTACATCCATGGTTAGAAGGATTCAGTCCTGAATCCCGAACCTGCGGCCCTCCAGAAGGTGAGGCAGTTGCAGCCTCCAGAGGAGTGAAGTCCTGGCCTTTGGTGACAGACGTATTCTCTGGTGCATGTGTAGATAGGATCCCGACCACTTGTCCAGGAGATCCAGTTGGAAGGGCTGAGCGTGAAACCTCCCGTACTGCAGGGCCTCGTAAGAGGCCACCATCTTCCCCAGAAGGCGAATGCACTGATGAACCGCCACCCGGGCTGGCTTCAGGACATCCCGGACCATTGTTTTTATCACCAACGCTTTTTCCTTTGGAAAAACACCCTCTGCACTTCCGTGTCGAGGATCATTCCTGGAAAGGACAACCTCCTGGTTGGTTCCAAATGGGATTTTGGAAGATTCAGGGTCCAGCCATATTCCCTGAGAAGCTGGGTCGTAAGAGCTATGGACCGTAACAGCTTCTCCTTGGACGATGCTTTTATCAGCAGATCATCCAGATATGAAATTATGTTCACCCCGCCTGCGGAGGAGAATCATCATTTCCGCCATCACCTTGGTGAATACCCTCAGTGCTGTGGAGAGGCCGAATGGCAGGGCCTGGAACTGAAAATGACAGTCCAACAGTGTGAATCAGAGATAAGCTTGATGCGGCAGCCAAATCGGAATGTGGAGGTAAGCATTCTTGATATCCAGGGATACCAAGAATTCCCCCTCCTCCAGACCTGATATCACTGCGCTTAAAAACTCCATTTTGAACTTGAACTCCCTCAGAAAGGGGTTTAGTGATTTTAAGTTTAGAATGGGCCTGACCGAACCATCCGGTTTCGGTACCACGAAAAGGTTCAAATAGTAACCTTTGTTTTGCATATGAGGTGGTACTGGCACAATGACCTGTGCCTCCACTAACTTCTGGACGGCTTCTTGCAGGACAGTCCTGTCCGCCAGCAGAGCTGGCAAGCCTGATTTGAAAAATCGCTGAGGAGGGAGATTTTTAAATTCCAGCCTGTATTCCTGAGACACAATATCTTGCACCCAGGGGTCCAGGCCGGATGACACCCAGACGTGACTGAAATGCCTGAGTCTCGCTCCCACCGGACCCACCACCGGGGCGTGCAGTCCACCGTCATGCGGAGGACTTTGGTGTACCTGAAGGTTTCTGTTCCTGGGAACCTGCAGCCGCAGGTTTCTTGGACTTGGGCCGACCTCCCCGAAAGAAGGTGTTGGACGGCTTGGCCTTTCTGGGCTTGGTAGACCGAAAGGGCTGTGATGTAGCTGAAGAAAAGGGTTACTTCGGAGCAGGTGTAGCTGAGGGAAGAAAAGGTGACTTACCAGCCGTAGCCGTGGAGATTCACGCATCGAACGCTTCCCCAAAGAGAGCCTGACCTGTGTAGGGTAGGGTCTCCACACTTCTCCTGGATTCCGCATCGGCAGACCACTGGCGCAACCACAGTCCTCGACGAGCTGATACAGACATGGAAGAAATTCCGGCAGCCATGGAACCCAGGTATTTCATGGATTCTACCAGAAATCCTGCCGAATCCTGAATGTTACGTAAAAACAATTCAACATCACATTTCTCCATAGTATCCAAGTCTTCAAGTAAGGTGCCTGACCACTTTCCTATAGCTTTGGCAATCCAAGCACTGGCAATAGTGGGACGTAGTATTGCCCCAGAAGCCGTGTACATGGATTTGAGCGTATTATCAATTTTACGATCAGCCGGCTCTTTCAAGGCAGAAGATCCTGGAACAGGTAAAAACATCTTTTTTGAGAGTACGGATACTGACGCGTCAACAATAGGCGGGTTTTCCCATTTTTTCCTATCCTCTACCGGGAAAGGAAATGCCACCAGAACCCTTTTAGGTATCTGGAATTTTTTATCTGGGATTTCCCCAAGCATTTTAAAAAACAGCATTTAATTCCTTTGATGCAGGGAAGGTTAGCGAGGCTTTCTTATTTTCAGTGAAGTAAGCCTCCTCAACCTGCTCAGGTGTTGTATCAGCAATATGCAACACATCTCTAATAGCCTCTATCATCAACTGCACACCTTTAGCAAGAGATGCTGTCCCCCGCAACACATCCCCGTCACCATCTGCAGTGTCATAATCGGTATCCATATAATCCTGCATGATCTGCGCAAGAGCAAGTTTATGTGAATATACAGCTCTGTGGTACCAGAACTGGGCCAGACTGCCATAGAGTTCTGTAAAGCCTGAGTTCCAGATTCATTTTGTGCAACCCTATTTGAAATCTGAGAAATCATAGATTTGATAGAAGATAACCACTCCGACTCCCTTGCTGGTATCTGTGCTAAACCAGTGCAATCCTGATTACACGGAATGGGATCATCCTGAGAGGACATATCCTCTGCAGCATATGCTTAATGGAGACCACAGACACTACACACACACACACACACACACACACACACACACACACAGGGGAGGACAGAGTTTCACCCCCAAAAATGGCAAGAAAGACACAGAGATTGGAGCCAACCCACACACAGCGCTTTTAATGTAAAGGGAGACCCCTACTAGCGCTGACTGTGCACCTTAATAGGTTACACAGTCTTAATGCAGCCTCCCCCCCTTCTACAACCCCATGGTACCGTGAGAGATAGCTGGAGTTTCTGTGAAGGGACTTGCTCTTCCTGGACAGCGCTGTGCAGGCAGAAAAATGGCGCTGAAACGCTACTGGGTCCGCTCTGAGAAGAAGCTCTGCCCTCAAAATGGCGGTCTTCCCGCTCTTCACAAGGATTATACTGGCCTGAGGTAAAATGTTGGCTGAGATCCACAGACCACGACAGGCTTGCTGACCAGTGGAGGGTTCAGGTGCTGGCTCAGGGCGCCCCTCACAGTGCCGCACTAAGTACCACTGAGCCTCTGGAGCGCAGTTAGTACTGCACTCCTACCCTGTTGCCGCCATCTTCACATCGGCCCCCCGCTTGTTAGGTGGGTCCATAGGCGTGCGCACGGGGGGTGCCTGGTGCGCACAGGCACCCCCTAATGTCCGGCACAAAGCCCCCTCGCCCCCTCCCCCCCCCCCCGCCCCACGCCAGGCACAGTGATGATCGTTGTGGTCCGCTGGTGTGTGATAGGAATCTGCCGCCTGCTGCTCTCTCCTGTCACTGTGCATCTCCCGCTGGCCCTGCCGCCCGGTCAGATGAATGCACTGGCTGTCACAGGCTGTATATACCGGCGGCCGCACAGAGGGACTTACGTCACTATGAAACATCCTTCGTCCAGCCTCTGCCTCGTCATGTGACTCACACCGCGCCCTCACTTTACGCCGGCCCGAGCCTTCTCCTGCCCACGCTCTCAATCAGGAGGAATCGAGCTGCTGCTGGAGGTCACATTCTGCAAAACACTGTCATTGTAAGTCACCGCTCAGCGCTGCAGCTGAGCCTGCTCCTGCTGGAGGGGAAAGAGGGGGGCCAGAGAAGGGGGAATTACTTGATTATGTTACATCCAGAAGTGAAGTTACTCCCCCTCCCCCCACAAAAAACAGATATGTGGGTACACTCTGGAAATAAATCAAAAAGAGAAGAAGGGTTACATAAATATATTAACTGAGCCTGAGACAAGCAGTCAGTAGTTCCAGGGGGTTTTATGTGTGTCTGGCACTGCTGGGAGCATACTGTGTGGCGTAATATGAATGTGGCTCATACTGTGCGGTGTAATGTGAATTTCGGCTCATACTGTGTGGCGTAATTAAATTTCGGCTCATACTGTGTGGCGTAATTACATTTCGGCTCATACTGTGTGGCGTAATGTAAATTTCGGCTCATACTGTGTGGTGTAATTAAATTTCGGCTCATACTGTGTGGCGTAATGTAAATTTCGGCTCATACTGTGTGGTGTAATGTGAATTTCAGCTCATACTGTGTGGCGTAATGTAAATTTCGGCTCATACTGTGTAGTGTAATGTGAATGGCTCATACTGTGTGGCGTGATATGAATGTGGCTCATACTGTGTGGTGTAATGTGAATTTCGTCTCATACTGTGCGGTATAATGTGAATTTTGGCTCATACTGTGCGGCGTAATGTGAATTTCAGCTTATACTGTATGGCGTAATGTGAATTTCGGCTCATACGGTGCAGCGTAATGTGAATTTTGGCTCATACTGTGTGGCGTAATGTGAATTTTGGCTCATACCATGTGGCGTAATGTGAATTTGGCTCATACTGTGTGGCGTAATGTAAATTTCGGCTCATACTGTGTGGCGTAATGTGAATTTTGGCTCATGCTGTGTAGCGTAATGTACATTTTGGCTCACACTGTGTGGCGTAATGTGAATTTCAGCTCATACTGTGTGGCGTAATGTGAATTTCGGCTCATACTGTGTGGCGTAATGTGAATTTTGGCTCATACTGTGTGGCGTAATGTGAATTTTGGCTCATACTGTGTGGCGTAATATGAATATGGCTCATACTGTGTGGCGTAATATAAATTTCGGGTCATACTGTGTGGCGTAAATGTGAATTTTGGCTCATACTGTGTGGCGTAATGTGAATTGTGGCTCATACTGTGTGGCATAATATGCATTTATGTATGACTCATACTCTATGGTGTTATGTGAATAAGGGGCATGGGGACATTACTTGTGTTATATTAAAACTGAAAAGTTCGGCCCCTAAATCTCCTGTACTTTGCAGAATGGGCCACTCAAAATCAAGGTGTAGATGCTAGGGGGTGCAAGGGGTGGGATGTGTGTAGGGGGAGGGGAATGTATATGCACCTAGGCCCACCACTCTCTAGTTCCGCCACTGGGTCAGGGATAGATTGGGGGAGTGTAAGCATGGATAGGGTGCAACGGCAGCTAGGACTCAGGGTAATGCCGTAGTGGACAGTCAGTACCGGCCAGTGGTCACATCATTATGTTTCATTTAATTTCTCTGGGGTGTATTATATCTACTTTATTAGGAACTAGCGAGAAATTAGATTAAGCCATGTGATTTTACTGAATGTAAAATAGTGCTTGATATGTTCGTGAGTGGTGCTAGAGATGCCCAAAAGACGTTGCTAGACACGCCCAAAAGGCGGTACTAGACACACCCAAAAGGTGATGCTAGACACGCACCTTCGGCAGTGCACCCCCTAATAAAATTAGCTGCGCACGCCTATGGGTGGGTCGGTGACTCACTCGCCACTGATCTTCAGCTCTGTAAGGGGGTGGCGGCATGCTGCTGGGGAGAGCGATCCCCTGTGGCGGGGAACGATCTATCCCCTCAGGAGCTCAGTGTCCTGTCAACGGAGATAGTGGCTCAGACCCCGCAGGTCGGACACTACTCCCCCCCCCTTAGTCCCACGAAGCAGGTAGGCTGTTGCCAGCAGCCTCCCTGGAAAATAATACTCTAAAAAAAAATAAAAAAAAAACTTTACTAAAGAAGCTCTGTAGAGCTCCCCTAGCTGTGACCGGCTCCTCCGGGCACATTTTCTAAACGGAGTCTGGTAGGAGGGGCATAAAGGGAGGAGCCAGCCCACACTCTCAAAGTGCCAATGGCTCCTGGTGGACCAGTCTATACCCCATGGTAATAATGTGGACCCCAGCATCCTCTAGGACGCAAGAGAAAACCAGAAACTATGAGTTTTAACAGTCTAACAATCCCTCAGAAACTAGAGACCTAACCAAAGCACTATGTGTAAAGTGAAAGGCTGTGTTTTCCCGACTACCTATCAGAAGGTGATAAGTGTACTGTACTGTGGGCCCGATTCATGTGTGTACGGAATTGCACAGCTGCAAGCCAGCTGCTATGCAATTCCATCTAATTAAAATTCTAAAGCAGCAGGAGGCATTAGCAAGGATTCGAGTTTTGCGTCTGATGACGTATCCTTGGATCACCATCAGTCACTATTGGCAATAGTTACAGACACAGGCCAGCCGGTGTAAGCTGAAGGATCCGGGCACTGAGGTACAGGAAGTTGGCATCCAACGATACGGTCAGGTTCGGTTTTGCTTGTGTCCCCGGAGGGGGCGCTAGTGGGTAAGTGGAGGTAGGATGGAAGAAGTGAGGAGGCTGGATTGGGTTTCTGCGCATCAGCGCAATGGTGTTTTATTAACATAAAAGCTCACACAATAAGGCAGCAGAATAACGTGCAGGAATAAACAATAAAAAGTATGCAATGGAAATGGTGCAGCTTGGAAGCTGAGAGTCTATGGAGGAAATGGTAATGATGGATAAGTTCACTGGTGTGAGAACCAGAATGGTTTAAAACGTGGAGCCAGCAGAGATGGTAATAAATATGTAGCAAACCTGGTAGCAGATGCAGGAGACTCAGGTGGAAGTTCACAGAGCAGTTCGTTAAGCTCAGGCAGCTAGCAAGCTGCTTCACAGGTGAGGTGATGGAATGCACCTGGAGAGAGTCTCTACTGCAGAGGCTGAAGCACACTGCGGTTGTAGTTAGGTGTGGAGCCAAATACAGATGCAGGGGTTGCTGATGCTTGTAGTTCCACGGAGATGTAGCAAGGTAACCAGGAACACGGAGAAACAGGAAGGTAACCAGGAACACGGAGGATCCAGGAAGGTAACCAGGAACACGGAGAATCCAGGCACATGGGTCGCAGGAGTGACACAAAGTTCAATGCATCCACAGGCTCACCCTGCAGCTCCTGATATACCCCCTGGTGTGCAGACATTGGTTGGAGTGGGAAAAGGAGGCGCGGCCAAGCTCCGGATTGGCCGCCGTACTCTGACCGATGGAGACTGTCATGACGGCGCCCATGCCGCGGCCCGGCGGGAACGCGGCGTGCTCACACGCCCGCTGTTACAGGAGCGTTCCTAGGCCCAGGATGACGTCTGGCGGCAGAGGAGCGAACGACAGCAGAACGTAGGGACCCCGGACGGAGTCCGCACCGACGGACAGATGTGGCTGTGGTGAGTCGATTCCTGACAGATACAGACAGAGATGACGTGCCCGTTTAGAAGTACGGCACCAGTTGCCGCCCCTGCTCTGCCCACCAAATGCTTCATGTCAATCTTGCTGCAGCTGACAGCGACATTGCAGGAGCCACATGCGCACAACGGGTCGTGCGTCTGCGCAGATCACCAAATATTGTATGTGTATGCAAACCATTGGGTTTGTGTACAATTATGAATCAGGCTCTATGGTTCATCTACCCACATATCTATAAATAGATTGCAAGCTCCTTTGAATGACTCATAATAACCGAGACCAAAAAGAAGTAATGTGTGTATGACTCAACTACTGTAATGAGCCAGCAATAATGTATCAACAAAGTCTTATTATTGGTAGTATTGTGGGGCACTATGGCAAACACATAGAACAGAGAGGAGGGAGAGATGGAACTCAGCAGGCTGACAGGTTCCACGTAAATCCATTTTACCACACAGATCCCTTTTTTGTTTAGTAATACATAATTCCACAGTATCTTGGATTATTGTCTGAAGTGTTTTCTGGTTTAAATTATTACTTTATAAAAATCTAAGCCTGAGTTTTCCTATTTTCCGGTACAAATTCATTAGACTTTGCTTCGGCTCTTGATAAATAGATATCAATATTTTGGGTATAAGAAAGATGCAATAATCACCTTTGTACCCGTCTCTTCTCAGTACTACTTCCCATCTAAATAAACAGTAAGTCCCGCAATGGCTGACACTGTATGCACCATTGCTCATGTGCCTCAGCAAGCAGGGAAAAGGCTTCTCGTTTATTTTCAGGGACAGAAATAATGACAAAATGTTTTACAAAAATGGTCAAATAAAAGGAGATTTATGGTAAACTTACCATGGTTAAATCTCTTTCTGCGAGGTACACTGGGCTCCACAGGGAATACATTGGGGTGTAGAGATGGATCTTGATCCAGAGGCACCAACAGGCTAAAGCTTTAGACTGTCCCAAAATGCATTGCGGGGCCTCCTCTATAACCCCGCCTCCAGGCACTGTCAGCTCAGTTTTGATAACCAGTCCAATGTAGAAACAGGTAAAAGAAGGCAGATGTTAGTCACATAGAACCACGTTCTCACAACAGGAGAAGGGACTAGCGGCTAATGCCGTACAAACCCAAAGAAGCTAAGTGCGTCAGGGTAGGCGCCCTGTGGAACCCAGTGTACCTCGCAGAAAGATTTAACCATGGCAAGTCTACCATAAATCTCCTTTTCTGCAGCGGGGTACAATGTGTTCCACAGGGAATACATCGGGGATGTCCTAAAGCAGTTCCTCAAGGGAGGGGACACACCTTAGCGGTTATGAGAACCCGGCATCCAAAGGAAGCATCCAGGGAGGCGGAAGTATCAAAGGCATAGAACCTAATAAACGTGTTCACTGAGGACCACGTAACCGCCTTGCACAATTGTTCTGCGGACGCGCCACGCCGGGCCGCCCAAGAGGGTCCAACAGACCGAGTAGAATGGGCTTTAATAGCAGGAGTTGGGTGTCCAGCCTGCGCATAAGCTTGTGCAATCACCATTCTAATCCATCTGGCCAAGGTTTGCTTATTCGCAGGCCAGCCAAGTTTGTGGAAACCAAACAGTACAAAGAGGGTATCTGACCCCCTGATAGAGGCAGTCCTCTCCACATATATATACGGAGAGCCCGTACCACATCCAAAGACCGTTCTTTGGAGGGCAATTCAGAAGAGATGAGGGCTGGAACCACAATCTCTTGATTAAGTTGAAAAGATGACACAACCTTGGGTAAATAACCAGTGCGAGTTCTAAGAACTGCTCGGTCACAATGAAATATCAAAAAGGGTGGACAACAGGACAAAGCATCTAAGTCTGACACCCTTACTAGCAGAGGCAATAGCCAGCAGAAACAGGACATTGGCTGTGAGCCATTTAAAGACCACTGATGTTCAAAAGGAGACTCTTGCATGGCATTCAGGACAACAGACAAATCCCATGGAGCCACAGGAGGGAGGCTGAATCTGCAGTACGCCCTGAGTGAATGTATGAACGTCAGGTATAGACACAATTTTTCTCTGAAACCATACCGACAAGGCATATATGTGAACCTTGAGGGAGGCCATACGTAGTCCTAAACCCAGGCCTTGTTGCAAAAAAGCCAGAAGTCTGGAAGTACTAAACTTGGAAGCATCGTAATTCTTAGCAGCACACCAGGTGAAGTAAGAATTTCAGACCCTATAATAAATCCATGTGGAAGCCGGTGTGCGGGCCTTTAGTATAGTTTGGATAACCGCCTCGGAGAATCCTTTGGCCCTCAAAAGTGAAGCTTCAAGAGCCACGCCATCAAAGCCAGTTTGGACAGGTCCAGGTAGACACAAGGGCGTTGAGGAAGCAGAAGAGGACGCTCTATCGATAGACCCTGCAGGTCTGAAAACCAATGCCGTCTGGGACACGCTGGATCGACTAGAAGTAGTATTTCTCCTTCTTGCTTGAACTTCCATAGTACCCTGGGCAGAAGTGACAATGGAGGGAACACGTAGGGCAGCCGAAAGTTCCATAGAATTGCCAGTGCGTCCACGAATGCTGCTTGAGGATCCCTTGTTCTTGACCCGAAGACCGGAACTTTGTGATTATGTCGTGATGCCATCAGGTGTACATCTGGTAGACCCCTCTTGTCCACTAGGAGTTGAAAGACTTCCTGACGAAGACTCCATTCTCCGGCGTGTACGTCCTGACGACTGAGGAAATCCGCTTCCCAGTTGAGTACTCCCGGAATGAACACTGGCGATATTGCTGGCAGATGGCGTTCCGCCCAACGAAGGATTTTTGACACTTCCATCATTGCCATGCGGCTTTGAGTGCTGTCTTGATGGTTTATGTATGCCACCGTGGTGGCGTTGTCTGATTGTACTTGAACAGGCCTGTTCTGTATCAGAGGCAGGGCAAGAGTCAAAGCATTGAACACTGCCCGCAATTCCAGAATGTTTATCGGGGGGAGAGATTCCTCCTTGGTCCACCGACTCTGGAGCGAATGCTGCTCCAGCACTGCGCCCCAACCAATCAGACTGGCGTCCGTAGTCAATAGGACCCCGTTGGGGATCCAGAAGAGACAGCCCCTCTCAACTGCTGGTCCTGTAGCCACCAGCTCAGTGACAGACGAACCTCCAGAGTCAAGGAGATCATTTGAGACCTGATCCGATGAGGCAGGCCATCCCACTTGAAAAGGATTAACCTCTGTAGAGGGCGGGAACGAAATTGAGTGTACTCTACCATGTCGAAAGCCGACACCATGAGGCCTAGTACTTGCATCGCCAAGAGAGGAAGTGGGAGCCGCAGCGGCACACTGTAATTGGTGGAGGCGCTGCTGCTGCTGAATAATGGAGACTACTGTTAACCGTTATATGAATTGGTATTATTTTGTAGCCACACCACTTCCCCATGAAGCCACAAACCTTCCCCATGAAGCCACACCCCTATATTTTTTGCGCACGCCTACGGCGCACACTGTCCCTGTTTTCCATAGAGGTGGGGGGGGGTGCTCCGATGGCGTTTTTTGCACAGCGCTAAAATGTCTAGTTACGGCACTGTTGCTAGGTACCCATTTCCCTGGCCCTGAGCAGGTCCCCCTCACCAGATCCTCTCCAGGGGTGAGGGGGTGGACTTGGTCGAGATGAGGTGGGGTGGGGGCCCAAAGCATTTTATCGCACCTGGGCCCACCGCTCGCTAGTTCCGCCACTGGTACAGAATATAGTGATAACTATAGCTGGGATACACTGAAAGTTAAATCCACACAACAGATACAGGCACACACAGTCACAATGCAGATAATTATTTTAGTGAGACAATAAAACTGCACTGGACTAGTAAATATACAAATATATAACAATGCGCGGTACGAGAGCAGAATACTATCAGAATGTTAGAATACTCGTACAATATATTCTGGTAGAGGTACACTTGTTCTTAACTAATGCTGTCTTAAAATGACATGTAGAATACTTAAAGTGTCTGTAAAATCACAGCACTGATGAATCAGGCGGATTTACAGAGGAGACCTTGCCCTGCAGTCCCGGAGACCAGTTGCAGCTACTGTGAGAAGATGGCGCCCAGCGTCTCAGTCAGGGAGTGAGGAAGAGTGTGAGGCAGCTCCAGGGCGGGAACACAGCAGTAGATTGCGCCCGGAGCTGGGGGAGGGGCTACAGGTCAAGCACCTTTTCCCCTATGATGGTCCTCACCACCGGGTACTATGGAGCCTTATTAAAGTGGATAGTTTACTATCTGACCTGTGCTCCCATGCCCTGGTGGATATAGTGGGGTCCCTGCTCTGACAGTGTCCACGCCAGCGTCGCGGTTCATCTCCTTAAACCGCGACCGGAACGCGATTTAATTTCGGGTCCCGCCTGGGGGACCCTCTTACCTCCTCCCTTAGTAGCAGCCACGCGATCCAGGAGAGTGTCTGCAGTGGTGTGCCTAGGAACTGGAGCATCTCCGCCGCAAGTACCCGGGAGCAGAGCCAGCGGGAGTATGCAACGCCGCAGGGGAGGTCATGGAGCAGCAGCACAGTATGTCACACTGACATATGAAGTGCTGCAGCCCTTGAAGTCTTCTAAATAGCTTTTTCAGGACAGCCTAGCGCAGCACACCCTGTTAAGTGACCTGCTTCATGCAGGCACCAACTCTAAAACTAAGCTCACAGTGCCTGGAGGCGGGGTTATAGAGGAGGCCCCGCAATGCATTCTGGGAGTGACTAAAGCTTTAGCCTGTTGGTGCCTCTGGATCAAGATCCATCTCTACACCCCGATGTATTCCCTGTGGAACACAGTGTACCCCGCTGCAGAAAATATGTGTGGGGATGAATCGCTCAGGTTCCATGACTGAGTCTACAAACTTCAGACCAGCTGATAAATGCACACAGAAGTAGATGTGTGGGGGTGGGGATTTCAGGGCAGGGCTGCAAACAGTGCAACTGGGCAGTGGTGTAATAGTTAGCATTACTGCCGCACAGCACTGAGATCATGGGTTCCATTCCCACCATGACCACCTAACCATGTGGTTTGTATATTCTCCCTGTGCTTGCATGGGTTCCCTCCCACACTGCAAAAATATAATGGTAGGTTAATTGGCTCCCGACATAAATTAACCCTAGTGTGTAAGAGTGTGCGTGTACAGTACATGTGTTTAGGGCAGACTAGATGGGCCAAGTGGTTCTGATCTGCTGTCAAATTCTATGTTTCTATGTAATTACAGTAACTAAGAACAAAGGAGACAAGTCTTAGAGCCGTTATACTTCGAGTTCTATAATGTAAATTAGCTTTGCAAATTAGGACGCCGAGATCAGGTCCCAAATTATTATAATAAGAGTTTATTACTATTGTACTCAAATGTATATGTTGTCATTTTCTCATTAAGCTTAAGTGAGCAATTTCCTTATAAAGGTTAGAGGATAAATAGATCTGCGGCATAACATAATCCACTGTGACATAAAACGTAAACCGCGTGACTGGCATAAACTTTGTATACAAGCCTTCTTACGGCCTGGGATCAATTAGAAAATCAGCAATGGATTTGGCTCCCTGTCCGTGACTATGGTGTTAGCAGCAGATTCAGTACTCAGTGATGAGGCTCCGCAATGCTCTGCTGCATTACCGCATTGCTCGCTGTGCATTACCAGAGTCAAACAATTCTGTGCGCACATCTATGGGATGTGAGGGAAAATTGGTGTTGTTACTAGTATGTATGAAGGCTGATACTATTTCTCCCATGTAAGAAAGTAGTGATTACCGGCAAATGCCCGGGGCACTATGCGCCCGTCATTATCCCTATCTACAAGAGAGTGCGCTGAGGCCCCAGCCCATGTATGAACGGTCAGTGGCACGGACTATTCTGACACCTGCAGCTATCAATTTCGAAAGCTGGAGGCGTTGTTGTCCCATTCACAGCCACTGGCAGATGCGGCTGCCAGGCTGCATGGGATATCTCACAATAGTAGCCCAGTTGCGCTATGTGCCATTATACAGTCTCTGAATCTGCATACGAAGAGCTACAATGTAGCAGCCACAGCTTTTATCTTACACAAGTTCCATGGTGCTCCGTATACAGACACTGGTCACACACAATGGGGGTGATTCAGAGTTGTTCGCTCGCTAGCTGCTTTTAGCAGCATTGCACACGCTAAGCCGCCGCCCTCTGGGAGTGCATCTTAGCTTAGCAGAAGTGCGAACGAAAGATTAGCAGAATTGCGAATAGAAAATTCTTAGCAGCTTCTGAGTAGCTCCAGACTTACTCAGCCATTGCGACCAGCTCAGTCCTTTTCGTTCCTGGTTTGACGTCACAAATACACCCAGCGTTTGCCCAACCACTCCCCCGTTTCTCCAGCCACTCCTGCGTTTTGCAACTCGAATGCCTGCGTTTTCCCGCACACTCCCACAAAACGGCCAGTTTCCGCCCAGAAACACCCACCTCCTGTCAATCACACTACGATCAGCACAGCGATGAAAATGCTTTGTTATGCCGTGAGTAAAATACCTAACTTTTGTGTAAAATAACTAAGCGCATGCGCTCTGCGAACCTTGCGCATGCGCAGTAAGCGACTAATCGCAGTATAGCGAAAATCGGCAACGAGCGAACAACTCGGAATGACCCCCAATATACATTGCACTGCAACTAAGACGCATTTTCACCAAAAAAGATGCCGGCAGAGTGGCACGGGACCTGGCGGCTCACTCATGCCAAGCATCTCCCTCTGCGTGGCGTATTGAGGCAAGATGTATGCGGACACGTCTGTATGTAGGATTCTGCTTATATAACCTATTGCCTTTGATCTATAAATGCAGCAATACTGATTAACAACAACATTATAACAATGGGTACAAGACCAGAGAACACCCGAATACTGGTTGATATACTTAGTTTTATGTACAGGGCTCCCAAACTTGAAAGCACCACTGGCCTGTGTATAGCGACTTACCTGCTTCTGTTAATGACCACTCAATGAAAATATATTCAGCAAAAGTTGGCAAGCGGAGTGCGGAAATGTCAGGGGAACACCATTCTCATATCAGCTCCCTAAATGCCAACTGTAAAACAAAAGGAAGCTATACAACATTTGAATGATTTGTCCTATGTCTGCAAAAAATGTTAAAGGCCATTTCAACAGTGTTATCCCCGTTTAGGTTATGTGTAACAATGCAATTTAGAAGGTCCACTAAAAGGTCTATTTTGCAGGACGGCGGGAAGCTACAATGCACCTGACGAAGCAGTCAGGATCCCTGCTGTCGGGAACCTGGCAGTCAGTATACAGATCACGACACTAGTCTGAATGCTGACCCTGGCATCCAGAAAGGGAGCAAGATCCCGGCGTCGGAATCCCGACAACCGGAAGAACGAGGAAACACTGCGGCGCTGCAAGCCGTGGGGGATGTTAGGTTTAGGCTGCGTTCCGGGGGGTTAGGGTTATTTTACTGAGGGGGCTGCAGGTCATATGTAAGGTCTGCCGCTGCTTCCAATCATAAAATATGTAGACAAACAGAAGCAAATCCTGTTGCTCACCACATAACTGACCTTAAGAATGACATACAGTATAAACACAATTTACTTAATTTTATATTTTGTTGAATTCAGCCCTACGTATTAGCAATACCCATGTGGGGCCATAAGTGCAACAACAAAATACATTTTCTAGTAATTTCACTACCCGGGAAATTCTTTAAGACTTTTTTTCAGTTAAGGGTGTCTGCAGCCAATTCTGATAATACGTGAACAGGCCCATTAAGTCTTTAAGAAAGAAAAAAAAACAACAAAACTAAGGATTTTGAGAATAAATGTTACTTTTACTAACTAAGGAGGTTATACAGACCTGATTGCTGCTGTGCGTTTTTGCACAGAGCGCGATCAGGTCATAACTGCGCATGCGTATGCACTGCAATGCGCACGTGCGTCGGACAACAACAAAGGGCATCGCTGGTCAGAGTCAGGATGGTGCGAAGATTCTGATCGCACGGGCGTTCGCAAGGTGATTGACAGGAAGAGGCCATTTGTGGGTGGCAACTGACCGTTTACTGGGAGTGTCTGGAAAAACGTAGGCGTTCCCAAGCGTTTTTAGGGAGGGAGTGTGATGTCAGCTCCAGCCCCGATCAGCCTGTTCTCACCGCACTGCAGGAGTAAGTCCTGGGCTGCGCAGAGACTGCACACTTGCACGGCGAATTTACACACCCCCTGGGGGTGACTACTATCTGAATGCAGGACAGCAAAGTTAGCAGCCCAGCAATCAGGTCTCAATCACCCCCTAAACTTGGTATAATGATAGTACAATGCAGAGACTCCGTTTTTCTAATCAAATTCACTTTAAACCACGAGCAGGAGCTATAGTAGGCAGTAGAAAAGAGTGGCCAGGATTTAGGCCTACACGGCCCAAAAGTCAGACTGCGGCTCATGCTAATGTACCAGCCTGTGAAATAAATGGACAGCAGCCAATTACACAGAGCTAGTGACACTATGAGAGATGTAAGAGGAGTGTGATCCTGTCACATCACTGACCTGGTGGGAGATTACACAGCTATCAGAAAATACTCCATTTCTGACACCTGTCTTGGGTTAACCGCTACGTTACCAAAAGCAATAAAGTGATCAAGCAGGAATGCCTCGCTAGCTCCTCTGTGGCATGACGGGGTTAAGTCTTGTTGCCTCTCCATCTACCCGCTGAACCCCTGGAGAGTACCAATGATCTGCCAAAGACTTTACAAATTCTGCACCCAGTGACTAGACATGACAAGTGCTGTCCGTATCCGGATTGAAAGAGTTAATGTAATTATACTAAATGTCAATCTTGTCTCTCTCCTTGGAACCAACCCCCCACCCCACCTCCCGGCATCATGGGAAAGTATAGATTTTGCAGCCTGATTAAGCTGAGAGAGAGTGTTCCGTGTGAGCACCTCATTTCAAATACCCTCACACCTATCTCCCAAAGTCAACAGGCGAGCAATCAATAGTACATACAGATAAAAGCCGATTCGCTTCTATTGCGCAGATGTTTGTACTTGCTTGTTTATTGCTTGTTTATTTGTGTATCTGTAAACAGGTAAATGTTAACCCTCCCCCCAGCAGCTGCCGTATTCCTTTACAATGCATTTACCAGCAACGGGAAATATTGCGTACCTGGCCAGCATGGCTGCTGCCAAGTGAAATAAGGCATTGGGGTTCATTCGCAAAAAATATATATATAAAAAAAAAAAAAAACACACAAAAAAAAAAAACACGCATGGATATGGTTTAGCACACTATAATACGGATTAGCATGGTGGCCGGGTAAAGCTGTAAGAACTGTTTATTGCCGTTTTAGACATTTTGGGTAATCACTGGTTAACCACACAAAATTCAAGGTACAATACCCCTGCGAGTTCTACCAGGTTCCCCATGCCGCCATCTGTCAATCAACTTCACTATCTCAGATGTAAAGTGAAACCTGAGGCAGGCCACAGAAGGGCTTATTAGCCGCATCCCATGCAGCGCGACTCGGGCCGGTCACTGCGGTTTAAATATCACCGCACACATATAACATAGCAGTTATCTTCTGACCACATTTACCATCGTGCCCAATAGTGAACGAGTTGTTTCTGTCCAGAATATTGCTGGGCTACATAGCGGTACTACAGTGCGGCTGGTCTGGAGGAAGCTTGCCCAGGAAACAACAGACAACTGGATAAATCACTATCTCCTAGGTAAATTGTTCTTTTGTTTGTTATTTTATTTTCTTTTCTTCTTACAACCCATTGGCTTTGCAGGAAAAAAATTACATTCTAACAGGATATGGTAATCCCTAAAACTCTCTTATGCATTATTAGTTTCAGCATTAGGTAAATCATCTGGGGAAAATGTACTTTAATCCCAGAACTACCTTACTGTTTTGACACTTTTCAGTCTGGTTACATTCTATCATTATTATCAGTGTTTGTTTATGCAGATGCTTTTTTGTAACCACCACCAAGAAATACCTTGAGGTCCCCGATTCATCAATAATCCACCTTTTAAAAACAGCAAAAAGCCAAATTCAACTCATAGAAATCTGCGCTTGATAATAATAGTTTATTTTTTATGGGTCTGGCCTTTAGGACCCCCTCTACTCGAGCATCTCTGGACTTCTTAACACTTTCTTTACTAAATGAGTCTCCCCTCCTCCAAACAGGTCCATCTTTTCATATGGGCTCAATGAGCAGTTGCCCAAGGTCCCAGGAAGTATAAGGGCCGTAGGCTTGTAGCCGAGGGTCTCCTTTTTCCAGAGGTACCAGATTTTTGAAAATCGGCCCTGAGGGAACCGGAGATATCTGACTTCAAAGCAGTGGACCCTATCTGAGCCTATTAATTGCTCTTCCCAGCCAGATATCTTGGGTTTCATCAAACTAAAGTTTTTGGGTATACTCCAAAAACTGGGACTCTCCCCTTTCGGTTGACACTGGCAGCTTGTCTCCACTGGGCCCAGAACCAAAGATATTAGCCCTCTAGCAGCTGGTCCCTGCTCCAGCTCCACATGCCTGGTATTAGGGTGGCCAATCCCGGGATCAGCGGGAACCTGGGATTTAGGCTAAAAATCAGGTGGGATTCAATCCCGGCATTGGAAGCTCCAATACTAGGGATTTTGGGATCAGATGGCCCATTGTTTTGTTTTTTTATGCCGGGCAGCGATGAACGTCCTCAGGAGGCTCAGACGCTGCCTGGTTCCCTCCTCCTGTTTTCCCCTGCTCAGTGTAACGTGAAGTCAGAGGTCACCTGCCGCATGGACCTCACAACAAAGAAAGTGACCCACCCGCCCTCCCAGGTATTATGATGAGTTATGTGTGCGGGGCAGGGGAGCTACAGAGTAAACAAACCAATCCCAGGATTGAGATTGAAAAAATGGGCCGGTATAGCCCCCCCTACCACCTGGTATGTAGTTTTATATTTTTATTGGTGGATTCCTCTGGCTCCTGAACCTTGATCCCCAAGTCCACAATACCTCCTGGAAGGTGGGAGTCTTTAGTTTTTTTTATCGCATTGAAAGCTAAGAAATCAATTTCTAGGAACTGGAGATATCAGCAATCAAGCAAGCTGCCCTCCCACTAGAAAATGTTGAATATTAAGCCTCACTATCAACCCCTCCCCCGCATATTAAACACCCCCTACCACCCTGTAAGTTATGTACCAGGACCCCTTCATTCAGCCTAATGCCCCCTTCTTCAGTTTAGTGTTCTTTCTCCCGCCTCATGTCCCACCACCTGTGCAGTAAAGGGGTTAGCACAAATTACTGCTCCAGGTCCTACATGCTGAGCGGAAGATAGAACACCCCCTACCGCCTGTGGGACATCAAAGTTGCCGCTGATAGCACCCCTACCGCTGGAGGATGTGTAGGTGCCCAGTGCATTACTTTGCCCAGGGGCCTACACTGCTGTTAAGATGGCCCTGCCTCCAAACAAATGTACTCAAGTGCATAGATGCCTGGTAGGAATGGATCATGCATGTGTTAAGTGCCCTCTTTCATATATTGACTCTGTGCAAATGCATTAGGAGGTGCATACCACCTCCTTCCTGCATTTGCGATGCAATCTCATATGGGATGAACATCGCAACCCTCAGCCGTGGCGTTAATCTACAATGGAAGGCCGAGAAAGCCTGAGCTTACTCAGGCTTGCCGTCACAGGGCTGCTTGCGAATCCAATGAAACTGCGAAGCCAAGGAAACAAGTGTCCCAGAAATGCCCCTATCCCTCCCCCCAAATGCTTCTGCCTGTCAAGCCGGCAGAGGGGTTCGCATTTCTGCAATGCGATCACAGGATCTGTTCTGCACATGCGTGCGCGGTTTCCTGACCTTCGGGAACCTGCGCTGGGGACCACATTAGTGATCCTTAGTGAATTAGGCTCTCTGTTAGTAAATCTTCAGTGCAGATGTATAATGTCTGGTGATCACTAAAAAAAAGTACCACTAAGAGGCTACATCATTGGACAGAGGGGCCCACTCCCTTTAGCTTACTGAAGCGAGGATGGAGCAGACATTCGCCATCTTTGGACATCCTAAAGAGTTCTTCAGTGCAGAGGTTGTCTGATGAACACACATTATTAGCAGAGAGCAGCTTGCCAGGGGGCACATCATCTTTCTAAGAGGGTACCCTTGAGTCTGTGGCTACCAAATTCCTGGGTTTTAAGTGATTGCAGTGTTTTGCCTGGAGATTGATTTAATAATGCCAAACGTGAAGCGTTCATATACCTCAGTCCTCTCCTGGATGTCAGCAACAACAGCTTTGACGGGTGGTGTGTGTGTGTAGAACGTTAGGTATCCCAGCAGTGCTTACGACAAGTCCCACTCATCTTTTGCTGTCAAGTAGTTACACATTTTTTGTACTGTCCAAAGTCAAACCAACCATAACCCGAAATAAGCTCCCAAATTCATGCAAATAAAACACAAAGACCCAACACAAGTACATAAATGAGTTGTATTTTGACAAAATTGTAAAACAGACACAGAGGTGACATTACAAGAACATAAAAGAAAAAGTTATGTACAGGAAGTGACATCTTTGAAACGCCAGTGACACATAAGCCCAGGTGTGGACACAGCCACAGGTGTGATACATATATATGCGCCGTACCTTGTTGCCCTTTCTCGCTGTAGGCACAGGTCACCCACTTCACATATTTTACTCAGTGCTGCAATAAGCTAATTGCACTCACAACTCTTGTCCGGTGTGTGTTTCAGCACTCTCCGGCAATTCAGGGACTACAACGCTGGCAATTAAGAGTTTAAAACATCTGGGCCAACCAAATCTTTGAAAACAACCCACCTGCTGTAATTACCAACCTGCCTTTAGGTCAGAGCAGCTCGGGCTGATGTTACTGCACAGTAGTGAGATCTAGGAATCGGCTAATTATTTCTCAACAGTCAGTACAGAGCCGCCTGAGTATAACGGGGCTGTTTCATTGAACAAGGGAAATAAAAATTAATAACTTTTTCTCTATAAGCATCTATCTTTATAAATAAATATGAATCTTCTTATTGCAAACACCGGTTCCTTTTAATGAACTGCGTTACCACTTAATAACGAAGGTAGAGGAACATTTGGGGACTTGGAAAATTTAACATCTTCACTGCCAGTTACAAGTAAAAGCTCTCTCCTCCGTAAGCCTGATTTGCTGCCAAAACACCTAAGTGTAGCCCAGCAGGAATCACGTGTTTCTAGAGACCTTCCACCTAGTACTTGACTGTCAACAAATGCATATTTTTGCAAGTGACTATTCAATAGAAATGGCGACAGACGTCATACTATCCAATTTTTTTAGTCCAAAAACAAAAAAGGAGAAAACATCACAATAGGTAGGCCCTATAATTGTCAAGTAATTGATTTAAAAATAACATATAAAAGTTTATGTGCTTTAACCGTGTACGATCACACTACTTGATGCGCACGTTTTTTTTTTGGTTATACTGGAAGATGGATTAACCAGGTTGCCGTGCTCTGGTGTAGGACTGTAAAGTGCAAAAACCATTGTAATTTCAGTACTGTCATTTATCAGAGGTAATGCTAGGTTAAGGAAAAAAAACAAAAAACCTTTAACAAATGGGAAGGACCAACCTTCTATCACCAGGGAAATTCATACACTTGATATTATCAGATAAACCGTAAGTCTCAGTGAAATGATCTGGAAGTAAAATTCTAGGTCCTGCAGTATGGGTAAAAAAAAACAACAAAACGGACGCTGGATTGTTCTGCTTTTATCATTTCAATGAAACAAAAACAGTAAAATGACAAAACGTGTAGGCTCAACTCCTGACAAGACACCAGGGCGGAGGCCATTTCTCTGTGTGTGTAAGGCACCGGCCTAGAGTATAGGTAGTCACTGAAAAGGCACTGATTAAAGACACTGGCAAACAATGATGGCAATACACGCCCAAATGCCACCCGTGATCATCCGCTATCCTTCTCAGTAACCACTGGGTAACCAGCCAGGCAGATACACCCCCTCTGACACTGAGAGGCGAAGATACAATGGCGCCTGGCCTTGGACCTCTTGCTGCTAATTGCAAAGCATGCAGCCCTACAGCTCAGCGGCCAATCCCGGTCGCCACTGCATTTAGAGGCACTTTAACCTCTTCAGTGCCAGGGAGAAACCTTTTAGTGAAGGCAGCTGTGTGTGCACGTTTAAATCTGACATTTGTATATTTACATGTAGGTATAAAATTGCATATCCTTGCAAAGGAAAAAATAAAAACAGCGAACTGTAAATTTATACTGAAAATTTTAAATTTACTGTAAACGTCTAAAAGGAAGGGTGGGAGACGCTCAGTCGGCATTCGTATAGTCTACTCATGGAGATAACAGAGGTGGGAGGCACAGCTGGATCTGTGAATCATCGGCTGGGGCAAAGGATCCTAATGTGCAGAGTAACAAGACTTCAACACCACACTCCCTAGAAGCCCCGTGCCTGGGATTCCATCACCAACATATCTGTAACCTACAAGGTTTTAAGCTGTGATTTTGCTTATGGCTAACAAAATTAAGGGGGTTGGGCAAAGTATCGCTCACAAGCTATAGACTGTGGGCCATTTCATTCTGGATTTTTGTTTTTTTTAATAAAAGAATGGAACGGAAAAAGAAAAACAGAATTGCACTTAAGTTGTTAAAAACAGATGAACAATACAGTCTTCATCTAGCAGTTTGTTTTATATTTAGAAGATGTATTCACTGCACCACTGTTTAGATAATGTGCCAGCATAATACCAGCCAAAAGGAACCCTTTGAGACTGGTAACTGGAAGAGGACATGACGGTCTCAGCAGACCAGTCCATGGATTTATCTGTGAACTGAAAACATGATGGAATGATACAAGATTCTCTTGTGTGTGCTAAATGTGTTGTCATTTTATGTAACAGCTTGGAATGTTTTGGGACATGAGAACACCTCAAGGGGGACTCGTTATGATGTGTGCATTGGGGGGGAGGGGTTTGAAAATAAGTCACTAATTTTCAAGGGTTTTATAAAAGATGAGGCAGTAGTGATGAGGATGTAGCAGTGTTAGACAAAGACATTATTTTTGCTTACAATACTGCTTGTATTAATGTCCTGTATGGTCTCCACGACACTTTAAAGCACTCTGCCAATTAAGGGTTTAAGATAAATCAGTAGACCATTAAGGTCCGTGTCAGATATTACCGCAGTCTCTACGGAAAGAGGAGAGGTGAGGGCGTTCTTAAAAGATGTGCATGTATGGCCACTTTTTAAATGCCATGTGGCATGTTGTGAGCCTAAATACCACCAATCAAAACCTCAGATTCAAAGTGCTTCTTCCCAGGCATCAGTACTAAAGCCACCATAAATGGACCCTGCATTCCAGCATCTTGAGAGAGTAAGAGGTTGAGGCCCTGTTGTCCTCCGCTCTTAATTTGGACTTAAAGCCCTGAATCTCAGATGCTACCTCTGCACTACATCACTGATCTCTTTCACAGAAGAGAGCAGCCTGCTAAAGTCCTGAGGCGTGGCAGGTCCACCACCTGTGGAGGCAGCGGTGGGGCAGATTTGTAGATCCCGAAGACTGTTCTCCAGCTTGCTCATTGCTTCTCTGAAAGCAAATTTGTTCCTCATTTGTTGAATGGAGTCCACATAACTGGTGCAAAAAGCGTGCAGGTTTTTAGCAGCCTCGAGCACCGCACTGTGGCTGGCCATTTGTTCCGAATTGCGGCTGATAGCAGCCCGCAGGCATTCTGTGCTCTCCAATACAGTATCCTTTGTGACTGCTCCACTGAGGAACTTTTCTGGGGGTTGGCGGGTTTTGCGCAGGGAAACTCTTGTGGAGAGGAGGGGAATAAAAGCGGTGGACGACGAGGAAGACGGAGCTGACTGTTGAGGCCTATCCACACCTCCTCCAGCCATTGCCTGCACCCCAGGCCGCTTCTCTGTGGATTGGGGCTTGACGTTGGACAGTAGCACTGATTTCTTGCCGCTGTCTATCACAGATGGGTTTGTTCTTGAGTGGTCCTCGCTCTGGTTTGTCGGTTTCTGCTTTGGCTCATTTATGCTAGGATCATGATTTTGAGAGGAAAGTTTTGTAGATTTTCCTAAGGTGCAGGAGCTGGTGGAAGATGAAGAGGTTGGAGTGGAAAGTGGAAGAGGTGGGCTCGGTTTGACCTTTAATGCTTTCATTTTGTCCTTGGTAGCTGTTTCTGACAGTTTAGCCCTTCTGAGCCGGAGATCTGCTTCGGCTTTCCCAGAACCTGAGGTTTGCTTGGCAGAGAAAGCAGACTCAGAGCCACATCTGGTGCTCCCCATATCCTCTTTCTGTATGGGAGAGGATGAAGGAGGGCCTCCGGCTTTCCTGTGCAGCAATTTTGGCGTCAAACTTGGTGAGCTGGATACTGGACTTGGGTCTGGGTCTTTAAACACTTCATCTGTTGGCTCCTCACTTTTTTTGGGTAGACGAGGTGGTGGTGTGACAGCCCCCCTGGGACATGAGTCTGTTTTGCTTTCGTTGCCTCTCTTTCGTGGCAGAGCTGGTATTTCTGCTTTTTGCCCAGAGCTAGCCATGTCCAACATATACCGCGTGGACGGCATTTCCCTGGGGAGGGTGACTGACTTCCATTCCATGTCTTTGGACCCATGAGGCATGCAGGAAGCAGAAGACGACCTCTGGAAACGTTTTCCTGTGTGGCTATTACCCACGTCCTCCCCTTGCGGTGCTTGGCGGCCTGCATTCGCACTGGATTTCTTCCAGTGTGGGGTTAGAAAGCCAATACTTCCTTGCACTGAGCCGTTGGTCATAGCAGCACCATTATTTGGGAATTTTATGGAATCAATATTGCCGCCATCATCTCTATGCTCTCCTTCCATGCACCTTTGTTCGATTTCACGAAACGAGCTGCTGCGTTTGGGTGGCGTGGGGGCAACTTTCTTTTTCCTCTTGATCAGAGTGCTAAACAGATTGGCTTTTTTGTTGTTGGGCAGCAGGCGTTCATCCTCTGGGAGTCCACCATCTGCAGTCCCTAGCCGCTCCTTGCGAGGGAGGAGGGGAGACACTGCTGGCTCAAGTTCCAAAACATCTGCAAAAAACAGAAAACCAGAATTCTATAAAAGGAATGCAGTAACGCGAAGCCTTGCACTGTGACAGAAGAGTTGTCTTTAGAACCATATGAACAGATCTTCATAGTGATTGTAGAATACATACCTAGGTCCCCCGCTCCTCTCCCCTGTATAGGATCTGCATTATCATCCTTGCTTTCAGCCACTTTTCGTGTAAACCTGCTTTTTGTAGGCAGCTGAGGGGCTTGCAATGGATTGCTCATGATAACCCTGAGGCCTTTCTTTCCCAGTTCTTTCTCCACCTCTGAAATACAGAATATTACAAAGCCATAAATACAATGTGTATACTGATATCAGGTCATTTTAATTTTCCACCTAAGATAACCAGGTTTCAGTGGTGATCACTCACCTGTAAAACTTTGAGCTGGAGACTCAGTATGAGTGAATTTGTGATACAATTAAAAAAAAAAAAAGGTCCTATTTCTGGAAAAATAACAAAAACCTACATAGCTTATGATCCACAGCAATTAATTTATTTTCAAAAGCTGTGATGCATGGAGTGACTCTGTGAACACAAATTGGCCAAGTAATGATCAGTGTTTGGCCCTGAAATTATTATTTTGCATGATCTCATTTAAAAGTACAGATTACTGGAGACGATAGGGGACTGGGCTTTATTATTTGGGAGAGGATCCTCATGGTCTGATCGGTTCCGGGCACAGCCTAAAGTGCACCTTTCTCAGATCAGTAATGAGAGGTATGTTATCAAACCATCTAAATAGGACAGGTGTAGAAGTTTACCATACCAACCAATCAGATTCTACCTAACATTTTATAGAACGTGCTAGATAAATGATAGCTAGAATGTGATTGGTAGCTATAGGCAACATATCCACTCCTTTACAAGGTTTGATCTCTTCCCCCTCAGCCTAATATGTAAATAGATGTATATGGTGAATTCTGAAAGATGTTTTTCAGTGCTGGACCAGTAGCACGGTTGGACGATGAAGGTATAGTAGGGGAAATATAGTCATTGTCTGCCCACATCTACCAGCCAGCATGCATGGCATCAATTGGTCCCCCTGTGAGGCAGATTGGCAGTCTTTTTATGCCCACGCAACTGGCCATTTGCAGCCAATGAGGACTGAAACCACCAAATAGATCACCCAGAGGGTATGAACACCTTTAGATATTTTACGATTCACTAAAATATTTTAAGTACTGTAGATTGACAATTTAGCAAAGCAAGCAGGAGTCTAGCTTTTGTAATGTGCCTGTTGTGAAAATACCAGATATTATTTCATCCATGCAGAATAAAACTAACACAGTCATTTAATTCTCAGTGCAATCAATCAAAAATTACATTACAAAAGTACGTTTGTAAGCTAAAAAAGTAAAAAAGGCCTTTGGTCTGCACCACGGACGATGCTAAAAAGCTGCCTTTCATTGTATTTCAGTCCCTGACTATAACAATTACCAGCGCAAAGATAGTGTATGCATTACCCGCAGCAGAAATCTGCACAAACCAGTAAAAATTATCATTTTGCAAAAAAACACACTTTGTAAGAAATAAAGTTTTTATACAACTAGGCCAATTTTTTTTATTTTTGTAAGTCATTTAACACAAAACATACTGATCCAAAGATCGTAGTGATATGAAATGCAAATTGTTGATGTCTACAAACCCCCCTTCTTTTTTTTTTTTTAAGCAGCATTGATGGTGCATCATCTACACGATACGTGGCCACTTGTGACTATAATGGCTAAACGGTCTGAAATACTGTGTCCATTGACCACTTAAGACTTACTTTTAAAAGTTAACCTTAAATGTATTTTTCCCTTTTACGCAATTAGAGAAGTTTAACTAGCTGCTCATTGGTTAAAAAAAACTGTTTACAAGGCTGATAATAGAACAACAGACTCCAATGCAAGTCAACAGACAGAGGGGAAAGCATAGAAGGACGGCTAAGGAGACTGTGGAGGGAAATCAACAGTCAGTTCTTGTGATTATGGATGATTTCCAAGCAAACTGGGAAAACCAAAAAGTTGATGCTTCTACTTGTATAACAATAAGCATTTATATGGCCCAGAGTGGGTGCTATCATCATGTAGCGTTAGGGACCACCAGTATCAGTGAAGCCTTGAAACGGCCTGGTGGCTTAACCATATCTTTGCAAATATATGTAAATAAGATCTTTTGATTTTTCTATTATCATGTAGTGCTGAAGTCTTGTTGCCGATACTTTTTGGTATGCTGGGGAAACAGTTTTTTGTTTGTTTAGAATAGCCCCACCCTTTCATGCACCTGAAACATTTTACTAGATTGATTGAGCAGCTACTATTTTATATTGCTTCTACTGAAATTTCAGGAACGGCCAAGAATTTTTGTTTGGATGAACATACGTCATCTTCTGCAATTGCTTTATTAAGGATCTTCAACAACAGTATGGTAAATCCCCTTAAGGGTTTACATAATCTTCTAACGCTGCCAGCTTGGAAAAGTTCAGGCAATCCCACAGCTCCACTCCTGTACACCAGTTCAATACTCCTTTACTGGTGACAAGGGTCCTCAGCAACTAACAAAGCGTGAAAGAGAGTGGTTCTTACCGTCTGAGATACTCGACTCCTGGAACATTGTTTCAAATGCTTGATGGATTTCAGCAAAGGATGGTCTGTCTAGAGGATTCCATTGCCAGCCTAAGAGGAAAAACAAAGACATAGGACTGATTTGTTGCATTAAACCAATAGTAATACCTTACATTCTTCTACTTTTCCCTAGTTAACCAATGACATAACACTTATTCCAGTCTAGTAAACCGCACAACATTTATCTTCTACACTGTACCCAGTGCTGCAAACTGCTCTCCACTATCACACTTAGTCCAATGCTGTAACCCAGCCTTTTCCTGCATCTGCTCTAAAACGCTCCTGATCTAAAACACTCCTGATCTGTAAATCTCCCTACGCTCATGATTTTCGCTCACTACTACAGTCATGTCACTACTGCAATCCTCACACTACTACAGTCTCCCACTGCCGCAATCCTCACACTACAGTCTCCCACTGCCGCAATCCTCACACTACAGTCTCCCACTGCCGCAATCCTCACACTACAGTCTCCCACTGCCGCAATCCTCACACTACAGTCTCCCACTGCCGCAATCCTCACACTACAGTCTCCCACTGCCGCAATCCTCACACTACAGTCTCCCACTGCCGCAATCCTCACACTACAGTCATCCCACTGCCGCAATCCTCACACTACTACAGTCTCCCACTGCCGCAATCCTCACACTACTACAGTCTCCCACTACCGCAATCCTCACACTACTACAGTCTCCCACTGCCGCAATCCTCACACTACTACAGTCTCCCACTGCCGCAATCCTCACACTACAGTCTCCCACTGCCGCAATCCTCACACTAGTCTCCCACTGCCGCAATCCTCACACTACAGTCTCCCACTGCTGCAATCCTCACACTAGTCTCCCACTGCCGCAATCCTCACACTACAGTCTCCCACTGCCGCAATCCTCACACTACAGTCTCCCACTGCCGCAATCCTCACACTACAGTCTCCCACTGCCGCAATCCTCACACTACAGTCTCCCACTGCCGCAATCCTCACACTACAGTCTCCCACTGCCGCAATCCTCACACTACAGTCTCCCACTGCCGCAATCCTCACACTACAGTCTCCCACTGCCGCAATCCTCACACTACAGTCTCCCACTGCCGCAATCCTCACACTACTACAGTCTCCCACTACCGCAATCCTCACACTACTACAGTCTCCCACTGCCGCAATCCTCACACTACTACAGTCTCCCACTGCCGCAATCCTCACACTACTACAGTCTCCCACTGCCGCAATCCTCACACTACTACAGTCTCCCACTGCCGCAATCCTCATACTACAGTCTCCCACTGCCGCAATCCTCACACTACAGTCTCCCACTGCCGCAATCCTCACACTACTACAGTCTCCCACTGCCGCAATCCTCACACTAGTCTCCCACTGCCGCAATCCTCACACTACAGTTCTCCCACTGCCGCAATCCTCACACTACAGTCTCCCACTGCCGCAATCCTCACACTACTACAGTCATCCCACTGCCGCAATCCTCACACTACTACAGTCATCCCACTGCCGCAATTCTCACACTACTCATCCCACTGCCGCAATCCTCACACTACAGTCTCCCACTGCTGCAATCCTCACACTACAGTCTCCCACTGCCGCAATCCAGCCAGCCCACTGCCATAATCCTCACACTAGCCAGCCCACTGCCACAATCCTCACACTACAGTCTCCCACTGCCGCAATCCTCACACTAGGCTCCAACTGCAGCAATCCTCACACTAGTCTCCCACTGCCGCAATTCTCACACTACTACAGTCATCCCACTGCCGCAATTCTCACACTACTACAGTCATCCCACTGCCGCAATCCTCACACTACTACAGTCATCCCACTGCCGCAATCCTCACACTACAGTCTCCCACTGCCGCAATCCTCACACTAGTCTCCCACTGCCGCAATCCTCACACTAGTCTCCCACTGCCGCAATCCTCACACTACAGTCTCCCACTGCCGCAATCCAGCCAGCCCACTGCCACAATCCTCACACTAGCCAGCCCACTGCCACAATCCTCACACTACAGTCTCCCACTGCCGCAATCCTCACACTAGGCTCCAACTGCAGCAATCCTCACACTAGTCTCCCACTACAGCAATTCTCACACTACTACAGTCATCCCACTGCCGCAATCCTCACACTACTACAGTCATCCCACTGCCGCAATCCTCACACTACTACAGTCATCCCACTGCCGCAATCCTCACACTACAGTCATCCCACTGCCGCAATCCTCACACTACTACAGTCATCCCACTGCCGCAATCCTCACACTACTACAGTCATCCCACTGCCGCAATCCTCACACTACTACAGTCATCCCACTGCCGCAATCCTCACACTACAGTCTCCCACTGCCGCAATCCTCACACTAGTCTCCCACTGCCGCAATCCTCACACTAGTCTCCCACTGCCGCAATCCTCACACTACAGTCTCCCACTGCCGCAATCCAGCCAGCCCACTGCCACAATCCTCACACTAGCCAGCCCACTGCCACAATCCTCACACTACAGTCTCCCACTGCAGCAATCCTCACACTAGTCTCCCACTGCAGCAAACCTCACATTAGTCAGCCCACTGCCACAATCCTCACACTAGTCTCCCACTGCAGCAATCCTCACACTAGTCTCCCACTGCAGCAATCCTCACATTAGTCAGCCCACTGCCACAATCCTCACACTAGGCTCCAACTGCAGCAATCCTCACACTACAGTCTCCCACTGCAGCAATCCTCACACTACAGTCTCCCACTGCAGCAATCCTCACACTAGTCTCCCACTGCAGCAATCCTCACACTAGTCTCCCACTGCAGCAAACCTCACATTAGTCAGCCCACTGCCACAATCCTCACACTAGTCTCCCACTGCAGCAATCCTCACACTAGTCTCCCACTGCAGCAATCCTCACATTAGTCAGCCCACTGCCACAATCCTCACACTAGGCTCCAACTGCAGCAATCCTCACACTAGTCTCCCACTGCAGCAATCCTCACACTAGTCTCCCACTGCAGCAAACCTCACATTAGTCAGCCCACTGCCACAATCCTCACACTAGTCTCCCACTGCAGCAATCCTCACACTAGTCAGCCCACTGCAGCAATCCTCACACTAGTCAGACCCACTGCCGCAATCCTCACACTACAGTTATCCCACTGCTGCAGTCCTAACACTACAGTTATCCCACTGCTGCAGTCCTCACACTAGTCAGCCCACTGCCTCACACTACTGCAGACTGACCACTGCTCCAACCCCTTTACTACAGACAGCCCAGTGCTGTAATCCTCCCTTTTCTTCAATTGTCCCAGTGCCATAATTCTCACACTCTCACTATCGTCCCTGTCCCACAGTCATCCCTTTGTGTCGCAGTCCCCTTTTCTTCTAAAATTGGCTCAGTATAACAATTGGTTCTCTTCTACAACTGGACCAGTGCCACAATCCTCACTTGAGACCTAAGGCTGACACAGTGCTTCAATCTAATAAGTCTTCCATACTTAGACCAGTACTCCCCACAAATCCCATTACCAGGCACAATGAAACGTACATGCTCTCATGAGTTCATAAACTTTTTCTGGACAACCTTCTGGACGCTCCATACGATAATCCTTTTCTAGCAGCTCGTACACCTGAGAAAGATCGATGCCTGGGTATGGAGACAACCCATAGGTGGCAATTTCCCATAGTAAAACACCAAAGGCTGTAAAGTAGAAAATCTGTTGATCAGTAAAGGAACCCGAAAATCAAGGACACATGGAATAACATACAAATTGCACTACAATACAGAAGAAACATTGAAAGGGGATTCAGGAGGACTGTTAAATTGTTACGTATATACTCAGTATGACCATTGCGTGCAACTCCAATATTGTTGCTGTATTCATACCATTACATAACTATGGGTACTGAAAAACATTCTATTTGTCTGACTCTGTTGTCTGAAGCAAACTGAACAGACAGATCAAGGGAAAGCGATTCCTAAGTACAAGGATATGGAATTTTGGATACAAAAAATTAAATAAAAGAGAAACATATATGGTTCTTATTGCTATGCGAGTTCAGCTTTAATTGTTCTATTACAAAGCACGGTAAAGACTACCAAAGACTAATGCGTTCAGGTCAGACAGGCCGGCATAGCGGATGCAGCTATATTTGTCTTTGATTAAGAAACAAAAAAGAAGACACCTCTCAATAAGATTTACTTACCCCAAACATCTGATTTTATGGAGAACTTGTTATAAGCCAAGCTTTCTGGGGCAGTCCACTTAATAGGGAATTTGGCACCGGCATGGGCAGTATATGTGTCCCCTGTCATCAACCGACTCAGACCAAAATCGGCTACTTTCACCAAGTGGTTTTCCCCAACGAGGCAGTTTCTGGCTGCAAGGTCCCTAAGGATAGTAGGAGAGGAACCGGATTCTGAATAGGTTGTCTTTATTAGGCACAAAAATAAACAACCCATAAACCATTTCAACAAAATGTGTATTTTTATGTTAAAAATGTCAACCTTTTATGTATCTGAATGACACAAATCTAAAAGTTAATTTAAACGTGAACACTGTATATAGGAGTATAAAGGTTTTTTTTCATTTAGATGTCTTCAACAGGCTTGCAGAGTATACACTTCTATCATGTAAGATCTGTCCCTGGCCATCTAGACCAATAGCTGTGTACACAAAGTGATTTACAGTAATACTAACCTAAACCAACAAAGCTGCATAGTAAAACGCAAAAGAATGAGTAATGTATTTGACATTTGAAATTATTTTGTGGAAATATTCTTATTATACTAATTATACAATATCTGTATAAGTGGTGAGCTGCTGTGATCACTCCTAACAAATTATTCTGCAAATACTAATTGCTTGGATGCCCCGATGCTGCAAATACAGATGTGTCCTCATACATCTTTGCTGCAGTCACGCCAAACAGTCCCTCTTGGCACACACACCAGGGCGCGTGAGAATCTCCTAGCATCAGGGTGTTTTTTGCCAAAAATGCATCTTAGTGCTAATTAATTTGATATATGACTGTATATATGTGTGCGACTGAGTCTCTGCATATGTACACAAAGAAACAATGTAGCAGACGCAGCTTTTTTCCAATATTAGTGCATGTGAAGATGGTGGCATCTCGGATGTACTCAATGCTGCATATTGTAATGGGAGAAGCTGTGTGGATAAGGGGTGACCCTTGCCGAGTACTGGGCTAAGTACGCACGCTGTAGGTAATGGTGTACGAGCTTTGATGTTACCCAGGGCCAGAGCCGGATTAAGGGAGGAGCAAAAGGGACGGCCATCCTGGGGCCCCCAAGCACTCCGTTTTGAATGAGAGGAGGCTTCTGCCGGTGGCTCAGCTTTTTAGTAACAGCAGCTGCTGAGGAGGTCACAGGGAATTCCCACAAGACAGTGACTGTGATCCGCCGGCATGTGCTGCTGAGGCACGCTGTCCATGCTGCTGCTCTCTCCGTAAGTAACATTCACAGCCTGTGTGTGTCTGTAGGCCGAGGGCACTAATCCTGCTACAGCACTGTGAGTGCAGATTTGAATCTAGTTATGCAGCCACAAGCAAAAATTCTATTTTGTCTAAAATATGCATTGGACATTTCCAAAAATATGGCAGCGATTCGCAAACAACTGCTGAATGATTTTCAGAGAAGATAAGGTTTTTTTTTTATTCAAATGAAATGGCTGATCATACTGTAACATCATCTACAACCTGTTGGTTTAGTTTTGCTTCAATAATATTCTATATGCAATGCATGGCAAGCTTAATACTTGAGGACCGGTTAGATCCTGGAGAACGCCATAATAAAGGCCATAATTTCTTTTTCGCCTGATTCACAGAGCAAAACCTTAAGTGTTATCTCAACCCCTGTATATCCAGTCAGAGAGATGGCAAAATATGTAAGACCCCAATGAGTCAGAAGCTAGGTTTTCAATCTACCAATTGCTCAATTGTGAACCATACACGACTGATTGACACTCCTAACTAGCGGTAATAGACGTGATGTTCGTTATATACATAACCTCTGTTACGGTAGTGTGATTCCATGTAATATCTTGAACGATAAATACCCATTACAAGATCTTTGTTTCTATGGCATTAGTTGCATAATGATGCTTTAAATTTGCAGTTGTGAGGAACACATAGAAGGAGCCGATGAAGCCTGTTAGGGTCCATGCTGGAGTGAGTATAGGGTCCACTGTCTCATTACATTGCTAGGAGCTGTAATCCGAATGCCGGGAATTTGCAAGGGTGGCGGCTAATTGCCGGCCAGTTAAAGGTCACACTCTGGAGTGCTTCATGTTTAAGGGGAAGTTACAATCGCTTCAGACAATGGAGGATTAAAAACTGCAATCAAGCACAGAGAAAAGAGAAACAAGGATACCTCACAAAGAGCGTAACTGAACAGAAACTAACTGTACGGTCACAAAAAAATGTAGACCTCGAGAATAAAGGGAAAAAATAAGATTTTACTCACCGGTAAATCTATTTCTCGTAGTCCGTAGTGGATGCTGGGACTCCGTAAGGACCATGGGGATTAGCGGCTCCGCAGGAGACTGGGCACAACTAAAGAAAGCTTTAGGACTTCCTGGTGTGCACTGGCTCCTCCCACTAAGACCCTCCTCAAGACCTCAGTTAGGATACTGTGCCCGGAAGAGCTGACACAAATAGGAAGGATTTTGAATCCCGGGTAAGACTCATACCAGCCACACCAATCACACCGTATAACTCGTGATACTATACCCAGTTAACAGTATGAAATATAACTGAGCCTCTCAACAGATGGCTCAACAATAACCCTTTAGTTAGGCAATAACTATAAACAAGTATTGCAGACAATCCGCACTTGGGATGGGCGCCCAGCATCCACTACGGACTACGAGAAATAGATTTACCGGTGAGTAAAATCTTATTTTCTCTGACGTCCTAAGTGGATGCTGGGACTCCTTAAGGACCATGGGGATTATACCAAAGCTCCCAAACGGGCGGGAGAGTGCGGATGACTCTGCAGCACCGAATGAGCAAACTCTAGGTCCTCCTCAGCCAGGGTATCAAACTTGTAGACTGTTGCAAAAATGTTTGAACCCGACCAAGTAACAGCTCGGCAAAGTTGTAAAGCCGAGACCCCTCGGGCAGCCGCCCAAGCAGAGCCCACTTTCCTCGTGGAATGGGCTTTTACAGATTTAGGGTGCGGCAGTCCAGCCGCAGCATGTGCAAGTTGAATCGTGCTACAGATCCAGCGAGCAATAGTCTGCTTAGAAGCAGGAGCACCCAGCTTGTTGGGTGCATACAGGATAAATAGCGAGTCAGTTTTCATGACTCCAGCCGTCCTGGAAACATATACTTTTCAGGGCCCTGACTACGTCCCGTAACTTGGAATCCTCCAAGTCCCAAGTAGCCGCAGGCACCACAATAGGTTGGTTCACATGAAAAACTGATACCACCTTAGGAAGGAATTTGGAACGAGTCCTCAATTCCGCCTTATCCATATAAAATACAGATAAGGGCTTTTGTATGACAAAGCCGCCAATTCTGATACACGCCTGGCCGACGCCACGGCCCACAGCATGACCACTTTCCACGTGAGGTATTGTAGCTCCACGGATTTAAGTGGCTCAACCCAATGCGACTTCAGGAAATCCAACACCACGTTGAGATCCCACGGTGCCACTTGAGGCACAAACGGGGGCTGACTATGCAGCACTCCCTTAACAAAAGTCCGAACTTCAGGCAGTGAAGCCAGTTCTATTTTGGAAGAAAATCGATAGAGCCGAAATCTGGACCTTCATGGAACCCAATTTTAGGCCCATAGTCACCTCTGACTGTAGGAAGTGCAGAAATCGACCTAGCTGAAATTTCTCCTTTGGGGCCTTCCTGGCCTCACAGCACGCAACATATTTCCACCATATGCGGTGATAATGGTTTGCGTTCACTTCTTTCCTAGCTTTAAATAGCGTAGGGATAACTTCCTCCGGAATGCCCTTTTCCTTCAGGATCCGGCGTTCAACCGCCATGCCGTCAAACGCAGCCGCGGTACGTCTTGGAACAGACAGGCCCCCTGCTGCAGCAGGTCCTGTCTGAGCGGCAGAGGCCATGGGTCCTCTGAGATCATTTCTTGGAGTTCTGGTTACCAAGCTCTTCTTGGCCAACCCGGAACAATGAGTATAGTTCTTACTCCTCTCCTTCTTATTATTCTCATTACCCTGGGTAAGAGAGGCAGAGAAGGGAACACATACACCGACTGGTACACCCACGGTGTTACCAGAGCGTCCACAGCTATCGCCTGAGGGTCCCTTGACCTGGCGCAATATCTTTGTAGCTTTTTGTTGAGGCGGGACGCCATCATGTCCACCTGTGGCCTTTCCCAACGGTGTACAATCATTTGGAAAACTTCTGGATGAAGTCCCCACTCTCCCGGGTGGAGGTCGTGTCTTCTGAGAAAGTCTGCTTCTCAGTTGTCCACTCCGGGAATGAACACTGCTGACAGTGCTAACACATGATTTTCCGCCCATCGGAGAATCCTTGTGGCTTCTGCCATCGCCATCCTGCTTCTTGTGCCGCCCTGTCGGTTTACATGAGCGACCGCTGTGATGTTGTCTGACTGGATCAGCACCGGACGGTGTTGAAGCAGGGGTCTAGCCTGACTTAGGGCATTGTAAATGGCCCTTAGTTCCAGAATATTTATGTGTAGGGAAGTCTCCTGACTTTTCCATAGCCTTGGAAGTTTCTTCCCTGTGTGACTGCCCCCCAGCCTCGAAGGCTGGCATCCGTGGTCACCAGGACCCAGTCCTGTATGCCGTATCTGCGGCCCCCTAGAAGATGAGCACTCTGCAGCCACCACAACAGCGACACCCTGGCCCTTGGAGACAGGGTTATCCGCCGATGCATCTGAAGATGCGACCCGGACCACTTGTCCAACAGATCCCACTGGAAAATCCTTGCATGGGACCTGGCGAATGGAATTTCTTCGTAAGAAGCTACCATCCTTCCCAGGGCTCGCGTGCATTGATGCACCGACACCTGTATACGTATTAGGAGGTCTCTGTCTAGAAACGACAACTCCTTGGACTTCTCCTCCGGGAGAAACCCTTTTTATCCTGTTCTGTGTCCAGAACCATACCCAGGAACAGTAGACGCGTCGTAGGAACCAGCTGCGACTTTGGAATATTCAGAATCCAGCCGTGCTGTTGTAGCACTTCTTGAGATAGTGCTACTCCGCCGAACAACTGCTCCCTGGACCTCGCCTTTATAAGGAGATCGTCCAAGTACGGGATAATTATTTCGGCCATTACCTTGGTAAATACCTCGGTGCCAGGGACAGACCAACGGCAACGTCTGGAATTGGTAATGACAATCCTGTACCACAATTTTGAGGTACTCCTGGTGAAGAGGGTAAATAGGGACATGCAGGTAAGCATCCTTGATGTCCAGTGATACCATGAAATTCTCCAGGCTTGCAATAATCGCCCTGAGCGATTCCATTTTGAACTTGAACCTTCGTATATAAGTGTTCAAGGCTTTCAATTTTAGAATGGGTCTCACCGAACCGTCTGGTTTCGGTACCACAACATTTTGGAATAGTAACCCCGGCCTTGTTGAAGGAGGGGTACCTTGATTTCACCTGCTGGAAGTACAGCTTGTGAATTGCCGCCAGTACTACCTTTCTCCGAGGGCAGCAGGCAAGGCTGATGTGAGGTAACGGCGAGGGGGAGTCGCCTTGAACTCCAGCCTGTATCCCTGTGATACTATTTGCAGAACCTAGGGATCCACCTGTGGGCAAGCCCACTGGTCCCTGAAGATCCCGAGACGCGCCCCTACCGCACCTGTCTCCACCTGTGGAGCCCCAACGTCATGCGGTGGACTCAGAGGAAGCGGGGGAAGATTTTTGATCCTGGGAACTGGCTGCTGGTGCAGCTTTTTCCTTCTTCCCTTGTCTCTGTGCAGAAAGGAAGCGCCTTTGACCCGCTTGCTTTTCTGAAGCCGAAAGGACTGTACCTGAAAATACAGTGCTTTCTTAGGCTGTGAGGAAACCTGAGGTAAAATTTTTTCTTCCCAGCTGTTGCTGTGGATACGAGGTCCCAGAGACCATCCCCAAACAATTCCTCACCCTTATAAGGCAGAATCTCCATGTGCCTTTTATAGGCAGCATCACCTGTCCACTGCCGGGTTTCTAATACCCTCCTGGCAGAATGGACATTGCATTAATTCTGGATGCCAGCCGGCAAATATCCCTCTGTGCATCCTTTATATCTAAGACGACGTCTTTAATATGCTCTATGTTAGCAAACTATTATCCCTGTCTTAGAGTATTAATATTATCTGACTGGGTATCAGACCACGCTGCAGCAGCACTATTTATGCTGAGGCAATTGCAGGTCTCAGTATATAACCTGAGTGTGTATATACAGACTTCAGGATAGCCTCCTGCTTTTTATCAGCAGGCTCCTTCAAGGTGGCCGTATCCTAAGACGGCAGTGCCACCTTTTTTGACAAACGTGTGAGCGCCTTATCCACCCTAAGGGATATCTCCCAACGTGACCTATCCTCTGGCGGGAAAGGGTACGCCATCAGTAACTTTTTAGAAATTACCAGTTTCTTATCGGGGGAACCCACGCTACTTTACACACTTCATTCATTCATCTGATGGGGGAACAAAACACTGGCTGCTTTTTCTCCCCAAAAATAAAACCCCTTTTATGTGGTACTTGGGTTCATGTCAGAAATGCGTAACACATTTTTCATTGCCGAGATCATGTAACGGATGTTCCTAGTGGATTGTGTATATGTCTCAACCTCGTCGGCACTGGAGTCAGACTCCGTGTCGACATCTGTGTCTGCCATCTGAGGTAACGGGCGCTTTTTGAGCCTCTGATGGCCTTTGAGATGCCTGGGCAGGCGCGGGCTGAGAAGCCGGCTGTCCCACAGCTGTTTTACGTCATCCAGCCTTCTATGTAAGGAGTTGACATTGTCGGTTAATACCTTCCACCTATCCATCCACTCTGGTGTCGGCCCCACAGGGGGCGACATCCCATTTATCGGCCTCTGCTCCACCTCTACGTAACCTTCCTCATCCCAAATGTCGACACAGCCGTACCGACACACAGCACACACACAGGGAATGCTCTGACTGAGGACAGGACCCCACAAAGTTCTTTAGGGAGACAGAGAGAGAGAGTATGCCAGCACACACCAGAGCGCTATATAATGCAGGGATTAACAATATAACCGAGTGATTTTTCCCCCAATAGCTGCTTGTATAAACAATATTGCGCCTAAATTTAGTGCCCCCCCTCTCTTTTTAACCCTTTGAGCCTGAAAACTACAGGGGAGAGCCTGGGGAGCTGTCTTCCAGCTGCACTGTGAAGATAAAATGGCGCCAGTGTGCTGAGGGAGATAGCTCCGCCCCTTTTAGCGGACTTTTCTCCCGCTTTTTTATGGATTCTGGCAGGGGTATTTATCACATATATAGCCTCTGGGGCTATATATTGTGATGATTTTGCCAGGCAAGGTGTTTATATTGCTGCTCAGGGCGCCCCCCCCCAGCGCCCTGCACCCATCAGTGACCGGAGTGTGAGGTGTGCATGAGGAGCAATGGTGCACAGCTGCAGTGCTGTGCGCTACCTTGGTGAAGACTGAAGTCTTCTGCCGCCGATTTTCCGGAACACTTCTTGCTTCTGGCTCTGTAAGGGGGCCGGCGGCGCGGCTCCGGGACCGAACATCAATGGCCGGTTCCATGCGGTCGATCCCTCTGGAGCTAATGGTGTCCAGTAGCCTAAGAAGCCCAAGCTACCACCAGTTAGGTAGGTTCGCTTCTTCTCCCCTTAGTCCCTCGCTGCAGTGAGTCTGTTGCCAGCAGATCTCACTGTAAAATAAAAAACCTAAAATATACTTTCTTTCTAGGAGCTCAGGAGAGCCCCTAGTGTGCATCCAGCTCGGCCGGGCACAGAAATCTAACTAAGGTCTGGAGGAGGGTCTTAGTGGGAGGAGCCAGTGCACACAAGGTAGTCCTAAAGCTTTCTTTAGTTGTGCCCAGTCTCCTGCGGAGCCGCTAACCCCCATGGTCCCTACGGAGTCCCAGCATCCACTTAGGACGTCAGAGAAACATTACATTACCCTACTATGGTATGATAATGTTGATACACTGCATTAGGCAGGCAATGCATGTAAAGTCTCAAACAATTTCAAGGAGAGGCATTCCCAAACTACCAGAGCAGGTGATGTCAAAGAGACCTGTGGGGACCTTCAGAACAGGACCCTCAAACCAGGCGAAGGGGTACACTACTATATCTGTCACCCAAGTGACAAGTCAGGACAACACAATGAAAAATAAGAATTTACTTACCGATAATTCGATTTCTCATAGTCCGTAGTGGATGCTGGGGACTCCGTAAGGACCATGGGGAATAGCGGCTCCGCAGGAGACTGGGCACATCTAAAGAAAGCTTTAGGATTAACTGGTGTGCACTGGCTCCTCCCCCTATGACCCTCCTCCAAGCCTCAGTTAGGATACTGTGCCCGGACGAGCGTACACAATAAGGAAGGATTTTGAATCCCGGGTAAGACTCATACCAGCCACACCAATCACACCGTATAACTTGTGATCTGAACCCAGTTAACAGTATGATAACAGAGGAGCCTCTGAAAAGATGGCTCCCAACAATAATAACCCGATTTTTGTAACAATAACTATGTACAAGTATTGCAGACAATCCGCACTTGGGATGGGCGCCCAGCATCCACTACGGACTATGAGAAATAGAATTATCGGTAAGTAAATTCTTATTTTCTCTAACGTCCTAAGTGGATGCTGGGGACTCCGTAAGGACCATGGGGATTATACCAAAGCTCCCAAACGGGCGGGAGAGTGCGGATGACTCTGCAGCACCGAATGAGAGAATTCCAGGTCCTCCTCAGCCAGGGTATCAAATTTGTAGAATTTAGCAAACGTGTTTGCCCCTGACCAAGTAGCTGCTCGGCAAAGTTGTAAAGCCGAGACCCCTCGGGCAGCCGCCCAAGATGAGCCCACTTTCCTTGTGGCACGGGCTTTTACAGATTTTAGCTGTGGCAGGCCTGCCACAGAATGTGCAAGCTGAATTGTACTACAAATCCAACGAGCAATAGTCTGCTTAGAAGCAGGAGCACCCAGCATGTTGGGTGCATACAGGATAAACAGCGAGTCAGATTTCCTGACTCCAGCCGTCCTGGAAACATATTTTCAGGGCCCTGACAACATCCAGCAACTTGGATTCCTCCAAGTCCCTAGTAGCCGCAGGCACCACAATAGGTTGGTTCAGGTGAAAACGCTGGAACCACCTTAGGGAGAAACTGAGGACGAGTCCTCAATTCCGCCCTGTCCGAATGGAAAATCAGATAAGGGCTTTTACAGGATAAAGCCGCCAATTCTGACACGCGCCTGGCCCAGGCCAGGGCCAACAGCATGACCACTTTCCATGTGAGATATTTTAACTCCACAGATTTAAGTGGTTCAAACCAATGTGACTTTTGGAACCCAAACTACATTGAGATCCCAGATTGCCACTGGAGGCACAAAAGGAGGCTGTATATGCAGTACCCCTTTTACAAACGTCTAAACTTCAGGGACTGAAGCTAGTTCTTTTTTGGAAGAAAATTGACAGGGCCGAAATCTGAACCTTAATGGACCCCAATTTCAGGCCCATAGACACTCCTGTTTGCAGGAAATGTAGGAATCGACCCAGTTGAATTTCCTCCGTCGGGCCTTACTGGCCTCGCACTACACAACATATTTTCGCCAATTGCGGTGATAATGTTTTTGCGGTTACATCCTTCCTGGCTTTTGATCAGGATAGGGATGACTTCATCCGGAATGCCTTTTTTCCTTCAGGATCCGGTGTTCAACCGCCATGCCGTCAAACGCAGCCGCGGTAAGTCTTGGAACAGACAGGGTCCTTGATGGAGCAGGTCCCTTCTTAGAGGTAGAGGCCACGGATCCTCCGTGAGCCTCTCTTGAAGTTCCGGTTACCAAGTCCTTCTTGGCCAATCCGGAGCCACGAATATAGTGCTTTCTCCTCTCCATCTTATCAATCTCAGTACCTTGGGTATGAGAGGCAGAGGAGGGAACACATACACTGACTGGTACACCCACGGTGTTACCAGAGCGTCTACAACTATTGCCTGAGGGTCTCTTGACCTGGCGCAATACCTGTCGAGTTTTTTAATCATGTGGACGACTTCTGGGTGAAGTCCCCACTCTCCCGGGTGGAGGTCGTGCTGAGGAAGTCTGCTTCCCAGTTGTCCACTCCCGGAATGAATACTGTTGACAGTGCTATCATGATTTTCCGCCCAGCGAAGAATCCTTGCAGCTTCTGCCATTGCCCTCCTGCTTCTTGTGCCACCCTGTCTGTTTACGTGGGTGACTGCCATGATGTTGTCCGACTGGATCAACACCGGCTGACCTTGAAGCAGAGGTCTCGCTAAGCTTAGAGCATTGTAAATGGCCCTTAGCTTCAGGATATTTATGTGAAGTGATGTATCCAGGCTTGACCCTAAGCCCTGGATATTCCTTCCCTGTGTGACTGCTCTCCAGCCTCGCAGGCTGGCATCCGTGGTCACCAGGACCCAGTCCTGAATGCCGAATCTGCGGCCCTCTAGAAGATGAGCACTCTGCAACCACCACAGGATGGATACCCTTGTCCTTGGTGACAGGGTTATCCGCTGATGCATCTGAAAATGCGACCCGGACCATTTGTCCAGTAGGTTCCACTGGAAAGTTCTTGCGTGGAATCTAACGAATGGGATTGCTTCGTAGGAAGCCACCATTTTTACCCAGAACCCTTGTGCATTGATGCACTGAGACTTGGTTCGGTTTTAGGAGGTTCCTGATTAGCTCGGATAACTCCCTGGCTTTCTCTTCCGGGAGAAACACCTTTTTTCTGGACTGTGTCCAGGATCATCCCTAGGAAACAGAAGACAAGTCGTCGGAACCAGCTGCGATTTTGGAATATTGAGAATCCAATCGTGCTGCCGCAACACTACCTGAGATAGTGCTACACCGACCTCCAACTGTTCCCTGGATCTTACCCTTATCAGGGAATCGTCCAAGTAAGGGATAACTAAAATTCCCTTCCTTCGAAGGGATATCATTTCGTCCATTACCTTGGTAAAGACCCGGGGTGCCGTGGACCATCCCTACGGCAGCGTCTGAACTGATAGTGACAGTTCTGTACCATAACCTGAGGTACCCTTGGTGAGAAGGGTAAATTTTGACATGAAGGTAAGCATCCTTGATGTCCCGAGACATCATGTAGTCCCCTTCTTCCAGGTTCGCAATCACTGCTCTGAGTGACTCAATCTTGAATTTGAACCTCTGTAAGTGTTCAAAGATTTTAGATTTAGAATCGGTCTCACCGAGCCGTCTGGCTTCGGTACCACAATAGTGTGGAATAATACCCCGTTCCCTGTTGCAGGAGCGGTACCTTGATTATCACCTGCTGGGAATACAGCTTGTGAATGGCTTCCAAAACTGCCTCCCTGTCAGAGGGAGACGTCGGTAAAGCCGACTTTTGGAAACGGCGAGGGGGAGACGTCTCGAATTCCAATATGTACCCCTGAGATATTACCTGAAGGATCCAGGGGTCTACTTGCGAGTGAGCCCACTGCGCACTGAAATTCATTGAGAACGGGCCCCCACCGTGCCTGAGCTTGTAAAGCCCTAGCGTCATACTGAGGGCTTGGCAGAGGCGGGAAAGGGTTTCAGTTCCTGGGAACTGGCTGATCTCTGCAGCCTTTTTCCTCTCCCTCTGTCACGAGCAGAAAGGAGGAACCTTTTGTCCGCTTGCCAACAAAGGACTGCGCCTGATAATACGGCGTCTTATTTTGAGAGGCGACCTGGGGTACAAACGTGGATTTCCCAGCTGTTGCCGTGGCCACCCTTTCAAAGGCAATACTTCCAAATGCCGTTTGGAATCCGCATCACCTGACCATTTTACTGGTAGAATTGGACAACGCACTTATACTTGATGCCAGTCGGCAATTATTCCGCTGTGCATCATGCATATATAGAAATGCATCTTTTAAATGCTCTATAGGCAATAATATACTATCAATATTTCCAGTCAGGGAATCCGACCATGCCAACCCAGCACTGCACCTCCAGGCTGAGGCGATAGCTGGTCGCAGTATAACACCAGTATGTGTGTAAATACCTTTTTGGATACCCTCCTGCTTTCTATCAGCAGGATCCTTAAGGGCGGCCATCTCATGAGAGGGTAGAGCCCTTGTTCTTACAAGCGTGTGAGCGCCTTATCCCCCCTAGGGGGTGTTTCCCAACGCACCCTAACCTCTGGCGGGAAAGGGTATGCAGCCAATACTTTTTAAGAAATTATCAATTGTTATCGGGGGGAAACCCACGCATCATCACACACCTCATTTTATTTCTCAGATTCAGGAAAACTACAGGTAGTTTTTCCCTCACCGAACATAATACCCCTTTTTGGTGGTACTCGTATTATCAGAAATGTATAAAAACATTTTTCCATTGACTCAATCATGTAACGTGTGGCCCTACTGGAAATCACGGTTGTCTCTTCACCGTTGACACAGGAGTCAGTATCCGTGTCGGCGTCTGTATCTGCCATCTGAGGTAACGGCCGCTTTAGAGCCCCTGACGGCCTATGAGACGTCTGGACAGGCACAAGCCGAGTAGCCGGCTGTCTCATGTCAACCACTGTTTTTTTATATAGAGCTGACACTGTCACGTAATTTTCAACAGTACATCCACTCAGGTGTCGACCCCCTAGGGGGTGACATCACTGTTACAGACACTCTGCTCCGTCTCCACATCATTTTTCTCCTCATACATGTCGACACAAACGTACCGACACACAGCACACGCACAGGGAATGCTCCGACTGAGGACAGGACCCCACTAGCCCTTTGGGGAGACAGAGGGAGAGTATGCCAGCACACACCAGAGCGCTATATATATATACAGGGATAACCTTATATAAGTGTTTTTCCCCTTATAGCTGCTGTATGTTTTAATACTGCGCCTAATTAGTGCCCCCCTCTCTTTTTTTAACCCTTTCTGTAGTGTAGTGACTGCAGGGAAGAGCCAGGGAGCTTCCCTCCAACTGAGCTGTGAGGGAAAATGGCGCCAGTGTGCTGAGGAGATAGGCTCCGCCCCCTTTTCGGCGGCCTTATCTCCCGGTTTTTTGTATATTCTGGCAGGGGTTAAATGCATCTATATAGCCCAGGAGCTATATGTGATGTATTTTTTGCCATGTAAGGTATTTCTGTCATGTTTTATTGCGTCTCAGGGCGCCCCCCCCAGCGCCCTGCACCCTCAGTGACCGGAGTATGAAGTGTGCTGAGAGCAATGGCGCACAGCTGCAGTGCTGTGCGCTACCTTATTGAAGACAGGAACGTCTTCTGCCGCCGATTTTTCCGGACCTCTTCGCTCTTCTGGCTCTGTAAGGGGGCCGGCGGCGCGGCTCCGGGACCCATCCAGGCTGGACCTGTGATCGTCCCTCTGGAGCTAATGTCCAGTAGCCAAGAAGCCCAATCCACTCTGCACGCAGGTGAGTTCGCTTCTTCTCCCCTTAGTCCCTCGATGCAGTGAGCCTGTTGCCAGCAGGTCTCACTGAAAATAACAAACCTAAACTAAAACTTTCACTAAGAAGCTCAGGAGAGCCCCTAGTGTGCACCCTTCTCGTCGGGCACAGAAATCTAACTGAGGCTTGGAGGAGGGTCATAGGGGGAGGAGCCAGTGCACACCAGTTAATCCTAAAGCTTTCTTTAGATGTGCCCAGTCTCCTGCGGAGCCGCTATTCCCCATGGTCCTTACGGAGTCCCCAGCATCCACTTAGGACGTTAGAGAAACATAAGCTAGCTTGTGGAAATACTTCTGCTACTAAAGCAACGCTAAACCCTTAATTGTTTTAGAACAATCTCTCCCTGCCGCCTCCCAACCTCCACACGGGGCTTCAGTCAGATGGCCTGCTGGGGTAAAATTGTTATTTTATGGCTTCAGAGGGTCCAACATAAGCTGGTCAACTGAGCATGCAATCTCGGCTACCCAGAACGCAGCGGCTGCCCTCACCCTTTCGGCCTAACAGCCACAGATGGACACTTTCTTTGAATGCGATGACAAATACTACTTGTGCAGGGCTTGCTGGACTAAGTTAAGGGGTGGACGCTAGCAACCAAGTTGTTTATTACAGATTTCCTGCTAATGTAACCTGTACTTCCTCAGTTGCTCTCTCTTCCACAGCGCTCGTAGGATTAATAAGACGCACAAACTGTGCAGGCGAACCCCCTGACAGACAAGCAACGAATATGGCACAAGCACAACGAGAACCAGAGCGGCAGCTCTGACATTTAATAAACTCCAATTTTACTGAGAACAGACAAGAAAGGGGAACCGCGTCACGTGTCCGTACCTCGCTCCTGCGCTAGTCTGAGGAGATGTTGCCATTACTTAGACGAAATGTCTCTGGGTAAGAACAGGCCTGCTGTGTGTCAGCACCCAGCTATGCCAGGTAGAACTTTTGTTCCACACAAATCAACATGGCAAATTATTTCAGCACTTAAGCATATGAACAGCAGTATTAACACAGGAGTTTGGGGGAGCTGAGGGTTTGAGAGGCACATAATGACAGGGTAATTACACCTTCTGAAAGACAAATTTGTATTATCCTCTTTCCTGACTGCAAACCTAATCCTAATGCATTCGGAGCCCTGTTAAAGAAACAGTAACATAAAATTATTTTCATGCTGCACTGGAGACATAGGGGGTCATTCTGACCTGATAGCACCTCTGCGATAAACTGCAGCGTGCAATCGGGTCAGAACTGCGCATGCGCTAGCGCCACAGTGCGCCGGCGCATGCCAGATTGCCGAAGGCCGTCGGGCCGCTACGATCGCCTCTGCGTGATTGACAGGCAGAGGCGGTCGCTGGGTGGGGGTGGGGGGGCAGAACTGCGGCGTTTGGCTGCCGTTTCGTGGGCGCGGTCTGGCCAACGCAGGCGTGGCTGGGCCGAACGGGGGGCGAGCCACAGCGGCTGCGTGACGTCACACGCAGCCGCTGCGGGCCGGATAGAGATGAGTAGCTCCCGGCCAGCATGCTAAAGCTGCGCTGGTCAGGAGCTACTCTTGAAGTGCAAAGGCATCGCCGCTGACATGGCCGCACTGACATGCGGGGCGGGATAGCCATGTGTTGGGCGTCCCCCCGGATGTCAGTGTGAATGATCGAAGCTGTGCTAAATTTAGCACAGCTACGATCATCTCGGAATGACCCCCATAATAAGGTCTTTATTCATATATATTCAGATTTAGATACAAGTTTTACTTTCTTCATATTGCCTTTACAGGACAGGTGTGTAACAATAATTAACAGAAAAATAGAGGCTTATTTAAACAAACCAGATAACAAACTGTGGGGCAGATGCGGAGTACGAAGCTGGTGCCGATGCCACCATCCTCATCTGTGTGCATTTGCGCCAAGCCCGCTATCGCCTGCAAATGATACGTCTTTGACAGGCGCATGTGCTGGTGTGTTTACTGTAGGGCCCCTGCTGAACTTGTCCTACAGCAGATCGCTTATAATATGCAGTTGTCTGTCAGACGCCTGTAAATCATAGCTGCTTATGTGTCTAAATGGTTATTAAGGTGCGCAGAACCAATTTGCACTAAACACTGGTGTAAGCCCAAATCTGTATCCGCTTCTGTGTATCTGTGGTTGTATTGTTTTCAGCAACGTGCATGCAGTGCTCTAACCTAGATTCTAACTGCCACTGTCTTAGTGCTGCATAAAAGGTAAGAGCAGAGGTTCCCAAATGTTTTTGAGTCACGGCGCCCTAGAGTACCAGAATTTTTTTCAAGGCACCCCTAGGCCAAAAGTTTCTTATTGAGAAATCTAGAAAAATAATAATAAATTAAGTAAAATGTGCTTATACGTCATCCTTAGGTTCAATTATGTGGTGAGGTACAGGATTCACTTCTGGTTGTCCACATGTTTAATGATTGGCAGCCACCAGCACTGGTTTATGGTTGACCATAAATATTTGAATTGGTTCTTGACCACCAATCCAAGGCACCCCTGCAAGTGTCCCGAGGCACACCAGGGTGCCACGGCACACAGTTTGGGAACCACTGGGTAAGAGTAAACAGATTATTAATTGATATGGCTTACTATAATGTAATTCTGCCCACAAGTTATTAAATATGGCCATATTAAGATGTGTATTCTAGGACCTATTATATGTCATGCACACAACATTGTAGCTTATCCCTCCAGTGGACAAATTGGGCAATCCTGACCCTTCTAGTTACCAAAAGGTCTTGCTGCGTTCCAGAATAATGGAAATGAGGCATAATAAGATAGATGCACAATTATTTCGATTCTGTTTGTTCTGGTTTGGGCTTTTGCACCAAAGACCAAATGCACAGTATTCTATGTAGGAAATTCAATTACGTAGAGTGCTGTGACCGATACAGTATCTTAGCTCATTATTGTGTTATGATCACAGGATTTAATTGCAGACACAAAAGCTCTCCTGTGCTCAAAATGCCAACAGAGTAAAGGGGGATACACAAGGAAAGACCTAACTAGATTGCTTAGAAATTAAGCACTGATCTCTCCATGTGTATGCCCCATAGAGACAGTGATGCGCGTCCCGATGCGTCGCTATCGCCGGTACTAGATTGTGCAGAGCGGTCTGTGATAGATCACTCAGCACACATCTCCCCATGTGTACGCCCCCTTAAAAAGGTCAGCGATAACGCAGCAATCTCTACGATAGGTAAAGGTGTCCGGTAATACATGTGAACCTACCTGTGAATGAAGTTCTTTTTCTCAAGGTACTCCATGGCAGATGAAATCTGAGTGGCCATATGAAGAAGTACTACTGCCGTCACCTCCTGCCGATTGCAGTCCCGCAGGTAGTCCAGGAGGTTGCCATAGGTCATGAACTCTGTGATTATGTAAAATGGGGGCTCTCGTGTGCACACCCCTAAAAAAATACAATTAAAAAAATACCGGAACATTACACCTAAAGGCAGAAATCTTACCAGGTTCAGTAGAACAGTCAGACGTATGCTTATATGAATGTCGTTAGGCAGGTGCTAACCCCAATATGGAGGCAGGTGCTAACCCCAATATGGACCGAGTTATGAACACCAGATGTGTTGAATGGAGTGATCCAAAAAGCAGAGTTGTATATACAGGTTTGGGGAGCTTCCATATACAATTCAAATGAATCTAAAAGGATACTACTGACAGGATAGCTCATTGAAAGACTAGCTAAGGCAGGATCGTACACATTTATGGTATAGCTCGTACACATTTATGGTATAGCAGGATCGTACACATTTATGGTATAGCTCGTACACATTTATGGTATAGCAGGATCGTACACATTTATGGTATAGCAGGATCGTACACATTTATGGTATAGCTCGAAACCAATGTGCAGAGTAAGCATAAATCACAGGAACGATATGATACAGAGGAGAGAGCTCAGAGCACAGGGGGTTCCAGGTCTGAGTACTCCACAGCTTCACCCACATTCACCTCTTATCTAGGAAGTGACGTGCCCTGTCTGTTCCCGAACACTACATGACGGCTGATCAAACCACGTTGTGCTAATGGAGGACTACAGGCTTGCAGAGGATGACAGGGAGTTCTAAGCAAACTGTCCAAGATCAGTCGCATACATACAAAATTACTGGAGACATATGTAAATACAGTGTGCTGAATGTGATTTACAGCGCCCGCTCGTTTAAGGAACCTTATACTGAAATAGGACAGTTAAAAAAAAAAAAAAGGGTAAATTATTTTGATGAAATAAAACAGTAAAAGTAAAATGAAGGAAGCGCTACATCAGTGATGGGGAACCTTGGCACTCCATTTGTTGAACTACACATCCCAGCATGCCCTGCTACAGTTTTACTATTTGACCAAGCTAAAACTGTAGCAGGGCATGCTGGGATGTGTAGTTTAACAGCAGCTGGAGTGCCAAAGGTTCCCCATCACTGCACTACATGTTATGCACAACAGGCTGGCTCTTCTATCACTGAGAAATACAGCATAGCCCTATGGAGAGGACTCCAGTGGCTGGTAAGAAGGTCACCAACGCTGGCACTGTAATGGCCCACTGACTGCCAACTCAGGCCACTGATGGTTGTCGATGAGTGGTCAGCTGACATGGCTTCCCCAATCAGCTCCAGTGACAATCACTGTAATGCCTGCAGACCCTTTTAAAGCTTCAGGCTGGCGAGAGAAGCCAGCTGCGACTGGGTGTAGATTTACTAAAGCTTCTAGCACAGACAAGTGGCGGTGTCTCCATTAGCAACCAGATTCTAAAGCATTTCGCTATTGCATTCTAGAAAATGACAGACAGAATATGATTAGTTGCTATGAGCAACATCATCACTTGTCTGTTTTAAAAGCTGTAGTGAATCCACCACCCGGACGGTGGGCGACTCAGGTTTTTGGATCCCTGTGGTAGTTCTAGCCAGGAACAATAAGCATATTTGTAAGTCAAGTTTCACCTTATTATGATGTTACCTTAACCTAGGTAAGGTGTACAGCACAGACACAGCCAATGCCCAAAAATAAATGAAAACAGTCCTTACATAAAAGCAGGGTACAAGTATTCCTATTTACATACCCAGCAACTGGACCAGATTGGGGTGTTTGACCTCTTTCATCACAGCGGCTTCTTTTAAAAACTCTTCCACTTCCATAGTATCCTCCTAGAAACATAGAGCGAGAGAGAGTGTGTGTGAGAGGGCATGGTGTCTGTCAAGTGCAATAACATTCGAGAGCAAAGGCAAGAACACAAACAAAGGCAGCAGACTAGATCACCCTATAGAGTTTAATCACTGCAATGAGGTGAATTTGTGACCCCCACACAGCACAGTGTCTTGTAAAACACATCATAAAGTGGCCAACGAAAGAATACTCATACCTCACAGCCATTCCTGGTACAATGAACTGTATGAGAATGAAACAACAACAGGAACATAATCAGTGCAGGAATGCCAGGCATCTAAACGCTCTAAATGGCCTCAGCAACCCCGATCACCCACTAGGTGGCAATATCTCACAAGACTGTTATATACTATAAATCAATGGGCTATTAAGGAAGGATTTTTGCCTCTCAAGAGGTCAATGAATAATTTTTGCGGTATAGAAAATTACTGGAGGCATGTTCATTCGCTGCGGGTGATTTACGGCAATTGGATTCCGTACTAATTTCCTGAATCAGTCAAAGTACATTCAGGCAAAACTAAAAACCACAAACGCGTGATCAAAACACACAAAGGCCAGATGGACTGGTACTAAATCTACAGCTAACGTAGATATCTGCATCTGAGGAAGCGAGAACCCTTCCCCTGTCAGTGTGACATGGAACGCTCCGTGCCAGAGAACTAATTAGCACTTTAATACCTATAGGAACAAGTTATGTTGTTACTCACCTTTAGAGTCTTCACTGCCACTGTTAAGTTATATTTTTTCCACACGCCCTCATAGACTTCTCCATACTGTCCGCCACCCAGCTTATGCTTCATGGTGATGTCCGTCCTCTCCATCTCCCACTTGTCATAGTTTGGGGACACGCCATAGATGGTCGGTTTGTTGCGCTTTGGAGCTGGGTAGTGTAGAGTGGTGATCAGCCCGTCGGACACTGTGGAGTGGTGGTGGACTAGCTCGGCCAGTGTATTGAAGCGGCTGTCCGAGGACACGTACAGCTGAACACAAGAGACACAAGGTTTTAGGTACAATTGGGAGCATTTTTCTTGGAGGCCATTTAAGAAGCCCCAATTAATATGGACCCTGAACAATGTCTAACAGTAAATGTAAAATTCAGTTTGCTGTTGTAGCAATCCCAACGATACCATTTAAACAGTTCATGGGAAAGTAAATGAGACTTAATTGGTACACTACTGCATTGTGGGGGTGATTCCGACCTGATCGCTAGCAGGCTACTTTTAGCACTACTGCGATCAGGTAGTCACCGCCTACAGGGGAGGGGGGAGTCGCTGTGCAGAGAGCTGCACAAACAAAAGGTTGTGCTGTTTCTGCACAGCTCAGGACTTACTCACCCGCTGAGATGATCTTGTCCAAAGCGGACATCAGGATCCTTCCCTGGAGACGGCCGGACACGCCTTCAAAACGGTGAGTAGACACCCCCGGCCGGCTTCTTCCTGTCAATCTTCTAGCGTTCGCCGCTGTGAACGCTTTCTTTGTCCATTTCATCACTACGCGGCGACGGCTATCGCCGGGCAGCGACGCGCCTGCGCATTGCCGCCCCGTTCGCACGGCTGCGAAAAATTGCAGCATGCGAACGGGTCAGAATGACCCCCTGTGTGCGGCCCCAATCGGATGGGCAATGGGTTCAGTGGGTGACTGCTATAAGTATTCTCCAGCCATGAACCTGCAAAATATGCCCAGAACAGGGCCACGTCTGGCCAGCTTGAAGTCAGTCACATCAGTGCTGATTTAATTTGCACAGCTTGGTCAATTTAGACGTACAACTCAACCACGACTCAGTGCGACAGAGTAAAAGCCCAAAGAGTCGGATAATCTGTAAGGACAGTACAGCAGCCAGCCGGTGTTATTCATCAGGGTGTGAGAGGTCATTAACAGGCCTGGAAGGGTAGGGGATGGAGAGAGCAGACAGATAAAAGCGCAGTATCATTTTGTGGTGCTTAGCGCAGTGCCTGAACGGCCGGATTTATGCAGTCAGGCGCTGGATTGTATCCTGGCCTGTACATCTAGCTTACCACATAAGTTCCTAGTAATGATGCCAGTAAACTATGACAAAATGGTTTCACCTACGGCGCTTAATAAAGATTCTAGAAGTCACTGGAGATTATTTTAAAACACAAAATAAAGCAGGGAGCAGCGTAAAGCTCTGTTCCTGTTCAGAGCTTTGTGCCTTTATATGGTAACAGTACTCCTCTGTCCCTTGCAACATGAATACAATTAACACTAGGGGGTGCATTATTCCATATATAATCTACACACGACACGCTATCAAAAAATTACATGAGCACCACACAAAAAGGATCTACTAGTAACATATGCATGCTGAAGTTTCTAAAGCTCAAGGCACTAACATATTCGGTTAGTGATTGGGGGGAGGATTTCTTCTGGCACAGCAAGATTCCGGTCTTTAAACTTAATGACACTCCGTGCAAAAGGTAACATTGCTGATGGCGGAGGGATTTAGGATTGCAGCGAGGTAGAGAACACACAGCACAATGTTACACATACTGACTTCTGATCTCCTGCATAAACATTTGCAACTGTCACAGAAGGGCAGGATTTTATATTTAGGTTCATTCACCTGTCAACCAAACTATACACCAAATGTATTAATAAACACAGTAATGTTGCCATGAACCCAGGCAGACAAAGCTGATGCTTCAGAACGCTGAGCGCCTTCTGCCCCCACCCCACATGGGAAAGCAATCCACCTTGCTTAGAATAAGCTTTATTTTACCATTGTCGTGCACAACAGAATGGAGTGACAACTTCTAAGTAAGTAACATTGTGATAATATTGATAATAATATTAGTAAATAATGACATCACTGAGGCATGAAGTACCTCATGCCTCAATAGTGTCACATATGTTAGTTATATCCTTCAAGGCGCTTCCAAGTTCCAGTCCCCCTGTAAGCGCTGTCACATGACTTATGTAGCACATTCTGTCCTCGATAATCTATACCTGGGGTATGCAACATGCAGCCCTCCAGCTGCTGTGGAATTACACATCCCAGCAATCCCTGCCACAGTTTTGCCATCAGGGCATGCTATATCTGTGGCATGGCATGCTGGGATGTGTAGCACCACAACAGCTGGAGGACTGCAAGTTGAATACCCTAGATATATACTGTACACATATATTGCTTTGACAAATCTGCACAGAAAAGACCCAGATGAAAAACATAGAAACATAGAATGTGACGGCAGATAAGAACCACTTGGCTCATCTTGACCCTTTTTTTTTTAACCATATTTTATCTCAAACCTTATTTGATCCTTATTTCTTTGTAAGGATATCCTTATGTCTTACCCATGCATGTTTAAATTGCTCTACTGTCTTAGCCTCTACCACCTCTGATGGAAGGCTATTCCACTTGTCCACTACACTTTCTGTGAAGTAATTTTTCCTCATATTTCTCCTGAACCTCCCCCCCTCCAGTCTCAGTGCATGTCCTCGTGCCCTATTACTTCTCTTCATATGGATAATGCTTCTCTTTTGGACTTTGTTAAAACCCTTGATATATTTAAAAGTTTCTATCATGTCCCCCCTTTCCCTTCTCTGCTCCAAACTATACATATTTAGATTTTTTTTAGTATTTCTGGGTATGTTTTGTGATGTAGGCCATGCACCATTTTAGTTGCCCTTCTTTGTACATTCTCTAATGTATTAATATCTTTTTGAAGATATGGCCTCCAGAACTGAACAGATCTATGACCGGTGAGCTCCGCTAATTTACGCTAAAAGGGAATGTGAAATATTACTAAACGATCAGTGAATTGCACAACAATTAGCTGACCGACACCCTATGAGTCCTGAATACATTTCTGACAATGTGGCAGTTTCAGAATAAACGACGCTTTCAGCAAGGACAGTAATCCATCACCCAATACAACAGCGTTTGGGGAGCCAATTTCTACAGTAGAACCGGAGGATAACCTTCTGCAAACACAGCGACAGTGACTCCTGTCTATCCCAGCTGTCTGACTCACGCCACCGAAGGCCAGCCAGCAGAAGAACTTACTGGGCGCCGGTGATAAATGTCACACGTTATGAAGTCTTTGCCTGCGGATGCCCCTGCAGCCTCCAGTATGAAAGGAATATTTTATATTTATATACATAGGCATGTTTATTTTCTGCCCTTTCTGTTAGAAAATGAGGCTCCTGGCCGCTCGTGCACAGCGTACAGCTGCAGGATAGAGTGGAGGCCATATTTAGAAGCACAATGCATAATCTGTCTGCATTTACAAAGAGCTATCTGGAAACGGGAATAAACAAGAGTTACAGCGGTTCCTCTGGGAAAAGTGTTTCCTCCTATGTGTCGCTGTTTGGTTCTTGTTTGCTTTCCCCTTAATGCGCCGCCTCCCCGCCAATTATCGGGTAGTGATGTCAGCCCTTTATTTGTTTATTTACGACAGATTGCAAAACGTTTTATGAAGAAGTGGGAGGTCGCGGTAAGCAGATCTGATGTGTGCTGGATTAATTGCACGGGTTGCCAGAGGGGATGCAGTTGCTGTGAACAGCAGTGAATGAGCGCTGCGCTGCCAGGTCGCATCCAATAATTCAGCATTCGAAAAGCTAGCGACGGCAGCCACAATCGGCTTTATAAATACACCAGGATTAACTCCGTGTCGCTGGTTTTCCTATAGTCCTCGCCAAAAGCACTGCAGCCCAAATACCTGGATACTGTACATACTTAACCTTGCCTGTGCCAAAGGAGTCTAACAAAGCTAGACCCACGGATGAGGCACACAGTGTAAAATGCGTGACATGCAGCAAACGCTCTGCTGCTATTCTATCTTATTACTTCCACCAGCAGCTCTCCCAGAGCCAGGCTGATCCTGTTACAGGCTAGAGGGAAAGGCATTGTCCCCTAAGAAGCCTGAACAGTGTTCCCCAGAGCTAGTAACTTATGCATAGAATGCCAGGCATGTGGCCGGAGATCTCACAATGAATAAGAAGTATGAATGGTGTTCCAGGCACGCAGTACTCCGGCTAACCCCCTCCCCTGGAGCATGTCAGTTCCTCCATTTGTACAATCCTTGCCGTCTACACAATGCCTTTCCTCAGTCATCAGACTGGGCACTTACATTATTCCTACAAGGATAACAAGCCCGAGTTACAGGCTCCGCCACACAACCATCAGAGACGTAATAACTAAGGCAGTATGTCCCAGATGTTATACATATATAATATGCATTTATACTATATATAAGAGTCTGTGTGCTTTTCATTCTCAGTCTCACAGTTTTACCTGGCCCCGTTCATAAAATTACTTGTAGCCACATACAGCTTTACTGAGAACATAGGGGGACATTTACTAAGCAGTGATAAGAGCGGAGAAGTGAGCCAGTGGAGAAGTTGCCCATGGCAACCAATCAGCACTGAAGTAACAGTTATAATTTGCATACTATAAAATGATACAGAGCTGCTGATTGGTTGACGGGGAAACTTCTCCACTGGTTCACCTCTACACTCTTGTCACTGCTTAGTAAATGTCCCCTTAAGGCAGTGGATGGATCACAAGCTATGTTATGCTGCCTGGTGACTCTTGGCTATATGTAAGTGGGATTGAAGGGGGGGGATGCTTAGATTTGTAGTTCCACAAAAGCCGTAAAGCCGCCTCTCATAAAATGTATATGTTTCAATTCAGAAGCATATTGCTGTTTATTCCCTTTCTGGATTTTGTTATATCATTGGTGTGCAATTAGAGCACATTTTCTAAATACTAAAATGTGTAAATAGCAATATTTAATTACACTCGTCTGTAATAGTGACGTACGGTGAGGTAAATGGCTCAGGAGGCACTGCCTCACCTGACCGTACATCACAGGTCTGTAACTATGTTTTTTAGACAAACTTGTATAATGTTATACTAAATTATCTTGAGAGCGCTCTGTGCCTGAACACGAAAAGACCAGCTAGCCAGATTCAGGCCTTACCTGGGCCAAGCCGGTGTTTATTGGAAATTTTGGAAAATATGACCGGACATTTTGTGGGCACTTGTCAGCCGACGACTGAAGCTGGGGGGGAGGAATGTATCAAACCTTGGACAAAGAAAGTGGAGAAAGCTAAATACCAACCAATCGGCTGCTGATTGCTATTGTACAGGTGATGTTTGAAAAAATGACATAAGCAGACTGGTTGGTACTTTCTCTCTCTCCAAGGCTTGATACATCTCCCCCTTAATCCCAAAACTGATCTGTGCAATCTGACCCACCATTAGATCTGGTGAACTGGACAATGATGCAGAGAGATTCAGTATGGGATTCCAGTGGGCAGGAGATCAACGCCGGAATCCCAACAGTCGGAATCCTGGCAGCGAGTGTGAGTCCCCTCGTGGGCCCCTCTGTGCCCGCCACGATTTGGGCTCCGTGGCCAGCTTCACTCACCACAGAAGCCCGGTATTCCCCCTCGGATGGTGGTCCATGCTACCACCCGAGGGGGAATACCGGGATTCCGATATTGACCGCATCCCATTCAGAGATTAACTTGATCGGTTCCAATTAACAGTAACTAATAAGAATCCCAAAATGACATAATTTGATGCGTCCGGTTTGATGTTTAGTTGGTAAATATCACTACTTCCACTGTGCCTTCATCAGGTTTCTTTACCCCACGTCTGTTATACGCAGCTTTCTGCCACCTGTGGCCACAAATGACCTGGTGTATTTCCTATATTTTATTTCTCTTGGTAATATCTGCCTATATTTGCACACATCGCTGAGTGCCCAAAGAATTTTTACAGCTATGTTATTTCTTTTACTGCTTTGTTATTTCTTTTACTGCGTTTTGGACATTACAGTCAGCATAAAATTTATATAACCGTCCAATAAAAGTGGTAATATAACTGCTTTTATGCAAATAATACACTCTGGTGTACATAAAGCAAAACTTCAATCCTACACATAGGGATTCCTTACATAGGTCCCAAACACTTTACGCCTAAACACAAAATGTGCGTCTGGGTCCAGGAGAGATGTAGTGGGGTCCGCAGCCAATGGAATAATGCTTTGTCTATCCAATCAGGTCCTACATTCACTACAGCTTGTATAACGGTCAGCTCCTGCGCCTGAGAGATATATTGAGAAAGTAGCGTGACAATTCCTACTGTTTTAGGTAAACACGAATATTAAGAGACAAGGGGGAAGATTAACAGATTAAGGTTTCTAAAATAGACAAGTGTTGCCCGTAGCAACCAAACAGAATCTGTATATCATTTTCTAGAATGCAATAGAGAAATGATAGAATCTGGTTGCCAAACCGTGCATGCCCTTGTGTACAGTACGCAGCAATAACTATGGCAGGCTATCTGTTACACGCAGAACCAGACAGGTAATAAGAGCACAGACACAGAGCTACTAGAATGTTCTGTGGTGTCTCACCTTTCCATCAGAAGCCGTGTTGATGCGGTAGTGGTAAACCCTGCCCTCGTATCTCAGGGATATGGACCTCTGCCCCGGGCTGCTCTCGCTCTCCCTCACCAGGAAGCTGCCATTGATTCCGCTGCTCAGCAGGTATTCAGCCGCGTTGCGCGACACTGGTCCGTGGTACCAGGAATGTTTCTCAGGGCTATTGACCGGGGTGATGTAATTACTGGGCACCCAGCCTTGTCCGTTCTTGGTCTGGGCCTCACACCACTCTCCGTTGTGATTGTATCCCAACACCCGGAGCTTCTCGCCTTTTAAAAGAGAAACAGGTTGTGTTCAGCAGACATTAGCATCACATTAACAGAATGCACCCCGGGAATTTATAGTGCATCACTGCTTTCTAGTATAACATGTCAGATAGACTATTAGAAGGGGTGTGCACTTCTAGATAACGGTGATAATAGCTCCCCTGAGATATAGCAGACTCTCTGTTACAGCTTCCCTCATGGCGGATTGGCTAGTCACATAATCAAAGGAGTCGTTGCTGATGTTATCTGGGGCAGATTTTAGATGGGGGGGGGGGGGGGGGGCACCTCTGTTCTCAGCAGGGGGGACAAGCTCGTCCCTGGCACAAACACTGGAAGTAAAACTCAGTACTGGAACCTCTGAGTGCACTGGCTGAGTTCGCCGCTATGAGAACTTGTTTCCACATCAATAAACCACAGTTCAGTCGGTGTCTGGGGAATTTACAATTGCAGGACGTGTTTTACAAGCCCATAGCAAAGCTGCACCCTTCAGTAAGTTAACATCTAAATGTACACGTGTTCTCATACACTGGAAGCAAAAAACGACTTTGCTAGTATACACCCAATCGACCTGATGTGCGACCTTTGTACATCTGTCTGCGACTGAGTCTGAATCTGTGTAAAGGGGGGTACTGACAGGAGATGTGTGCTGAGCAATCTTAACAGACCATTCAGCACACATCTCTCCCCCCGCTCAGCACAGTGCGATGTGCTGAGCAGGGGGTGCGGGGGGGGGGGCCACGACGGGGGGCCGCTCACTTCACACAGCGCTGAAATGAGCGACCTGCTAGATTGAAAGGCTCAATCTAGCACCGGCGATAGCGATGCGCGGCCCTATCGCAGGGGGGTACACACGGCAGATCCGTGATTAAAATCTAAGCAATCTAGTCAGATTGCTTCGATTTTAAACACTGATCTCTCCGTGTGTACCCCCCTTAAGAAGGGCTCCTATTAACGGCTGCGGCTTTTTCTCGTGCCAAGTTCCGCTGTGCTTCATCGGAGACTTTGTACATGTTTAAAACTTCCTGTGCGGTTAAAGTCGCAGCTGTATCTCTAGTATATGGTGAGTGGTATTTTGTTGAGAATGCGATGTTAATAAGTCGTAAAACTAGACGCCGTATGGCGTCTATACGCTAGGTATATGAGGACACATCTGTATGCGGATCTGCCCAGGGTCTAAACATCAGAAAACGTTTGGGACAATTTGGCGTTTTGCAGATGACTATTTAAAAAGATCTTCAATTTTTGGTTTTCCAACCAAAAAGATCAATTGGGGCTATAGATTGCTAGTGTAAAGTAATGCTGGGTACACACTGGCTTATATATCGGCCATTCTATTGAATGACTGATATATATTGCTGGCCCTTCAGCCAGTGTGAACGCCGTCGTCCACAGAAATATCATGTCGGCCCTGCAGATAATACAGAGATCTTAGTTGCGTATATCTGCAGATATAGGGTTAAGCCCCCAGGCCGATCGACAAGGCTTCTCCGTCACTGGGGGTCCCTAATACTAGGTATGGGTCCGGGGTGCAGGTATCTGCAGATATACGCAACTAAGATCTCCGTATTATCTGACTATTATGTAGTAATATTTTTCACTCGGTGTGCATTAGGGAACACATTGTTTTTTCCTACACAGAATTACCCCTCCCTTTTAGCACCTGAGTGACATCACAATCTGATTGAGCAGCTTACCATTTTGTGCATTGTATTTAGAGAGGCATGGATGGGTCAGCATTAGGAGGGATTGCTGACTCCAAAGTGCCATTGGGGAAGCTAGGGGTATCTCCAGGTAAGCTGGCTCTCAGATGCTGTAGGAGCCATTACCATGTGGCCTTACACTGGGAATTTAACCCAGACATATTTGTAATTATTTATGGGGTGGGTGTGGGGTGCGGTGGCCCCTGTGTCGGTATGGCTGGGCTGCTTCAGGTCGGCACACCCTAACACTTTATTAACACTTATGATTTTCCCTATCACTTTGTATATATTTTTGTATTATTTTAATCACACCACTTACATAGCACTTCTGTGCTTCTTATTAACCCTTATTAATTCTCACCTGTGTGCTGACCTGGGGTAGCCGACCTGTGCCGACGTTATGGGGTCCTGCACCCCGGACCCATACCTAGTATTAGGGACCCCATATTAGGGACCCCCAGTGACGGAGAAGCCTTGTCGATCGGCCTGGGGGCTTAACCCTATATCTGCAGATATACGCAACTAAGATCTCCGTATTATCTGACTATTATGTAGTAATATTTTTCACTCGGTGTGCATTAGGGAACACAAATTGTTTTTTCCTACACAGAATTACCCCTCCCTTTTAGCACCTGAGTGACATCACAATCTGATTGAGCAGCTTACCATTTTGTGCATTGCAATCAGCAGATTTACAGGTAAAATTACGAATTTTTCAAGATTGGCAGATCTGTATTTGCTGAAAAAGATCTTCAAGTCACTGAAAACTCTCTGTAATGTATGGATGCAGATTGGTGGATTTGGGGAATCTTTAAATTGGGGGGAAAATATAAATCACAGAATCTTTGAAGTGCTTTTCCTTAAGAAAATATAATGGGAAGACATTAACAAGTTATGCTGTAAATCAGAACATTTTGTTTTATGAAAAGTAACGTGACTGGCAATACTGCCGACAAAGTCTGAATTTTGAGGGTTTAAAGTTCTAGAACTGTGGAAACAGTGGGTGAGATTTTTCAAACTCATATGTAATATGTAGATTTTTCATTATTCTTAATCCTGGTTACCAGTAGGTAGAATTTCTGGTATTTTCTGTCTCCAGAAAATTCTAAAAATCAGTATAAATCTTATTTCCCAACCAAGAGACTTGTCTGATCCCAAATTCCGTTTATGCTGTATGGAATTTCTCTCTTATGGTGCCCATACACTTGTGAGATAATCGGTGCTATCCTTCGATTTCGACCACATCTGTGAGAGAAATCGAAGGATTGTATGCACATTTTAGGTACCTTTCGACGCGATGCACCGGCACGCCGCTCAAATCTCACGTCTCAAGATAGGATGTGCTGCACTTAATATTTATCGAATCGCAGTGCGATTGCATGTATTTTTAAAAACACATGCTATATATCGCACTGCGATGTACGATAGGCACCCGGCGGTGACGTGCCCATCACGTGATTACCATGCGATCTATCGCATGATCGCATGGTAATCACTTTGGCAGTTCAGGTGCGATTTTATCGCACCTGAACTGCCGGTGCAATGCCCCGCGATGTCGCGTCGCATCGCACAAATGTATGGGCACTTTTATACACCGAGAGCAGATTATGGATGGGGCCGCGCAGTGAGACTGGGCTGGGGGCCGCGCACAGCGAGACCGGGATGGGGGCCGCGCACAGCGAGACCGGGATGGGGGCCGCGCACAGCGAGACCGGGATGGGGGCCGCGCACAGCGAGACCGGGATGGGGGCCGCGCACAGCGAGACCGGGATGGGGGCCGCGCACAGCGAGACCGGGATGGGGGCCGCGCACAGCGAGACCGGGATGGGGGCCGCGCACAGCGAGACCGGGATGGGGGCCGCGCACAGCGAGACCGGGATGGGGGCCGCGCACAGCGAGACCGGGATGGGGGAAGCGCACAGCGAGACCGGGATGGGGGAAGCGCACAGCGAGACCGGGATGGGGGCCGCGCACAGTGAGACCGGGATGGGGCCGCGCACAGCGAGACCGGGATGGGGCAGCGCACAGTGAGATCGGGATGGGGCAACGCACAGTGAGATCGGGACTTACCTTTAGTGATGCTGAGGGTATTGTCCCCACTGGCCACGAAGTCATACAGTGCAACAAACAGGTTGGGGTCATTTTCACTTGGTCCAGACAGAAGGTTTTCCTTGGAATTCCAACGAGCAGCTTCACTGAGACCTTGAGGCTCAAAGTCTGAAACTATTGGTTTTTGCAAGGCTTCTGGTGAGCAAGTCCATGGAAGAGATCAAGGGAGAAAAAGGGGAAAAATGGGTTTAACTTCAATATAAATGACTAAAGGTCACAGAAATCTCTTTGCTTTAGGCTTTCAACACACACATTAAAAACAAAAATAAGATTTTAAACCTACCGGTAAATCTTTTTCTCCTAGTCCGTAGAGGATGCTGGGGACTCCGTAAGGACCATGGGGTATAGACTGGCTACGCAGGAGATATGGGCACCTAAAAGAACTTTCTAATATGGTGTGCACTGGCTCCTCCCTCTATGCCCCTCCTCCAGACCTCAGTTAGAGAACTGTGCCCAGAGGAGATGGACAACACGAGGAAAGGATTTTGTTAATCTAAGGGCAAGATTCATACCAGCCCACACCAATCATACCATATAACCTGGAATACACATAACCAGTTAACAGTATGAACAAACAACAGTACCGGTCCAAGACCGAGTCTAACTGTAACATAACCCTTATGTAAGCAATAACTATATACAAGTCTCGCAGATTTTCCGCACTGGGACGGGCGCCCAGCATACTCTACGGACTAGGAGAAAAAGATTTACCGGTAGGTTTAAAATCTTATTTTCTCTTACGTCCTAGAGGATGCTGGGGACTCCGTAAGGACCATGGGGTTTATACCAAAGCTCCCAATCGGGCGGGAGAGTGCGGATGACTCTGCAGCACCGACTGAGCAAATGCTAGGTCCTCATCAGCCAGGGTATCAAACTTGTAGAATTTAGCTAAAGTGTTTGACCCCGACCAAGTTGCTGCTCGGCAAAGCTGTAATGCAGAGACGCCCCGGGCAGCCACCCAAGTAGAGCCCACCTTCCTAGTGGAATGGGCCTTTACTGAATGCGGTAACGGCAATCCAGCCGTAACATAAGCCTGCTGAATCGTGTTACAGATCCAGCGAGCAATAGTCTGCTTCGAAGCAGGCGCGCCAATCTTGTTGGCAGCATACAGGACAAACAATGCATCTGTTTTCCTAATTCTAGCCGTCCTGGCTACATAAATTTTTAAGGCCCTGACTACATCCAGGGATATGGAATCCTCCAAGTCACTCGTAGCCACAGGCACCACAATAGGTTGGTTCATATGAAATGAAGACAGCACCTTGGGTAAAAATTGAGGACGGGTCCTCAATTCCGCTCTATCTACGTGAAAAATCAAGTAAGGGCTCTTGTAAGACAAGGCCGTCAATTCTGACACACGCCTCGCAGATGCCAAGGCTAACAACATGACCACCTTCCAGGTGAGAAATTTCAACTCCACCGTTTTAAGGGGTTTAAACCAGTGTGATTTAAGGAACTGCAACACCACGTTCAGGTCCCATGGTGCCACCGGGGGCACAAAAGGAGGCTGGATGTGTAGTACTCCTTTTACAAACGTCTGGACTTCTGGGAGAGAAGCCAATTCCTTCTGAAAGAATATTGACAAGGCCGAAATCTGTACTTTAACAGAGCCTAACTTTAGGCCCATATCCACTCCTGTCTGTAGGAAGTGGAGAAAACGACCCAGATGGAAATCTTCCGTAGGAGCATTCTTGGTTTCACACAAGAGACATATTTCCGCCAGATATGGTGATAATGTTCTACCGTCACCTCCTTCCTAGCCTTTATTAGAGTAGGTATGACCTCCTCCGGAATATCCTTCTCCGCTAGGATCCGGCGTTCAACCGCCATGCCATCAAACGTAACCGCGGTAAGTCTTGGAACATGCAGGGCCCCTGCTGTAACAGGTCTTCCCTTAGAGGAAGAGGCCAGGGATCTTCCGTGAGCCACTCCTGAAGATCTGAGTACCAGGCCCTTCGAGGCCAGTCTGGAACAATGAGTATTGTTTGTACTCTTTCGATTTATGATCCTCAACACTTTTGTGATGAGAGGAAGAGGAGGAAACACGTAGACCGACTGGAATACCCATGGTGTTACCAGAGCGTCTACTGCTATTGCCTGAGGGTCCCGGGACCTGGCACAATACCTCCGAAGCTTCTTGCTGAGGCGTGACGCCATCATGTCTATTTGAGGAACTCCCCAGAGATCTGTTATCTCAGCAAAGACTTCTCGATGAAGTCCCCACTCTCCTGGATGGAGATCGTGTCTGCTGAGGAAGTCTGCTTTCCAGTTGTCCACTCCCGGAATGAAGACAGCTGACAGAGCGCTTACGTGATTTTCCGCCCAGCGAAGAATCCTGGTGGCTTCCTCCATCGCAACTCTGCTTCTTGTCCCGCCTTGGCGGTTCACATGAGCTACTGCTGTGACATTGTCTGATTGAATCAGAACCGGTAGGTTGCGAAGAAGAATCTCCGCTTGTCGAAGGCCGTTGTATATGGCCCTTAGCTCCAACACGTTGATGTGTAGACAGGACTCCTGGTCTGACCATAGTCCCTGAAAATTTCTTCCTTGGGTGATTGCTCCCCATCCTCGGAGGCTCGCGTCCGTGGTTACCAGGATCCAGTCCTGAATGACGAACCTGCGACCCTCTAGAAGGTGAGCACTTTGCAGCCACCATAGAAGAGACACCCTGGCCCTGGGGGACAGTGTTATTTTTTGATGTAATTGTAGATGGGACCCGGACCATTTGTCCAGAAGATCCCATTGAAACGTCCTTGCATGGAACCTGCCGAAGGGAATGGCCTCGTAAGTTGCCACCATTTTTCCCAGAACCCTAGTGCATTGATGAGCTGACACTCTTTTTGGCTTCAGTAGTTCTCGGACCATGTTCTGGAGGTCCTGGACTTTTTCCGATGGGAGGAAAACTTTCTTTTGTTCCGTGTCCAGTATCAAGCCAAGGAAGTTGTCGTAACCAACTGTGACTTTGGTAGATTGAGAATCCACCCATGTTGCTGAAGCACTCTCTGAGAGAGTGCCACGTTCTCCAGTAATTGCTCTCGTGATCTCGCTTTTATCAGGAGATCGTCCAAGTATGGGATAATTGTGACTCCTCGCTTGCGCAGGACCACCATAATTTCCGCCATTATCTTGGTGAAAATCCTCGGGGCCGTGAACAGCCCAAACGGCAACGTCTGAAATTGGTAATGACAATCCTGTACCGCGAATCTCAGGTACTCCTGATGAGAGGGATATATGGGGACATGAAGGTAAGCATCCTTTATGTCCAGTGACACCATAAAATCCCCCCCTTCCAGGCAGGCTATCACCGCTCGGAGCGATTCCATCTTGAATTTGAATCTTTTCAGGTACAGGTTCAGGGATTTTAGGTTTAAAATGGGCCTGACCGAACCATCCGGCTTCGGGACCACAAATAGGGTTGAATAATACCCTTTTCCCTGTTGGCTCAGGGGAACCCTGATAATCACTCGCTGTTGACACAGCGTTTGTATTGCAGCTAGCACTACTTCCCGCTCTGGAGTAGAAGCTGGTAAAAATCGGCGTGGGGGCACCTCTTCAAATTCCAGCTTGTAGCCCTTGGAGACTATCTCTATCACCCAAGGGTCCACGTCTGACTGAACCCAGACTTGGTTGAATAGTCGAAGGCGTGCCCCCACCTGAGCGGACTCCCGCAGGGGAGCCCCAGCGTCATGCGGTGGACTTAGCGGAAGCCGGGGAGGACTCTGCTCTTGGGAACCAGCCGCAGCAGGTGTCCTCTTGCCTCTACCCTTACCTCTGGCGAGGAAAGAGGAGCCCCGACCTCTTCTGGATCTATGGATATATCGAAAGGACTGCATCTGATATTGTGGGGATTTCTTTTGCTGTTGGGGAACAAAAGGTAAAAAGGTCGACTTACCCGCGATAGCTGTAGAGATCAGGTCCGCGAGGCCGTCCCCAAACAATACATCACCTTTGTAAGGTAAAACCTCCATATGCCTTTTTGAGTCTGCATCCCCCGTCCATTGGCGGATCCAAAAGGCTCTTCTTGCCGAAATAGCCATAGCATTGGCTCTTGAACCCAGTAAACCAATGTCTCTTTGAGCGTCCCTCATATATAAGACTGCGTCCTTAATATGAGCTAATGTTAACAAAATTGTATCCCTATCTAGGGTATCAAGGTCAGCTGACAGTGTATCTGTCCAAGCTGCTACTGCACTACATACCCATGCCGACGCAATTGCCGGTCTAAGCAAAGTACCAGTATGAGTGTAGATAGACTTTAGTGTAGTCTCTTGCCTGCGGTCCGCAGGGTCCTTGAGGGTCGCTGTGTCAGGGGACGGTAGCGCCACCTTCTTGGAAAGGCATGTTAAGGCTTTGTCCACTGTGGGAGAGGATTCCCAACGTACCCTGTCCTGTGTAGGGAAAGGGTACGCCATAAGAACCCTTTTGGGAATCTGCAGTTTCTTATCTGGAGTTTGCCAAGCTTTTTCACATAACTCATTAATTTCATGGGAAGGAGGAAAGTTTATAACCTGTTTCTTTCCCTTAAACATGTGTATCCTCGTGTCGGGCACCGAGGGCTCATCAGTGATATGTAACACATCTTTTATTGCAATAATCATGCACTGAATACTTTTTGTCACCCTGGGGTGCAACCTTGCTTCATCATAGTCGACACTGGAATCAGAGTCCGTGTCGGTATCTGTGTCCCTTATTTGTGAGAAGGGAGGTTTCTGAGACCCCGACAGGTCCTGTGAGTCGGCACAATCTGTAGATTGATTACCTGCCGACGCTCTGGACTCTGCTTTGTCCAGTCTTTCATGCAGTGAAGCTACACTAGCATTTAACATATGCCACATATTCATCCAATCCTGAGTCGGCACCGCCGACTGAGACACACCACTCATCTGTTCCACCTCCTCTTTGGATAAGCCTTCCGTTTCAGACATGCCGACACACGTACCGACACCCCACACACACACTGGGATATAACTATAAGGGGACAATTCCCCAAAGAAGGCCCTTTGGAGAGACAGAGAGAGAGTATGCCAGCACACACCAGCGCCAACTGACCCAGGGAAAAAACCCCAGATAGCGCTTTTACATATAAATGTATACAGAATTCCCCACTCACTGCGCTTTAAATATGTGCCCCCCTCTCTTATTTTCAGCCCTCTGATGCTCAGCAGGGGAGAGTCTGGGGAGCCAGCGTTCTCTGCAGCCTCTTTGGAGAAAATGGCGCTGGTTAGTGCTGAGGGATCAAGCTCCGCCCCCTCGGGCGGCAGGCTTCGGTCCCGCTCGAGATTTTGAAAAAAATGACGGGGATTCGTAGTTTACTGCCCCGTAGCCTAACTACATGCTTCTTGCCTAAAAATGAGGTTTATTGCTGCCCAGGGCACCCCCCCGCACCCTGCACCCATCAGTGCCATGTATTTGTGTAAATGTGGGAGCAATGGCGCGCAGCTACCTGCTGCGCGCTTACCTCATGAAGATCTGAAGTCTTCTGCCGCCTGACGTCTTCTTATGATCTGTCATACTCACCCGGCTTCTTTTTTCCGGCATCTGTGAGGATGGCGGCGCGGCTCCGGGACGAACCCCAGGGTGAGACCTGTGTTCCGACTCCCTCTGGAGCTAATGGTGTCCAGTAGCCTAAGAAGCAGAGCCCTTAACTCTTAAGAAGTGGGTCTGCTTCTCTCCCCTCAGTCCCACGATGCAGGGAGTCTGTTGCCAGCAGAGCTGCCTAAAAATAAAAAACCTAACAAAATTTTTTTACAGAAAACTCAGCAGAGCTCCTGTAATGCACCCTATCTCCTCTGGGCACAAGATCTAACTGAGGTCTGGAGGAGGGGCATAGAGGGAGGAGCCAGTGCACACCATACTAGAAAGTTCTTTTAGGTGCCCATGTCTCCTGCGGAGCCCGTCTATACCCCATGGTCCTAACGGAGTCCCCAGCATCCTCTAGGACATAAGAGAAAATAAGAATTTACTTACCGATAATTCTATTTCTCGTAGTCCGTAGTGGATGCTGGGAACTCCGTAAGGACCATGGGGAATAGCGGCTCCGCAGGAGACTGGGCACAAAAAGAAAGCTTTAGGACTACCTGGTGTGCACTGGCTGCTCCCCCTATGACCCTCCTCCAAGCCTCAGTTAGGATACTGTGCCCAGACGAGCGTACACAATAAGGAAGGATTTTGAATCCCGGGTAAGACTCATACCAGCCACACCAATCACACCGTACAACTTGTGATATGAAACCCAGTTAACAGCATGATAACAGAGGAGCCTCTGAATAGATGGCTCACAACAAGAACCCGATTAGTTAACAATAACTATGTACAAGTATTGCAGACAATCCGCACTTGGGATGGGCGCCCAGCATCCACTACGGACTACGAGAAATAGAATTATCGGTAAGTAAATTCTTATTTTCTCTGACGTCCTAGTGGATGCTGGGAACTCCGTAAGGACCATGGGGATTATACCAAAGCTCCCAAACGGGCGGGAGAGTGCGGATGACTCTGCAGCACCGAATGAGAGAACTCCAGGTCCTCCTCAACCAGGGTATCAAATTCATAGAATTTTGCAAACGTGTTTGCCCCTGACCAAGTAGCTGCTCGGCAAAGTTGTAAAGCCGAGACCCCTCGGGCAGCCGCCCAAGATGAGCCCACCTTCCTTGTGGAATGGGCTTTTATTGATTTAGGCTGCGGTCATCCTACCGCAGAATGCGCCAGCTGAATAGTGCTACAAATCCAGCGCGCAATAGTCTGCTTAGAAGCAGGAGCACCCAGCTTGTTGGGTGCCATCAGGATAAACAGCGAGTCAGTATTCCTGACTCCAGCCGTCCTGGAAAAATTAAATTTTTAGGGCCCTGACTACGTCCAGCAACTTGGAATCCTCCAAGTCCCTAGTAGCCGCAGGCACCACAATAGGTTGGTTCAAGTGAAAATCTGAGACCACCTTTGGGAGAAACTGAGGACGAGTCCTCAACTCTGCCCTATTAATATAGAAAATCAGATAAGGCTTTTACATGACAAAGCCGCCAATTCTGACACACGCCTGGCCAAGGCCAAGGCCAACAGCATGACCACTTTCCACGCGAGATACTTTAGCTCCATGGTTTTAAGTGGCTCAACCAATGCGACTTTAGGAAATCCAACACCACGTTGAGATCCAAAAAGTGCCACAGGAGGCACAAAAGGAGGCTGAATATGTAGTACTCCTTTAACCAAAGTCTGAACTTCAGGCAGTGAAGCCAGTTCTTTCTGGAAGAAAATCGACAGAGCCGAAATCTGGACCTTGATGGACCCCAATTTGAGGCCCAAACGTCACCCCTGCTTGCAGGAAGTGTAGGAATCGACATAGTTGAAATTCCTCCGTCGGGGCCTTCATGGCCTCCCACCAAGCAATAAATTTTCGCCAAACGCGACGATAATGTCTTGCGGTGACATCCTTCCTGGCTATGATCAGGGTAGGGATGACTTCCTTCGGAATACCCTTTTCCTTTAGGATCCGGTGTTCTACCGCCATGCCGTCAAACGCAGCCGCGGTAAGTCTTGGAACAGACAGGGTCCCTGCTGCAGCAGGTCTTGTCTAAGCGGCAGAGGCCAAGGGTCCTCTGCCAGCATCTCTTGAAGTTCCGGGTACCAAGCTCTTCATGGCCAATCCGGAACCCCGAGTATGGTTTTCACTCCTCGCCTTCTTCTTATTCTCAGTACCTTGGGTATGAGAGGTAGAGGAGGAGACACATAAACCGACTGGTACACCCACGGTGTCACTAGAGCGTCCCCAGCGATCGCCTGAGGGTCCCTTGATCTGGCGCAATATCTTTTCAACTTCTTGTTGAGGCGGGACGCCATCATGTCCACCCGTGGTCATTCCCAACGGTTTACCCGCATTTGGAAAACTTCTGAATGAAGTCCCCATTCTCCTGGGTGTAGGTCGCCCATCGGAGAATCCTTGTGGCTTCTGCCATCGCCATCCTGCTTCTTGTGCCGCCCTGTCTGTTTACATGGGCGACCGCCGTGATGTCGTCTGATTGGATCAGTACCGACTGGTTCTGAAGCAGGGGCCTTGCTTGGCTTAGGGCATTGTAAATGGCCCTTCGCTGCAGAATATTTATGTGAAGCGAAATATCCTTGGAAATTTCTTCCCTGTGTGACTGCACCCCAGCCCCGAAGGCTGGCATCTGTGGTCACCAGGACCCAGTCCTGTATTCCGAATCTGCGGCCCTCTAGTAGATGAGCCCTCTGCAGCCACCACAGCAGCGACACCCTGTTTCTTGCTGACAGGGTTATCCGCTGTTGTATCTGTAGATGGGACCCGGACCATTAGTCCCACAGGTCCCACTGGAACGTCCTTGCGTGGAGTCTTCCGAATGGAATTATGCTTCGTACGAAGCTACCATTTTTCCCAGGACTCGTGTGCATTGATGTACCGACACCTGTCCTGGTTATAGGATGTCTCTGACTAGAGATGACAACTCCTCGGCTTTTTCCACTGGAAGAAACACTCTTTTCTGGTCTGCGTTCAGAAACATTTCCAGGAACAGAAGACGTGTCGTCGGGACCAGCTGTGACTTTGGAATATTGAGAATCCAGTCGTGCTGTTGTAGCACTTCCCGAGAGAGTGCTACCCCCACTACCAACTGTTCTTTGGACCTCGCCTTTATCAGGAGATCGTCCAAGTACGGGATAATAAAAACTTCCTTCTTGCGAAGGAGTATCATCACTTCTGCCATTACCTAGGTAAAGACCTTCGGTGCCGTGGACAACTCCACCGGCCGCGTCTGGAACTGATAGTGACAGTCCTGTACCACATATCTGAGGTACCCCTGGTGAGGAGGGTAAATGGGGACATGCAGGTACGCATCCTTGATGTCCAGGGAGACCCTGTAATCCCCCTCGTCCAGGCTCGTAATATCCGCCCTGAGCGATTCCATCTTGAACTTGAATCTTCTGATATAAAAGTTCAAGTATTTTAATTTCAAGATGGGTCTCACCGAAACGTTTCGGTACCACAACCACTGTGGAATAGTAACCCCTTCCTTGCTGAAGGAGGGGCACCTTGACAATCACTTGTTGTGATTATAGTGTTGAATATCCACCAACACCGTCTCCCTGGCAGAGGGAGGTGCCGGTAAGGCAGATTTTAGGAAACGGCGGGGGGAAGAACGTCTCGAACTCCAGCCTGTACCCCTGAGATACTACTTGAAGGACCCAGGGATCCATGTGAGAGAGCCCACTGTCCGCTGAAATTTATGAGACGGGCCCCCACCGTACCCGGGTCCGCCTGAGCAGCCCCCGCACCATGCTGTGGACCTACCGGACACAGGGAGGATTTATGCTCTTGGGAACTAGCTGTGTGTTGCAGCTTTTTCCTCTACCTTTGCCTCTCGGCAGAAAGGATGAGCCTCTAGCCCTCTTGCTTTTCTGGGGCCGAAAGTACTGTACTTGATGATACGGTGCTTTCTTTTGTTGTGGGGTAGCCTGTGGCAAAAAAAACGATTTCCCAACAGTAGCTGTGGAAACGAGGTCTGAAAAACCATCCCCAAACAGTTTTACCCCCTTATAGGGCAACTTCCATGTGCCGATTCGAGTCGGCATCGCCTGACCATTGCCAAGTCCATAACCCCCGTCTGGCGGCAATGGACCTAGCGCTTATTTTTGATGCCAGCCGGCAAATATCCCTCTGTGCATCACGTATGTATAAGACCACGTCTTTTATATGCTCTATTTTCAGCAAAATATTGTCCCTATCCATAGTTATTTTCCGACAGGGAATCTGACCACGCAGTGGGAGCACTGCACATCCATGCCGAAGCAACGGCTGGTCGCAATATAATGCCCTAGTGTGTGACTATATCTTATAGGGTAACCTCCTGCTTTCTATCAGCAGGTCCCTTCAGGGCGGCCGTATCCGGAGACGGTAGTGCCACCTTTTCTGATAAGCGTGTAAGCGCTGTATCTACCCTATGGGGTGTTTCCCCGCGTGACCTATCCTCTGGCGGGAAAGGGTACGCTGCCAATAACCGTTTTAGAAATTATCAATTTCTTACCGGGGGAAGAGCACTCTTCCTCACACACCTCATTTAATTTCTCAGATGCAGGAAAAACTACTAATAGTTTTCTCTCACCAAACACAATACCCTTTTATGTGGTACCTGGGGTATAATCATAAATGTGTAATACATTTTTCATTGCCTCAATCCTGTAACGGGTGGACCTATTTGGAGGGTACACCAGTCTCATCGACGTCGACACTGGAGTCAGTATCCGTGTCGACATCTGTGTCTGTTATCTGAGGTAGCGGGCGATTTTAGAGCCCCCCATGACAATTGAGACGCTGGAACAGGCACAAGCTGAGTAGCCGGCTGTTCTGTGTCGTCGACCTTTTATGTAAGGAGTGGACACTTTCACGTAATCTTTCCATAAGTTCAACCACACCGGTGTCGACCCCGCAGGGGGTGACAACATATTTACAGGCATTCACTCCGCCTCCACCTCATTATCCTCCACATACCTGTCGACACAGCCGTACCGACACACAGCACACACACAGGGAATGCTCTGATAGAGGACAGGACCCCACAAAGCCCTTTGGGGAGACAGAGGGAGAGTATGCCAGCACACACCAGGGCGCTATATATCACAGGGATAGCACCTATAAAAAGTGTTTTCCCTTATAGCTGCATATATATATGTATACTGCGCCTAAATTGTGCCCCCCCCCCCCTCTTTTTAACCCTTTCTGTAGTGTATTAACTGCAGGGGAGAGCCAGGGAGCTTCCCTCCAACGGAGCTGTGAGGGAAAAATGGCGCCAGTGTGCTGAGGAGATAGCTCCGCCCCTTTTTCGCGGACTTTTCTCCCGCATTTTTATGGATTCTGGCAGGGGATAATGTACATCCATATAGCCCTGGGGGTTATATGTGATGTATTTTTGCCAGCCAAGGTGTTAATATTGCTGCTCAGGGCGCCCCCCCCAGCGCCCTGCACCCATCAGTGACCGCAGTGTGAGGTGTGCATGAGGAGCAATGGCGCACAGCTGCAGTGCTGTGCGCTACCTTGATGAAGACTGATGTCTTCTGCCGCCGATTTTCCGGACCTCTTCTTGCTTCTGGCTCTGTAAGGGGGCCGGCGGCGCGGCTCTGGGACCGGACTCCGAGGCTGGGCCTGTGTTCGATCCCTCTGGAGCTAATGGTGTCCAGTAGCCTAAGAAGCCCAAGCTGGCTGCAAGCAGGCAGGTTCGCTTCTTCTCCCCTTAGTCCCTCGATGCAGTGAGCCTGTTGCCAGCAGGTCTCACTGAAAATAAAAAACCTAAAACTAACTTTTATCTAAGAAGCTCAGGAGAGCCCCCTAAATTGCACCCTGCTCGGTCGGGCACAAAAATCTAACTGAGGCTTGGAGGAGGGTCATAGGGGGAGGAGCCAGTGCACACCAGGTAGTCCTAAAGCTTTCTTTTTGTGCCCAGTCTCCTGCGGAGCCGCTATTCCCCATGGTCCTTACGGAGTTCCCAGCATCCACTAGGACGTCAGAGAAATAAGCAATAACCGAATCCTAAACATGCCATTAAGTTACAAGTGATGTGTTTTAATAGGTGTGTTAAGATAGTGTCAGGGAACCCTTCAGCTCCCGTTCAACCATGTCTCCCCATTTCAGAGGTGGATGTGTAAAGAAACACTGCAGTCAGATCACTGTGGGGTGCACAGCACAGTATTCCAGGTGACATGGAAGCTGATACTTGGGATGCTGTGGCCTATCTGCTTGTATGCAGGTGTAAGCGATGGCAGGGCTGCATGTAACAGGGGGAGTGACCGGATGTGAACAAAGATACATTGTGAAAGAAGCAGAGTCACACAGCAGCACAGAGTATATCAGGAGATGGGTTATGTGTTATTAGGACAGAGCTGCATGTGACAGGGGCAGTGTGATGATGTGAGGAGGGGAAAGGAGGCATCAGGAAGTCACAGAGTTATACAGTGGAAGGAGCAGGCTTCCCAGCAGCACAGAGTATATCAGGAGATGGGTTATGTGTTAGTGAGGACAGAGTATATCAGGAGATGGTTTATGTGTTAGTAAGGACAGAGTATATCAGGAGATGGGTTATGTGTTAGCAAAGACAGAGCTGATGTGACAGGGGCAGTGTGATGATATGAGGAGGGAAAGGAGGCATCAGGAAGTCACAGAGTTATACAGTGGAAGGAGCAGGTTTTCCAGCAGCACAGAGTATATCAGGAGATGGGTTATGTGTTAGTAAGGACAGAGTATATCAGGAGATGGATTATGTGTTAGTGAGGACAGAGCTGATGTGACAGGGGCAGTGTGATGATGTGAGGAGGGGAAAGGAGGCATCAGGAAGTCACAGAGTTATACAGTGGAAGGAGCAGGTTTTCCAGCAGCACAGAGTATATCAGGAGATGGGTTATGTGTTAGTGAGGACAGAGCTGATGTAACAGGGGCAGTGTGATGATGTGAGGAGGGAAAGGAGGCATCAGGAAGTCACAGAGTTATACAGTGGAAGGAGCAGGTTTTCCAGCAGCACAGAGTATATCAGGAGATGGGTTATGTGTTAGTAAGGACAGAGTATATCAGGAGATGGGTTATGTGTTAGTGAGGACAGAGTATATTCAGGAGATGGTTTATGTGTTAGTAAGGACAGAGTATATCAGGAGATGGGTTATGTGTTAGCAAAGACAGAGCTGATGTGACAGGGGCAGTGTGATGATACGAGGAGGGGAAAGGAGGCATCAGGAAGTCACAGAGTTATACAGTGGAAGGAGCAGGTTTTCCAGCAGCACAGAGTATATCAGGAGATGGGTTATGTGTTAGTGAGGACAGAGCTGATGTAACAGGGGCAGTGTGATGATGTGAGGAGGGAAAGGAGGCATCAGGAAGTCACAGAGTTATACAGTGGAAGGAGCAGGTTTTCCAGCAGCACAGAGTATATCAGGAGATGGGTTATGTGTTAGTGAGGACAGAGCTGATGTGACAGGGGCAGTGTGATGATGTGAGGAGGGGAAAGGAGGCATCAGGAAGTCACAGAGTTATACAGTGGAAGGAGCAGGTTTTCCAGCAGCACAGAGTATATCAGGAGATGGGTTATGTGTTAGTGAGGACAGAGCTGATGTAACAGGGGCAGTGTGATGATGTGAGGAGGGAAAGGAGGCATCAGGAAGTCACAGAGTTATACAGTGGAAGGAGCAGGTTTTCCAGCAGCACAGAGTATATCAGGAGATGGGTTATGTGTTAGTAAGGACAGAGTATATCAGGAGATGGGTTATGTGTTAGTGAGGACAGAGTATATTCAGGAGATGGTTTATGTGTTAGTAAGGACAGAGTATATCAGGAGATGGGTTATGTGTTAGCAAAGACAGAGCTGATGTGACAGGGGCAGTGTGATGATACGAGGAGGGGAAAGGAGGCATCAGGAAGTCACAGAGTTATACAGTGGAAGGAGCAGGTTTTCCAGCAGCACAGAGTATATCAGGAGATGGGTTATGTGTTAGTGAGGACAGAGCTGATGTAACAGGGGCAGTGTGATGATGTGAGGAGGGAAAGGAGGCATCAGGAAGTCACAGAGTTATACAGTGGAAGGAGCAGGTTTTCCAGCAGCACAGAGTATATCAGGAGATGGGTTATGTGTTAGTGAGGACAGAGCTGATGTGACAGGGGCAGTGTGATGATGTGAGGAGGGGAAAGGAGGCATCAGGAAGTCACAGAGTTATACAGTGGAAGGAGCAGGCTTCCCAGCAGCACAGAGTATATCAGGAGATGGGTTATGTGTTAGTGAGGACAGAGCTGATGTGACAGGGGCAGTGTGATGATGTGAGGAGGGGAAAGGAGGCATCAGGAAGTCACAGAGTTATACAGTGGAAGGAGCAGGCTTCCCAGCAGCAGAGTTTAATTTAAGGCTTCTGTAAAACTGTTGCAAGAAGATTGCAAAACAAAAACAAAACAAAACACAGCTATAAATGTATACATTCAACTAGCTATAGAGATAATGGTAACTTGGGCAACAAGTTTATACAGCTACAGTTCCAAAGGCAAATAAAATAAGAATTTACTTACCGATAATTCTATTTCTCGGAGTCCGTAGTGGATGCTGGGTTCCTGAAAGGACCATGGGGAATAGCGGCTCCGCAGGAGACAGGGCACAAAAAAGTAAAGCTTTTACCAGATCAGGTGGTGTGCACTGGCTCCTCCCCCTATGACCCTCCTCCAGACTCCAGTTAGGTACTGTGCCCGGACGAGCGTACACAATAAGGGAGGCAATTTGAATCCCGGGTAAGACTCATACCAGCCACACCAATCACACCGTACAACTTGTGATCTAAACCCAGTTAACAGTATGATAACAGAAAGAGCCTCTTAAAGATGGCTCCTTAACAATATAACCCGAATTTGTTAACAATAACTATGTACAGTATTGCAGATAATCCGCACTTGGGATGGGCGCCCAGCATCCACTACGGACTCCGAGAAATAGAATTATCGGTAAGTAAATTCTTATTTTCTCTATCGTCCTAAGTGGATGCTGGGTTCCTGAAAGGACCATGGGGATTATACCAAAGCTCCCAAACGGGCGGGAGAGTGCGGATGACTCTGCAGCACCGAATGAGAGAATTCCAAGTCCTCTTTTGCCAGGGTATCAAATTTGTAGAATTTTACAAACGTGTTTTCCCCCGACCACGTAGCTGCTCGGCAGAATTGTAATGCCGAGACCCCTCGGGCAGCCGCCCAAGATGAGCCCACCTTCCTTGTGGAATGGGCCTTAACAGATTTAGGCTGTGGCAGGCCTGCCACAGAATGAGCAAGTTGAATTGTGTTACAAATCCAACGAGCAATCGTCTGCTTAGAAGCAGGGGCACCCAACTTGTTGGGTGCATATAGTATCAACAGCGAGTCAGATTTTCTGACTTCAGCCGTCCTTGAAATGTATATTTTTAAGGCTCTGACAACGTCCAACAACTTGGAGTCCTCCAAGTCGCCAGTGGCCGCAGGCACCACAATAGGTTGCTTCAGGTGAAACGCTGATACCACCTTAGGGAGAAAATGCGGACGAGTCCTCAGTTCTGCCCTATCCGAATGGAAGATTAGATAAGGGCTTTTATAAGATAAAGCCGCCAATTCAGATACTCTCCTGGCGGAAGCCAGGGCCAGTAACATAGTCACTTTCCATGTGAGATATTTAAAATCCACCTTTTTCAATGGTTCAAACCAATGGGATTTGAGGAAATCTAAAACTACATTTAGATCCCACGGTGCCACCGGAGGCACCACAGGAGGCTGTATATGCAGTACTCCTTTAACAAAAGTCTGTACCTCAGGAACTGAGGCCAATTCTTTTTGGAAGAATATTGACAGGGCCGAAATTTGAACCTTAATAGATCTCAATTTGAGACCCATAGACAATCCTGATTGTAGGAAATGTAGGAAACGACCCAGTTGAAATTCCTCCGTCGGAACACTCCGATCCTCGCACCACGCGACATATTTTCGCCAAATGCGGTGATAATGTTTCGCGGTGACTTCCTTCCTTGCCTTAATCAAGGTAGGAATGACTTCTTCTGGAATGCCTTTCCCTTTTAGGATCTGGCGTTCAACCGCCATGCCGTCAAACGCAGCCGCGGTAAGTCTTGAAAGAGACAGGGACCCTGTTGTAGCAGGTCCCTTCTCAGAAGTAGAGGGCACGGGTCGTCCGTGACCAACTCTTGAAGTTCCGGGTACCAAGTCCTTCTTGGCCAATCCGGAGCCACTAGTATTGTTCTTACTCCTCCTCACCGTATAATCTTCAATACCTTTGGTATGAGAGGCAGAGGAGGAAACACATATACTGATTTGTACACCCAAGGTGTTACCAGTGCGTCCACAGCTATTGCCTGTGGATCTCTTGACCTGGCGCAATACTTGTCCAGTTTCTTGTTGAGGCGAGACGCCATCATGTCTACCATTGGTCTTTCCCAACAGTTTATTAGCATGTGGAAGACTTCTGGATGAAGACCCCCCTCTCCCGGGTGAATATCGTGTCTGCTGAGGAAGTCTGCTTCCCAGTTGTCCACGCCCGGGAAGAACACTGCTGACAGTGCTATTACGTGATTCTCCGCCCAGCGAAGAATCTTGGCAGCTTCTGCCATTGCACTCCTGCTTCTTGTGCCGCCCTGTCTGTTTACATGGGCGACCGCCGTGATGTTGTCCGACTGAATCAACACCGGTTTTCCTTGCAGGAGTGGTTCCGCCTGGCTTAGAGCATTTTAGATTGCTCTTAGTACCAGAATGTTTATGTGAAGAGACTTTTCCAGGTTCGTCCATACCCCCTGGAAGTTTCTTCCTTGTGTGACTGCTCCCCAACCTCTCAGGCTGGCGTCCGTGGTCACCAGGATCAAATCCTGTATGCCGAATCTGCGGCCCTCCAATAGATGAGCCTTTTGCAACCACCACAGAAGATATACCCTTGTCCTTGGCGACAGGGTTATTCGCAGGTGCATCTGAGGATGCGACCCTGACCATTTGTCCAACAGATCCCTTTGGAAAATTCTTGCATGGAATCTGCCGAATGGAATTGCTTCGTAAAAAGCCACCATTTTTCCCAGGACTCTTGTGCATTGATGTACAGACACCTTTCCTGGTTTTAGGAGGTTCCTGACAGGTCGGATAACTCCTTGGCTTTTTCCTCGGGAAGAAAAACCTTTTTCTGAACCGTGTCCAGAATCATCCCTAGGAACAGCAGACGTATCGTCGGAAAACAGCTGCGATTCTTGGAATATTTAGAATCCAGTCGTGCCGTCGAAGAACTACTTTAGATAGTGCTCTTCCGACCTCCAACTGTTCTCTGGAACTTGCCCTTTTTAGGTCGTGCAAGTAAGGGATAATTTAGATGCCTTTTTTCTTTGAAGAAACATCTTTTCGGCCATTACCTTGGTAAAAAGGCCCGGGGTGCCGTGGATAATTCAAACGGCATCGTCTGAAACTGATATTGACAGTTCTGTACCACGAACCAGAGGTACCCTTGATGAGAAGGACAAAATTTGGACATGGAGGTAATCCTTGATGTCCAGGGACACCATATAGTCCCCTTTTTTCCGGTTCGCTATCACTGCTCTGAGTGACTTTATCTCGATTTGAACCTTTTATGTAAGTGTTCAAAACATTTTAGATTTAGACTATGTGTCACCAAGCCGTCTGGCTTCAGTACCACAATATAGTGTGGAAAAATAATACCCTTTTCCTTGTCGTAGGAGGGGTACTTTGATTATCACCTGCTGGATATACAGCTTGTGAATTGTTTCCAATGCTGCCTCCCTGTCGGAGGGAGCCGTTGGTAAAGCAGACTTCAGGAACCTGCGAGGAGAAGATGTCTCGACTCTCCAATCTTTACCCCTGGGATAATACTCGTACGATCTAGGGGTCAACTTGCGAGTGATCCCACTGCGCCCTGAGACTCTTGAGACTACCCCCCCACCTGGAGTCCGCTTGCACGGCCCCAGCGTCATGCTGAGGACTTGGCAGACGCGGTGGAGGGCTTCTTTTCCTGGGAAAGGGCTGCCTGCTGCAGTCTACTTCCCTTACCTCTATGTCTGGGCAGATATGACTGGCCTTTTGCCTGCATGCCCTCATGGGAAAGGAAAGATTGAGGCTGAAAAGACGGTGTCTTTTTTAGCTGAGATGTAACTTGGGGTAAAAAAGGTTGGATTTCCCAGCTGTTGCTGTGGTCCCCAGGTCCGATGGACCGACCCCCAAATAACTCCTTCCCTTTATACAGCAATACTTCCATCTGCCGTATGGGATCTGTATCACCTTACCACTGTCGTGTCCCTGACATCTTCTGGGAGATATGGACAACGCACTTATCTTGATGCCAGAGAGCAAATATCCCTCTGTGCATCTCACATACATATATATAGAATGCATCCTATTAAATGCTCTACATGAATAAAATATTTTCAGTCAGGGAATCCGACCAAGCCAACCCAGCACTGCATCTCCAGGCTGATGGCGATCGCTGGTCGCAGTATAACCACCGTATGTGTGTATATACTTTTTAGGATATTTTTCCAGCTTCCTATCAGCTGGCTCCTTGAGGGCGGCCGTATCTGGAGACGGCAACGCCACTTGATAAGCGTGTGAGCGCCTTATCACCCTAAGGGGTGTTTCCCAACGTACCCTAATTTCTGGCGGGAAAGGGTATAACACCAATATTTGCTATCGGGGTAACCCTACGCATCATCACACACTTCATTTTATTTTATCTGATTCAGGAAAAACTACAGGTAGTTTTTTCACTCCCACATAATACCCTTTCTTGTGGTACTTGTAGTATCAGAAACACGTAACACCTCCTTCATTGCCCTTAACGTGTGGCCCTAATGAGAAATACGTTTGTTTATTCACCGTCGACACTGTATTCAGTGTCCGTGTCTGTGTCTGTGTCGACCGACTGAGGTAAATGGGCGTTTTTAAAACCCCTGACGGTGTTTCTGAGACGCCTGGACCGGTCCTAATAGATTGTCGGCCGTCTCATGTCGTCAACCGACCTTGCAGCGTGTTGACATTCTCACGTAATTCTCTAAATAAGCCATCCATTCCGGTGTCGACTCCCTAGAGAGTGACATCACCATTACAGGCAATTTCTCCGCCTCCTCACCAACATCGTCCTCATACATGTCGACACACACGTACCGACACACAGCACACACACCGGGAATGCTCTGACAGAGGACAGGACCCACTAGCCCTTTGGGGAGACAGAGGGAGAGTCTGCCAGCACACACCAAAAACGCTATAATTATATAGGGACAACCTTATATAAGTGTTTCTCCCTTATAGCATCTTTTATATATATACAATATCGCCAAAATCAGTGCCCCCCCTCTCTGTTTTAACCCTGTTTCTGTAGTGCAGTGCAGGGGAGAGCCTGGGAGCCTTCTCTCCAGCTTTTCTGTGAGAGAAAATGGCGCTGTGTGCTGAGGAGATAGGCCCCGCCCCTTTTTCGGCGGGCTCGTCTCCCGCTATTTTTGAAGTTAGGCAGGGGTTAAATATCTCCATATAGCCTCTGTGGGCTATATGTGAGGTATTTTTTGCCTCTAATAAGGTTTTTATTTGCCTCTCAGAGCGCCCCCCCCAGCGCTCTGCACCCTCAGTGACTGTTGTGTGAAGTGTGCTGAGAGGAAAATGGCGCACAGCTGCAGTGCTGTGCGCTACCTTTATGAAGACTCAGGAGTCTTCAGCCGCCGATTTTGGACCTCTTCTCTCTTCAGCGTCTGCAAGGGGGCCGGCGGCGCGGCTCCGGTGACCATCCAGGCTGTACCTGTGATCGTCCCTCTGGAGCTAGTGTCCAGTAGCCAAGCAGCAAATCCACTCTGCACGCAGGTGAGTTCACTACTTCTCCCCTAAGTCCCTCGTTGCAGTGATCCTGTTGCCAGCAGGACTCACTGTAAAGTAAAAAACCTAAGCTAAACTTTCTCTAAGCAGCTCTTTAGGAGAGCCACCTAGATTGCACCCTTCTCGTTCGGGCACAAAATCTAACTGGAGTCTGGAGGAGGGTCATAGGGGGAGGAGCCAGTGCACACCACCTGATCTGGTAAAAGCTTTACTTTTTTGTGCCCTGTCTCCTGCGGAGCCGCTATTCCCCATGGTCCTTTCAGGAACCCAGCATCCACTTAGGACGATAGAGAAATTATACTAATCATACTATTACAGTGTACTTGGAATATCGAATATTATGCAGACTGACCAATAATATTTATATAGTGCAACAGTTCTAATGAATACAGTAAGCTGCCACAAAGGGGGAGATTCAATTGATTTGGGCACCTGTAACGGGAGCAATTCAGTCCAGCTCTGGTTGTGATGGCTGCATTCTCACACCCCAAAGGCACAGGATTAGTCCTATAAAGCAACTTCTCCCATGCTAAGTACGCTGCAGTTAATGCATGCCTGGCACTCATGCCCGTACCTCAGTAGAAATCCACAATAAGTGCAGTCTCGGGGCCGGGCTCCCAAAACAACTGAATAGCTACCGGTCACTTCGCACGGGAGCTACAGGCGCCCTAAACCATTATATCGCCAACTAAAAGCACATGATGCAGTTTTAGGATGAATCAATAAAAAAAGAAGTCCTCTTATTTATAGCACTGCAGGACACAAAAACCTAATTTACAATTATTTTGTAGAAGTGTACACCAACAACACAGAAAAATGTGCATCCGGGCAGTCAACAATGAGTATCTTATGTAAATAGCTACTGTCAAGGGATGGGTGTGGATCATTGGTTCGAACCTAACGAGGTTGACCGCTATTGGTCAGCACAGGTAAAGGATTAACATGGACTAAAGGTAGACATGAAAAAGGTTGACGCTTGAAAAGGTCGACATGAGTTTTTTTTTTTTAGTTTTTTTGGGTGTCATTTACTCCGTAAAATTAGTGGGAACCCCAATTAGTGCACCGATCACCTCACAAGGTTTGCTTCAGTTACTATTCCTAACCGCAGTTCATGTAGATCGTAAAAGTGAGAAAGTCCAAAAAGTGAAAAACTCATTTGCCATGTCGACCAATAGTGGTCGACCGAACAACTGCATACCTAAAGGAACAATGATAAATTGGTGCGTCTATTGTACCAGCAGATTTTGATTCGCTGATGTCTTCTTGCAACTGTGATTTATAGTCAATGATGAAAACTGCCCAGCTGACATGTTGCTGCCATTCTGATGTTATGAGAAACAGAAAACGGTTTACAAGAAAATGACAGTGCCTTACTCTAAAGCTGGCCATACATCTAAAGACTGATTGTCCAATCTGGTTGGTTAGAACAAAAGTCTGGCAATGCATGGGAGCAAATGACAATTGACCATTTGCTCCCTTAAGGGCCCTACATATTTGGCGATCCGCCACTGAGCTGCCCGTCGGCGGATACGGCCGACCCAGCGGCAGGGGGGCAGTGACGGGGGGAGTGAAGTTTCTTCACTCCCCCCGTCACCCGACTCCATAGAAGTGCAGGCAAATATGGACGAGATCATCCATATTGGCCTGCATGCACAGCCGACGGGAGACCAGCGATGAACGAGCGCGGGGCCGCGCATCATTCATCGCTGGTGCCTCCACACTGCACAATATGAATGTTATCTCGGTCATGAATGAACGAGATCGTTCATATCTTGCAGTCAGATCGCCCAGTGTGTAGGGCCTATTACACTGAAAAGCAGCCAAAAATGGTCAATCACACAAATTGGTTACTTTCATTTGATTTAACCAATATGTCTGAACGACCGTTTTTGTATATATATATATATATATATATATATATATATATAGAGAGAGAGAGAGAGAGAGAGATTGAGATTTTTTTTTATAAAAACAAAAAATGCATGTTTTATATGGTTCCTATGCAATTAGCTTCACGCCTCAATCCTGACTGGCACAGCTGTTCAAAAACATGACTGTAATTTACAGGAAAGCATGATGTCCAAGTCCCATTTACTATAGTAACATAATGCTTTGGCAACATTAGCCAGGCAGCACTACAGAGGACGCTTTAATGTGAAACATTTTCCCACAGCCGATTCATATTCTACCCATGGCATTACGAAGGTGCTAGTGTCCCTGCTGTGACGGCTGTGAAATGGTGCTTAGCACTACCGTCAGCAGCTGCTGTTCTTGAATGTATGAAAATTCTGTTCTGTGTAAAACGATCTCTTAACACCCTCCTTTGCCCAGACTTGCTGCTACACGGAGATAATATGCATTGCTGCAAGCCTCACAAAGCTTGCGCAGATGCCAATTTTCCACTAAAGCAGGTCACATGTGAGGGCGCCAGCGATGGGTTCACAGGCCAGGATGTGGCTGGAGAGATCACCCACTCACGGCTGATTCAACAGGAAGACAGGAAATCTAGCGTTACCCCCTCTCTCTCCCTCCTGTATTGAAAACCCATTCTGCAATTCCAAAGAATTGGATCATTTATGCCACTGACAACATAACTGTATAAATAAGAATTATTAAACAACTATCAACAATAGAAAAAGGTAAAAGCTGGCTCTTGTGTTTCAGGCGAGGTGGAGGATAAGGGATAATTAGCGCTGTGGATTCTGTGGTGTACCCACTGAGCAGCCAGGGAAAAAATTGTACCCTTGTGGAACCACACACATTCACATTCCACATAGTCCAATCATACAAGTAACAATCTGCCCTGCTGTGAGGAGGCAACGCTATTAACTGTACAAAACCCGTCTGGTTTACAAAGCAAATTATAAAGGACTTGTCCTCAGGATTAGCAGGTCAAGTTCCTTAGAAGCGTAACCCACACAGTCGTGGCTAACACGGATTACATGGCCGTCTGAAGAGCCTGATGGCTGTGATAAACATGTACTTGGAAGAGTACAGCCCTTGTCAGAGAAGAGACACTTGACGTCCTCACTGAGGATCCGACGACTTCACCAAGACAACCAACGTTCATGATGATGTAAGTCAGGAGTGGGCAACTTTAACCAGGAGTTGAAAGTCAGGGCAAGCATTAGAACCCAGCAATGTTCTACCAGACAATTAGTAAAACGTTGTCACATTCTTGCAGGTCTGGTGATCTATCTACCATCACACCTAACAAAGGACAAATAACTTAAGTACTGTACATTATTTCCACTTACAGCCAAGCCTGTGACACCACCAACCTGTACCCTTCATCAACACACTTTCCTGGTGATTATAGTACCCAGGGTATATTGCTATAGCACTCATTACTGTGATGACACCACACTACAGGGAAACACTGTTAGGCTCCACAGGGCTATAATGCTGAGCTACAGTATAATCCTTGTGAATCTTTTATAATCGTTATTGACAATTGTACTAGAGTGGGTTAAAGTTCACAACCAGCTAAGCTAAGGTAAGAGGCACAGTGTGGTGCTGGGACTATTTGTAAGTCACCGTTGGGACTGAGATTTCTACAGAGCTGATGTAGCCCATTGCTAGGAATTAGTAATATTACTGGAGCACCTTGTAGGATGAACCAATTGTCACAAAACTGCAGTCCAGCGACAGACTAGAAATCAACAATGCCATGTTGTGCTTCAGACTACATACGCACTGCTGTTAAAATTCAGCATTTTCTATTGCCTATATAATTGTAATAACTAAGACCATATATTTGTGTAGTTTAAACTGTAAGCTCTCACAAGCAGGGCCCTCTTCCCTCATGTGTGTTTTCTTCCCTCACTTACAGTATACCATCATCTCCTCTTCACAGCTGCACAAATCCTTTGGGTTCAGCCACCCTAATGTTTGGGAGAAGCCAGGGCAAAGTGGGAGGAGTAATGAATAGAATGGGGGTGGATTCAGGATTCATACGTAACCCCCACCCTTTCCTTAAAAGAAAAGTCTAGATCCGCCCCAGCTGCTTATTTGAATATTATGACTGTTGCTGCAGACATGTTTATAAACATTGTACATGTCCTGTAATGTTTTGTACTGTACAGCTGGGTATACACTATAAGATATATATGACACATCATACGAAATGTATAGTGTGCCCACCCGATTGCGCATGCACGGCAGTCATCATCCATCACATGGTCTTATGTGCTGCACGTCAGATAACACGATGCAATAAACAAAAGCCTGCAGTCACATGCATGCTATAACGACACACTACGCCTGTGCTGTGCGTATCACTGTTTTCTTGTTTTGTATACGGTGTCTGTACTTTGAAAGGAGCTTGGACCCTTTGTGGCTCCATATAAATAAAAGGATAACAACAATAACTTAACTTAAAGCAAGTCACCTATGACTGCTTTATTATGTGTTACTGGAGGCTGATCATGTGCTGCTGAACAGCTGCCACCCGTACATTACCCACCAGTTGGTATTCAGCTGCCTTCGGTTTCATCTTCTGTTCCCCACACCAGTCAGTATAAGCTAATATTTGCAGGGCCTTCCTTATATTCTGTTCCATGTTCCTGTATGTACTTTGTGGCATGATCCCATCTCAATGTACAGAGCTGCATTATATGTCAGCGTCTTGTAAAGATAACGCTAAGGTAACTTGCCATGTACTGTAGCGTGGTTTGCTAATGCAGCGGTGTTCATTTCCGCTCAATTCATTTATGAAACGGAATACTAAAACCGCAAAGAGATGCAGGTAACGAATATTTACACATCCATTTCCATAAGAGTTTGACGTGAACAGGGTCATTTTCTGTTTTGTCAAAGTTGCATTGTAAAGAAAAAACAACAAAGATTGGCTGTATTTCCATAAATAGAATCAATGAATTCTAACCCAAAAAGCATTGCAAACACCAACAATTATACACTGATTGCTAGGGAACTGGGATGCCCTCTCAATAATATTGGTTCAATCCCCCCATAAAATGGCTACTTTCAAATCTTATTGGCTGGCGTGTAAGGTAGACACACATTAGTTTTTATAGCTATATATTTAGGGCCTAATTCAAGGTTGATTGCATAAGCAAAATCTTCCTCTAATGGGCAAAACCATGTTGCACTGCAGGAGGGGCAGATGTAACATGTGCAGAGAGAGTTAGATTTGGGTGGGGTGTGTTCAAACTGAAATCTAAATTGCAGTGTACGAATAAAGCAGCCAGTATTTACCCTGCACAGAAAAAATATAACCCACCCAAATCTAACTCTCTCTGCACATGTTACATCTGCCCCACCTGCAGTGCACATGGTTTTGCCCATTAGAGGAAGATTTTACTTCTGCAATCAACCTTTAATTAGGCCCTTATTCTGCAAAGCTATTTTTTTTTTGTTTTTTTGTGAGAGCAACTACTCTACAATGAAAACACAGATTTTGATGGTTGAGGTGACTAGTGTTCATTCTAGCACCCTGCACCTTTCAAAATCCGTGCAGTTCCTCTTTCCTGCCTGGGGTGTCGCTCTCTGCTGTGGTGCTTCTCAGCACACTCTGATCTGTTACTCAGTGCTGTGATACAGACCTGTGTGTGCTGAGAAGCACCAGAGCAGAGAGCGACACCCCAGGCAGGAAAGAGGAACTGCACAGGATTTGAAAGGTGCAGGGTGCTAGAATGAACACTAGGTGACATTACATTGGGTGTGTGATGTACATCGCGGCATTTTGATAAGTGGTCAGGTTGTTGAGGAATAACATGTCAAAGTCGTGATTCTTTTTCCCCACAGAAAAAGCGTTGAAGGGGGGTATGCGCTTTTTCCCTTTGGGATGTAAATTGCAGTAAAGCCATTACCAATTTTTTTCTGCCCTAAAGTCAGTTGATATAATGAATCCTTTCAAACACATTCGGTATACCACAAACTTTCGGTACACAGTAAACTGTCCGGTTACAATAAACTTTAGATGAAAACACTGTAGAACAATAAAAAATGTTTTTGCTCAATTTTGAGCAACACTGTTGACTAGAACTTATTACAGAAAGTACATTAGATCCTGTCCCATTGGAGCTTGCAGTATTTATATACAGCAGCCAATAACCTACCAGAATGTCTTTGGAGTATGGGACAAAACTGAAGCATCTGGAAACACTAAAGCGCTGGGAGGACATACAAACTCCACACAGAATGATAGATGTCAGTTCACCTGGTTTGTTTGCAGAAACACTCAACCTATCTAATAACCAGACTGAAGCATGTGTGGGCATTTCTGTTCTAACACATCTACCTTGTTTTTATGCATTCATACGTCCAAGTGGTCAGCAGGCAGCAATGAGTACCAAAAGGCCAACAACATGCCCGTCTCAGGCGCAGATATGTGCGCAAATCGATGCTATGATGTAGTCGTGTGCAAGCTGGAAAATACTCTGCCCTATAAAGAAGTTTCTACAAGCATGTAAAAGCACATAGTAGATGCTACAGGCCTTTAGAAGCCTCCATGCAAAGCAGTGATAAGTGCAAGGTGATAACACACCAGCCAGTCAGCTCCTGTCACTTTACATATTGGAGCTGATTGGCTGGTGCGCTATCACCTTACACTTATCACTGCTTTATCACTTCTCCAGGCTTATTACATCTGGGTATGGGTCATTAAGTCAACCACACTTAGGTCGACAGTCATTAGGTCGACCACTATTGGTCGATATGCATTAGGTCAACATGTTCTAGGTCGATATGAGTTTTTTTTACTTTTTTTGGTGTCGTTTTCTTCGTAAAGTGACAGGGTACCCCAATTAGTGCACAGTGTCCCTTCGCATGGCTCGATTCGCTCGCCATGCTTCGGGCAATGTACCTCGCTGCGCTCGGCACAGGTTACTATTCCCACGCGTAGTCCACGTGGATCGTAAAGCATGAAAAAGTTAAATAAATGAATAAAAATGTGAAAAATTCATGTCGACCTTTTTCCATGTCGACATAGTGGTCGACCTAATGACTGTCGACCGAATGACCGTATCACTTACATCTGCCTCATGCGCCATACAGTGCTTAAAATCTAAAGTCTCCTGTCTATAGTGGCTCTATGCGTCTTATAATACGCAATTATTGCATAGAGGCTTCTAAAGGCCTGTAGCATCTTCTGCTGTAGGAAACGGGATAATAAAAACAATAAATCCCTCACTCCACACTAAAACCTACCGTGATGCTTTGCTGGCCAACACTGAAGACGTTGCTAAACTACGAGAGGAACAACGCCTTCCCATTCCCAAGTAAGGTAACAGATGACTGTGCAACGCTCAAACACTGGCTTATATAACTGCACTTTGAAAAACAGTACGCAAGGCAAATATATCAATATTTTAAGCTTCTGGGAATATGATCACATAACCAAAAAGATCTCAAAGTCAAACAAAAATAGTACAAAGGAAGAACGGCTTTGCAAAAACATAACTGAACTTTCCAAAGACACAGAAGTAGAGTCTAAGTATGATTTTATTTTGCAATAAACACCTTTGGGAACGTAAACAGCGGTGTTACGATAAATAACTATTTGACACATGCTGAAAGTCATTACTATTCGTTTTTCTTTTGTAAGACAATATCCGGTTGGCTGAATAAGACATTACTTGTAATCAAGTGCATACTGTTTCTGTAGCCAAATACATGCAGAATACTAGCTACGGACTGTAAGCTGCGAGCAGGGCCCTCTTCCAGCTTTGTTTTGTAAATACCCAATCTAGCCTTATTTTTGGGGGTCTGTACCCAAGTGCTGTGCAGTCTGATGGAGCTATGCAAATAAATATATTAAAATTTTAAGGCGCTACAAGGATTCCAAAGCGCCGTAAAGGGGATTAAAATGATAAAAAAATAAAAATAAATTACACATAGACAGGATATAAATGCACATAAACATATTTATTTTAAATATTAATTTTTATATAAGTAGAAAAGGCAAAGTGGAGAAGGTCCCAGTCATATGAGCTTACAATCTATTTGTAAATACGATGTGTTCCTTGTGTTTAAGCACACTACAGAAATTTGTGGAAACCAACTGAAGTGCTTCATTTAATGCCATGTGCAAAGTAGTTTATGAAAGTTAAGATCACAAAAAAATAAAATAAGTTTACAGTGTGTTGAAAGTGTGTTCTGAGTAGTTACACAGGTACTTTACACTGCCACAAGAGGTCACCTTGTGGTCCATATAACTGAGGATTACCTGAGGAGGTGACAGCATCTTGTCCTGACCTTACACTGGCATGACATTTACTTCCTACAGCTGCAGTGATTGGCAGTATTCAGCAAAGGGGTTAAAGAAAATGGAGATTTGCCAGAAAAACCATACTGTAGATGTGCTGGAAGAAATCTCTGGCCAGATAGTTCTAAGGCATTAGTTCCTGAACACTTTACCATGTAAGGTGAGGTCAGCAAGGGACGCGGGATGTATTTACACAGTGCTCGCAGCAATAACACAAGGAACGTCCTTACCCATGAGCTCACAATCTAAACGTACCTCCTCGTCTTAAAGCGCTGCATGCAGAAATGTTACCTACTTTACACGTAAACCTCAAACGTGTGTTTATTATATTCTAGAGACAATGAAACCAAATAAAATAAATAAATAAATCTCTGCTTAGGTAAGAATGGAAGGGTCTCTGCAATCTTGGCTAATTAAGGGTTAATGTTCAGATACTTTTCCAAAATAAGCCGTCCTCGGCCTGTTCTCCCTTATTGTTGTTTTGTCAGTGGTCACCAGAGAGGAAGGGGGGAGAGTTGCATTCGCCTAATCTGTGCTGAGGCCTAGGAAAAGGGGATTACAGATTGGAATACTTCAGCTGGAAGGAGCTCGCCCCTGGGCCTCCCCCCACCTCCTCCCTCCATCACCGACACCCCTTTATCTCACCTTCTAGATAGCAGCTGGAGGATGAAGAGAGTCCCTTCTTGGATTTGCAACCCACCAATTTTAAACAGATTTCCAACATTTTCATCTGTTGCATACAGGACTTGTTGGATCTTTTCCTCCTCCTGGAGCCGCCGATTATTTTCCCTCCCTCCAACATACGAAAAGTGCAGTGCGGGACAGGCCGCTTGGCTTTAAGTCAAATCCAAGTCTTCTTGACGCAGATGGTTCTGCCCACTCCCTGTTTCTTTGACGCAGAACAACTCAAGCTCCAAGGAGGCTCCGAACTTCATCGATCCAAGCAGGACTCCCTCCGTCAGAAAAGGAGAGGCTCACATCCCTAGGAAGAAGGGGGAGGGTTCACATGGATCCTTTAGGGTCAATTCCCCCCCTTCCATTCTTGACAACGGAAAATGAAACCTTGGAGAGAGACAATATAAGTGCTGCACTCTTTAAGTTAAGTTCTTACTGACCGATTAGGTTCCTTCTCTCAGTCCATTAGGCAGCCTGTGTTAGGCAGCGAGAGCTGCTTACGTGAGACTGCCAACAAAGGGCCCCCTTCATCCTCTGGCTGCCTCTAGTGATGACAGAGGTCTGGTAACGCCTACTCAAGCACAAAGCAGTTAACCCTTGTCTGACAGCTGTGCAATTAGGCCCCTTTTACACACACACTTTACTTTTAAAAGTGCAAGAGGAGGGAAAAAAAAAGTGTTGGGAATCTGCAAAATGCTGCAACTCAGTCACTAGGTTATAACCACCCAATTCCTTGTGCTAGGACACTTACTAGGCCTACAAACTTCTGACAATAATTCCAGTGCTTTTAAAATACACCTAGATGGAGTGTCCCCCTCCCTCTCCTTAGTCTGTACACCCATAAAAGGCTGCATGTTGAAGACAGGTAAAACAGGTCTCACAAGCTGCTGTGGAACTACAAGTCCCAGCACTGTATTCCATACTTATCTGGACTAAGTCTGAAGGGTTGGCCAGCAGGGCTAGATAACACGTAGAATGGCGAGCTGCAACAAAACCAGAAAACCTTTAGACGACTACATTCTGGGACTTGTAGTTCAACAGCAGCTGGAAAAGCTACCTGTCACTGACTAGGTCTGCTCACCCAAAGAAAGACATTAACTTCATGAATTATGTGCTGTCTTTGGAGGAGTGAGTATCCAGCACGGAGGTGCTGTGGGTTCCAGGTGTCTCTCTACCCCAGGGCTGTATTTTGGCAGCAACTCCACTAAGATCAAACAGAGAGGTGTAACAGTAACAAGTTTTTTCACTAACCCACAATAGTACATATCATAGAGTTCATATGACACAGTATACATGTATCCAGGGCCGGATTAAGATTTAAGGAGGGCTCCAGGGAAACTAACTTGTGGGGGCCCCTACCAATAAAACGGTCAATAGATCATACTACTGATATTATTAAAAAGTGTAATGTGCAAATACTCCCAGCACCACAAATATGTTACACACTTTGGGGTAAATTTACTAAGATGGGAATTTTATTTAAGATGGGATGTTGCCCATAGCAACCAATCAGATTCTACTTCTCATTTATCTAGCACCTTCTAGAAGATAATACCTGGAATCTGATTGGTTGCTATGGGCAACATCCCATCTTAAATAGAACTCCCATCTTAGTAAATTTACCCCATTGTAGTGCTCCTAGTTCACACTATGCCACACAGAAACCCTAGTTCACACATGCAACAGTGACCCCAACGTTGGTGATTTTCTCTATATGATGGGGGGAAGGGAGGGGCAGAGCGAACACCTCATGTTGTGCTTTTGTTAATACCATACTGCACTGGGTATCTGGTCTTTAAGTTGACAACACGTATGTCGACACTCATTAGGTCGACCACTATTGGTCAACATGCATTAGGTGGACAAGTTCACTAGGTCGACACATGAAAAGGGCGACATGCTTTTTTTTTTTAATATATATTTTTAACTTTTCATACTTTAAGATGCACGTGGACTACGATTGTGAATAGCAACCTGTGCCGAGCGCAGCAGTGCCTGAAGCACGGCGAGCGAAGTGAACCATGCGAGGGGGCACGGTGCACTAATTGGGGTTCCCGGTCACTTGAAGAAAACAACACCAATTTTTTCCAATGTTGACCTATTTCAGGTGTCGACCTAGTTACTGTTGACCCAACGATCCACACCCACTGCACTGTACCTCTAACATCACACCGCTGTGATCCACCATGTGTGGTCTTGAAATGGACATTAGAAATATATGCATTTCATTAGGTTACCCTATGTGTAACACTCAGCAGCAGTCTAAGGAAAACAGTTGTAATTATGCTGTACTGGTTTTAAGCAATAATCCAATACTCTGTTTCCACTCATCTCCCAGTTTAATTCAGTACTTTTGTTTATTCTTTAAGGCAGAAGTTCTCAAAAGCGGCGCTCAAGGCACCCCAACGGTCCACATTTTAGGTATATCCATGGCTCAGAACAGATGGTTAAATCAAATTGACTGGAGGTACTAATTAAGTCACCTGTGGCCAAGCATGGATAAACTTAAACCCTGAACTGTTGGAGTGCCTTGAGGACCGCGTTTGAGCACCTCTGGTTTAAGCAACATTCAGTGTAATTATCGGTCACTGCACCCTCAAAACTCTGATACAAGCTGCACTATTGGCACACTGGCCTAAAAACAAATATAATGCCCATCATTCAGTGGGACCTTAATCAGCACTGCCCACAGATACCATCAGAAGACTGCAACCACTGGATATTACCAGGCTATATACAGTATTCTGCAGTTAAGCTGATCGCAGCAGGAACGGATCTCATCCAATATGGCTTGGCCTAGTGCACCTGGCCTGTGAGTGTCTAGTACAGGTATAGGCAACCTGATACATTTTTCAGTGGTCACATTTCAAAAGGGGTAGCCTTCAAAGGGCCTAACATTACTCAGTCCCAGCAGTAAGTTACATTAATCAATGAAAGCCACACCTATCGGCAGGGACGGACTGGGTCCTGGCATTTCAGTGGGCACATGACAAGGGGGCTTGTGGCCATGAGTCAGGAAGTACGGCCTCGCGGGACGCCCCTGCCTGTGAGCCAGCCACAAGGAAATAAAGAGCCAGAACGCTGTGCTGCCTGCGGCCTGTCTGGCTCTGTGTGTGGCTGGACCAGCCCAACAAGCCACCGGCCCTTCTGGAGTTTGCCAGATGGCCAGTCCGGCCCTGCCTGTCTGTAATAACATATCAGCAAACATTTTAAACAAGAATTACAAGGTATAACAAACGAATGACAACCGTATGATAGATCAACAATGTATTGGTCGACAGTCAATAGGGTGACAGTATATGGCACACATGCATTAGGTCAACAGGTTCAAAAGGTCGAAGTTTTTTTGGTTTTAACATAATTTACCAAGATTTGCTTGATTTACTATCCATGTGGACATCTAATAAAGAATGGTTACCGATGGCGAGCGGAGCAAGCCCTAGAGGGTCTAGGTTTGTACTGATGGCGATCACAGAACATGAAATATACAAGATTTGGCTCAAAACACGTCAACCATTTTGTGTCGACCTCAACCTCTGCCGACTTTTCATGTTATTCCTTTGTATCGGTTGACCTTAACATTGCCGATCTATTATACCACACCTGGGCTGAACATAAAGGCGTAAAGGACTGTCTGTTGCCCACCACTAGCCTAGTACCACCGTGTTTCTGCCCGATCAGCTCTGATTTCATATTGCAATGCTAGGATGAATAGATGAGAAAGTGATTAATGTCATGTATATATCACACTTAATTCCCTAACAATGTAGAAAGATATAGAGAAGTGCTGCCTGCACAAAAAGTACATGACTTTTCATGAATAAATTACATATAAAGACACACACATATACACCCATCAGCCATTACATTAAAGCTACCTGGTGTAATGTTCTATAGCTACCTGATGTAATGTTCTGCTGTAATGTTCCCCCCTTGTGCTGCCAAATCAGCTCTGACCCGTCAAGGCACGGACTCCACAAAGACTTCTGAAGGTGTTCTGTGGCTTCTGGCACCAAGACATCAGCAGATCCTTTAAGTCCTGTAAATTGTGAGGTGGGGACTCCATAGCTTTGACTTGGTTTTTCTAGCACATGCCACAGATGTCCTATCAGATTAAAATCGGGGACATTTGGAGGCCAAGTCAACACCTTGAACTCTTTGTCATGTTTCTCAAACCATTCCCGAGCAATTCATTGCAGTGTGGCAGGGCGCATAGTCTGGCTGAAAGAGGCTGCTGCCATCAGGGAATACCGTTGCCATGAAGGGGTGTACTTGGCCTGCAACAATGTTTAGGTAGGTGGTACGTGTCAAAGTAACATCCACATGAATGCCAGGACCCAAGGTTTCCCAGCGGAAAAATGCCCAGAGCACCATACTGTCTCCACTGGCTTGCCTTGCTCCCATAATGCATCCTGGTGCCATCTCTTCCCCAGGTAAACTATGCACACACACCAGCCATCCACATGATGTGATTCATCAGACCAGGCCACCTTCTTCCACTGCTCCATCGCCCAGTTCTGTTGCTCGCGTGTCCACTGTAGGTGCTTTCGGTGGTTGGAAGAGCGTGAACATGGGCACTGTGACTGGTCTGTGGCTACACAGCAAGCTGCGATGCACACCTTTCTATTATAGCCAGCATTCATTTTTCAGCAATGTGTGCTGTGGTAGCTCTTCTGTGGGATTGAACCAGACAGGCTAGCCTTATCTTCCAACAGGCATCAATAAGCCTTGGATACCCATGACCCTGTCGTTGGTTCACCAGTTGTCCAACCTTAGACCACTTTGGTTGGTAGTAACCACTGCATACAGGGAACACCCCACAAGACTAGCCATTTTGGACGGGTGCGGTTCGTTTTATCGGCATTCGTCCGTTCGACAATGCTTTGATCGACCACGGTACTTCGACCAATACAACTCATCGACTGTCTGTATATCGACAGTAACATTAGTTCGACATGTATTTGTTCGACCATAACAAATGATCGTCAGCTACTTTATCGAATATTTTAGTTAGACATAACATACTGTTAGTGCGTTACTGTGCTACCAGAGTGGGGAGCAGTGCCAGGGCGTTGTGTTACTTGTAGTCCACGGGAAAACATGGAGCGCGTAAGGTAGTGGGGTGTATAGCTAGGCGTGAAAATGTAGACGGACAGCGGGGTGACTAGGTGGGATGGCGTCGGCGTCTAAGTTTGCACGGGTATGGTGGGGAATGGGGGGGGGGGGGTCAGCGTTGCAGATTTGCAGCAGGGTGCCCGGGTGTGCTGGCAGACATGGGTGGGGTCTTTCATGAAGGGTGTTACTGTGCTACCAGAGCGGGGAACAGTGCCAGGGCGTTGTGTTACTTGTAGTGCCACGGGGAAACATGGAGCGCGCAAGGCAGTGGGGTGTAAAGCTAGGCGTGTAAATGTAGATGGGAAGCGAGGTGACTAGGGGGGATGGCTGAACCGGTTTCGGGGTGGATAGCAGGTGGGGGGGAGGGGGGCAGCGTTGCAGATGTGCAGCAGGTCAGGGTATTGTGTAGGTGGTGGATGTAAGGGCTGGCTGGAAGCTGTAGTTCCACGAATGGAAGCAGGGATCGCGCTGTAGAGTGTTTTTCTATACTTGGCCTATTTATATGTCGATATATTAACTGTCGTGTCGATCTAAGTTTTGTCGATCTTATATATGTCGAGCTATTACATGTCGACCCAATTAAGTTTCGATCTAAGTTTTGTCGGTCTATGGTTTGTCGATCTTCTGTATGTGGATGTATTTGTTTGTCGAACAATTACATGTCGATCTAATTTTTGTCGGTCTATGTTTTGTCGGTCTATGGTTTGTCGATCTTCTGTATGTCGATGTATTTGTTTGTCGAACAATTACATGTCGATCTATGTTTTGTCTGTCTATGTTTTGTCGGTCTATGGTTTGTCGATCTATTTGTTTGTTGAACAATTACATGTCGATGAGTTTTTGGTCGAACTTGTTCCTGTCGATGATTTGTTTGTCGATCTTACGTTGTGTCGCTGTTGTGCGTGATCGATCATGTGTTGTGTCGATGTACTGTTTATCGAATATACGTCTTGTCGATGTTCGGGGTTTGTCGATGTAGTGGTTGTCAATGTTGGTGATATGTCGATTTTGTGTTTGTCGATGTTCGATCACTGTCGATGTAGATGTTGTCTATGTTGCGTGGTCGATGTTAGTGTTTTGTCGAACTAGCGGGTGCCGATCCATCGACCGGATACCATTTTGGACATGATCTGACCCAGTCATCTAGCCATCACAATTTAGCCCTTGTCAAAATTGCTTAGATCCCTCCGCTTACCCACTTTTCCTGCTTTGAACACATCAACCTAAAAAATGCACTGTTCACTTGCTGCCTAATATATCCCACCATTTGACAGGTGCCGGTGCAATGAGATAATCAATGTTCTTCAATTCACCAGTCAGTGGTTTTAATATTAAAAGCTGAGATAGACACACACACACACACACACACACACACACACACACACACACACACACACACACACACACACAATCACAAGCGGAAGCTAGGTATTAAGCATATCACCACTATGAAATTGGAATTTTTCAAGTAATATTTCCAACAGTTTCACACGATGTTCTACAGTGGATTGCCCATTTCTATTTTTTATTGTGCCTTTTATTATTTTTGCCTTTATTACTGCATAACTGCCATGGAATATCAATTTCGATTTTGTGGCAAAAAAAAAAAAAAGGGGGGGGGGGGGGCGTAATTTTTGAGCGATAAATAAAAATGTATTTTAGAGCTTACAACAACTCATGCAGGGCTTTAATGAAACGGCTTCTTCGTTTGCATATTACAACGTGGAGATCTGCAACCGGCAATACGGCAGAAACAGCGGAAGAGAGAGGGATATGATATATCACTGCACATTACTAATGGGGAATCCACGTCTAATTGTAGAATGGATGCCAGCCTGTGTGTTAGACTCCACAACACAAGTGATAAATTACCTTCCTTGGCTCTTTAAAACTAAACAGTTACATCAATTTTATACTGTAAAAACACCACAGGTAGAATTCTGTATATTGTAAGTCTGGCCTCTCAATACACAAATACACCAAAGACGTTATTCACAACTACGGCATTATAGGCATGGGTGTAACTATAGTGGGTGCAAGGAATGCCATTGCTCTATGGGGCCCAGAGGCTTAGGGGGGCCTGGACCCAGGTTATAAAGTTGTATACCAATTTCCCAGATTTGCCTGCTAAGCAATTGGTTCTGATGCATTGCCTAGCCTGAACTGTGTGACATTACATTTTCAGTGAGAGGCGTGTGTAGTAGATGTTATAATGGCATTTGGGCACTGTAATGTGGCACAATATGAAATGAAGGCACTACAGTGAAGCACAGTAATGTGGCACAGTATGTGCAGGCGGCACTGTAATGTGGCACAGTATGTGCAGGGGGTACAGTAAGTACAGGGGGCACTGTAATGTGGCACAGTATGTATAGGGGGCACTGTAATGTGGCACAGTATGTACAGGGGCACTGTAATGTGGCACAGTAAGTACAGGGGGCACTGTAATGTGGCACAGTAAGCGCAGGGGGCACTGTAATGTGGCACAGTATGTGCAGGGGGCACTGTAATGTGGCACAGTATGAGCAGGGGGCACTGTAATGTGGCACAGTATGTGCAGGGGGCACTGTAATGTGGCACAGTATGAGCAGGGGGCACTGTAATGTGGCACAGTATGCACAGGGGACACTGTAATGTGGCACAATATGCGCAGGGGGTACAGTAAGTACAGGGGGCACTGTAATGTGGCACAGTAAGTACAGGGGGCACTGTAATGTGGCACAGTAAGTACAGGGGGCACTGTAATGTGACAGTATGCACAGGGGGTACAGTAAGTACAGGGGGCATTGTAATGTGGCACAGTAAGTACATGGGGCACTGTAATGTGGCACAGTAAGCACAGGGGGCACTGTAATGTGGCACAGTAAGTACAGGGGGCACTGTAATGTGGCACAGTAAGTACATGGGGCACTGTAATGTGGCACAGTAAGCACAGGGGGCACTGTAATGTGGCACAGTAAGTACAGGGGGCACTGTAATGTGGCACAGTATGTGCAGGGGGTACTGTAATGTAGCACAGTACGTGCAGGGGGTACTGTAATGTAGCACAGTACGTGCAGGTGGTACAGTAAGTACAGGGGGCACTGTAATGTGGCACAGTATGTGCAGGGGCACTGTAATGTGGCACAGTAAGCACAGGGGGCACTGTAATGTGGCACAGTATGTGCAGGGGGTACTGTAATGTAGCAAAGTACGTGCAGGGGGTACAGTAAGTACAGGGGGCACTAATGTGGCACAGTGTGTGCAGGGGCACTGTAATGTGGCACAGTAAGCACAGGGGGTACTGTAATGTGGCACAGTAAGCACAGGGGGTACTGTAATGTGGCACAGTAAGCACAGGGGGTACTGTAATGTGGCACAGTATGTGCAGGGGGTACTGTAATGTAGCACAGTACGTGCAGGGGACACTGTAATGTGGCACAGTATGTGCAGGGGCACTGTAATGTGGCACATTATGTACAGGGGGCACTGTAATGTGGCACAGTATGTACAGGGGGCACTGTAATGTGGCACAGTATGTGCAGGGGCACTGTAATGTGGCACAGTAAATACAGGGGGCACTGTAATGTGGCACAGTAAGCACAGGGGGCACTGTAATGTGGCACAGTAAGCACAGGGGGTACTGTAATGTGGCACAGTATGTGCAGGGGGTACTGTAATGTAGCACAGTACGTGCAGGGGGCACAGTAAGTACAGGGGGCACTGTAATGTGGCACAGTATGAACAGGGGGCACTGTAATGTGGCACAGTAAGTACAGGGGGCACTGTAATGTGGCACAGTATGAACAGGGGGCACTGTAATGTGGTACAGTATGAACATGGGGCACTGTAATGTGGCACAGTATGTACAGGGGGCACTGTAATGTGGCACAGTAGTGTGACATAATATGAACTGGTACACTGTCATAATGTGAATTGGGGATACTGTGTGACATAATGTGTACTGGCAGCCCTACAATGCGACAAAATATAAACTAAGGAACCACACTATGATGGTTCATAAAATAAACTAGGGCACTACTATGGAGTATAGTATTAAGCAGAGCACTACTATGGTTCAGAAAATGAACTAGGACTCTATTATGGGGTATAAAATTAATAACTGCTGTGTAGAGGCGATTCTCAATGGGGTAAACGTATGAAGCAGTGATAAGGGTGGAGAAGTGAGCCAGTGGAGAAGTTGCCCATGACAACCAATCAGCATTGAAGTAACATTTATAATTTGCATACTATAAAATTATACAGAGCAGCTGATTGGTTGCCATGTGCAACTTCTCCACTCTTATCACTGCTTCATACATTTACCCAAATATGTGGGGAGCCCTCCAATATGTTGCTACCGGGCCCACAAAGTTTCAGTGATGTCCTTGATTATAGGGGAATGTTTTCTAATTATAATTGTGCACAAAACACTACATAGTAAACCAAAGGACCTGATGACAAATTTTCTATAACGCAGGGGCATTGACCTAGCAGAGTACCCATATAACTGTCCAACAGTAATTCTTGCTGAGTACCTTTTTCGGCAATAGAGCTAAACAGTGCATCTGTCATCGTACCACAACTGAGGGAGACATTTTGTGTACTCAACCAATAATTCTAAGTATGTAGCTTAATCATTCACCAGCTGCTGTCGCATTTTTTATTGAAAAGCTGAATATACAGTAATAATACTGTATGTTGATAGTGTTTATTCTAGCACCCTGCACATGTCACAACCCGTGCAGCTCCTCTTTCCTGCCTGGCTTGTCACTCTCTGCTCTGGCGCCTTCTAGCCAGGGCCGGTTCTTGCCCTTGTGGCGCCCCGGGCAAAAATAGGGGTGTGGCTTCATATGGGGGCGTGGTCAGTTACGGGGCACCATTTGTGCCCCCTGTAGCGCAGCTGGAAGAAAAAATAAGATTTTACTCACCGGTAAATCTATTTCTCTTAGTCCGTAGTGGATGCTGGGAACTCCGTAAGGACCATGGGGAATAGCGGCTCCGCAGGAGACTGGGCACAACTAAAAGAAAGCATTTAGACTACCTGGTGTGCACTGGCTCCTCCCACTATGACCCTCCTCCAAGCCTCAGTTAGGATACTGTGCCCGGAAGAGCTGACACAATAAGGAAGGATTTTGAATCCCGGGTAAGACTCATACCAGCCACACCAATCACACCGTATAACTTGTGATACTATACCCAGTTAACAGTATGAAATATAACTGAGCCTCTCAACAGATGGCTCAACAATAACCCTTAGTTAGGCAATAACTACATACAAGTATTGCAGACAATCCGCACTTGGGATGGGCGCCCAGCATCCACTACGGACTACGAGAAATAGATTTACCGGTGAGTAAAATCTTATTTTCTCTGACGTCCTAGTGCAGGCATTCCCAACCACGGTCCTCAAGGCACACCAACAGTGCAGGTTTTAGTGATATCCAGGCTGCAGCACAGATGGTTAAATCAAAATAACTGAGCTACTAATTAAGTCACCTGTGTTCAAACCTGGATATCACTAAAACCTGCACTGTTAGTGTGCCTTGAGGACCGTGGTTGGGAATGCCTGTCCTAGTGGATGCTGGGAACTCCGTAAGGACCATGGGGATTATACCAAAGCTCCCAAACGGGCGGGAGAGTGCGGATGACTCTGCAGCACCGAATGAGAGAACTCAAGGTCCTCCTCAGCCAGGTTATCAAATTTGTAGAATTTTGCAAACGTGTTTGCCCCTGACCAAGTTACAGCTCGGCAAAGTTGTAAAGCCGAGACCCCTCAGGCAGCCGCCCAAGATGAGCCCACTTTCCTCGTGGAATGGGCTTTTACTGATTTAGGATGCGGCAGTCCAGCCGCAGAATGCTCCAGCTGAATTGTGCTACAAATTCAGCGAGCAATAGTCTGCTTAGAAGCAGGAGCACCTATTTTGTTGGGTGCCTACAGGATAAAAAGCGAGTCCATTTTCCTGACTCCATCCGTCCTAGAAATATACATTTTTAAGGCCCTGACTACGTCCAGTAACTTGGAATCTTCCAAGTCCCTAGTAGCCGCAGGCACTACAATAGGTTGGTTCAAGTGAAAAGCTGATACCACCTTAGGGAGAAACTGGGGACGAGTCCTCAATTCTGCCCTATCCATATGGAAAATCAGATAAGGGCTTTTACATGACAAAGCCGCCAATTCTGACACACGCCTGGCCGAAGCCAAGGCCAATAACATGACCACTTTCCACGTGAGATATTTCAAATCCACAGTTTTAAGTGGCTCAAACCAATGTGATTTTAGGAAACTCAACACCACGTTGAGATCCCAAGGTGCCACAGGAGGCACAAAAGGGGGCTGAATATGTAGCACTCCCTTTACAAATGTCTGAACTCCAGGCAGTGAAGCCAGTTCTTTCTGGAAGAAAATCGACAGAGCCGAAATCTGGACCTTAATGGAACCCAAGTTTAGGCCCATAGTCACTCCTGACTGTAGTAAGTGCAGGAAACGACCCAGTTGAAATTCCTCTGTTGGGGCCTTCCTGGCCTCACACCACGCAACATATTTTCGCCAAATACGGTGATAATGGTTTGCGGTTACTTCTTTCCTGGCTTTTATCAGCGTAGGAATGACTTCCTCCGGAATGCCCTTTTCCTTTAGGATCCGGAATTCAACCGCCATGCCGTCAAACGCAGCCGTGGTAAGTCTTGGAACAGACAGAGCCCCTGCTGTAGCAGATCCTGTCTGAACGGTAGAGGCCATGGGTCCTCTGATATCATTTCTTGAAGTTCTGGGTACCAAGCTCTTCTTGGCCCATCCGGAACCACGAGTATCGTTCTTACTCCTCGTTTTCTTATTATTCTCAGTACCTTTGGTATGAGAGGCAGAGGAGGGAATACATAAACCGACTGGTACACCCACGGTGTCACTAGAGCGTCCACAGCTATCGCCTGAGGGTCCCTTGACCTGGCGCAATATCTAGTTTTTTGTTTAGGCGGGACGCCATCATGTCCACCTGTGGCCTTTCCCAACAGTTTACCAACAGTTGGAAGACTTCTGGATGAAGTCCCCACTCTCCCGGGTGTAGGTCGTGTCTGCTGAGGAAGTCTGCTTCCCAGTTGACCACTCCCGGAATGAACACTGCTGACAGTGCTAAGACGTGATTTTCCGCCCATCGGAGAATCCTTGTGGCTTCTGCCATCGCCATCCTGCTTCTTGTGCCGCCCTGTCGGTTTACATGGGCGACTGCCGTGATGTTGTCTGATTGGATCAGTACCGGCTGGTTTTGAAGCAGAGGCCTTGCCAGACTTAGGGCATTGTAAATGGCCCTCAGTTCCAGAATATTTATGTGTAGGGACGACTCCTGACTTGACCAAAGTCCTTGGAAATTTCTTCCCTGTGTGACTGCCCCCCAGCCTTGAAGGCTGGCATCCGTGGTTACCAGGACCCAGTCCTGTATGCCGAATCTGCGGCCCTCTTGAAGATGAGCACTCTGCAGCCACCACAGTAGAGATACCCTGGTCCTTGGAGACAGGGTTATCAGCCGATGCATCTGAAGATGCGATCCCGACCACTTGTCCAAGAGGTCCCACTGAAAGGTTCTTGCATGGAACCTGCCGAATGGAATTCTGCTTCGTAAGAAGCTATAATTTTTCCCAGGACTCGTGTGCAGTGATGCACCGATACCTGTTTTGGTTTCAGGAGGTCTCTGACTAGAGATGACAGCTCCTTGGCTTTCTCCTGCGGGAGAAATACTTTTTTCTGTTCTGTGTCCAGAACCATCCCCAGGAACAGTAGGAACCAGCTGTGACTTTGGAATGTATAGAATCCATCCGTGCTGTTGTAGCACTTCCCGAGATAGTGCTACTCCGATCAACAACTGCTCCTTGGGCCTCGCCTTTATAAGGAGATCGTCCAAGTACGGGATAATTAAAACTCCCTTTTTTCGAAGGAGTATCATCATTTCTGCCATTACCTTGGTAAAGACCCTCGGTGCCGTGGACAGTCCAAACGGCAGTGTTTGGAATTGGTAATGGCAATCCTGTACCACAAATCTGAGGTACTCCTGGTGAGGATGGTAAATGGGGACATGTAGGTAAGCATCCTTCATGTCCAGGGATACCATGTAATCCCCCTCCTCCAGGCTTGCAATAACCGCCCTGAGCGATTCCATCTTGAACTTGAATTTTTTTATGTATGTGTTCAAGGATTTCAAATTTAACATGGGTCTCACCGAACCGTCCGGTTTCGGTACCACAAACAGTGTGGAATAGTAACCCCGTTCTTGTTGAAGTAGGGGCACCTTGACTATCACCTGCTGGGAATACAGCTTGTGAATTGCCTCTAGCACAGCCTCCCTGCCTGAGGGAGTTGTCGGCAAGTCAGATTTGAGGAAACGGCGGGGGGAGATGCCTCGAATTCCAGCTTGTACCCCTGAGATACTACTTGAAGGATCCAGGGATCCACCTGTGAGCGAGCCCACTGATCACTGAAATTTTTGAGGTGGCCCCCCACCGTAACTGGCTACGCCTGTGGAGCCCCCGCGTCATGCGGTGGACTCAGAGGAAGCGGGGGAAGAATTTTGATTCTGGGAACTGGCTGACTGGTGCAGCTTTTTCCCTCTTCCCTGTGTAGAAAGGAAGCGCCTTTGACCCGCTTGCTTTTCTGAAGCCGAAAGGACTGTACCTGATAATACAGTGCTTTCTTAGGCTGTGAGGAAACCCGAGGTAAAAAATTTTCTTCCCAGCTGTTGCTGTGGATACGAGGTCCCAGAGACCATCCCCAAACAATTCCTCACCCTTATAAGGCTCTATGTGCCTTTTAAAGTCAGCATCACCTGTCCAGTGTCGGGTCTCTAATCCCCTCCTGACAGAATGGACATTGCATTAATTCTGGATGCCAGCCGGCAAAATATCCCTCTGTGCATCTCTCATATATAAGACGACGTCTTTAATATGCTCTTATGTTCGCAAAATAGTATCCCTGTTTGACAGGGTCACAGACCACGCTGCAGCAGCACTATCTGCAGGTCTCAGTCTAGTACCTGAGTGTGTAAATACAGACTTCAGGATAGCCTCCTGCTTTTTATCAGCAGGTACCTTCAAAGTGGCCGTATCCTAAGACGGCAGTGCCACCTTTTTTGACAAACGTGTGAGCGCCTTATCCACCCTAGGGGATATCTCCCAGCGTAACTTATCCTCTGGCGGGAAAGGGTACGCCATCAGTAACTTTTTAGAAATTACCAGTTTCTTATCGGGGGAACCCACGCTTTTTCACACTTCATTCACTCATTTGATGGGGGAACAAAATACTGCCTGCTTTTTCTCCCCACACATAAAACCCTTTTTTAGTGGTACTTGGGTTAATGTCAGAAATGTGTAACACATTTTTTATTGCCGGGATCATGTAACGGATGTTCCTAGTGGATTGTGTATATGTCTCAACCTCGTCGACACTGGAGTCAGACTCCGTGTCGACATCTGTGTCTGCCATCTGAGGGAGCGGGCGTTTTTGAGCCCCTGATGGCCTTTGAGACGCCTGGGCAGGCGCGGCTGAGAAGCCGGCTGTCCCACAGCTGTTAAGTCATCCAGCCTTTTATGTAAGGAGTTGACACTGTCGGTTAATACCTTCCACCTATCCATCCACTCTGGTGTCGGCCCCACAGGGGGCGACATCACATTTATCAGCATCTGCTCTGCCACCACATAAGCCTCCTCATCAAACGTGTCGACACAGCCGTACCGACACACCGCACACACACAGGGAATGCTCTGACTGAGGACAGGACCCCACACAGCCCTTTGGGGAGACAGAGAGAGAATATGCCAGCACACACCAGAGCGCTATATAATTTAGGGATTAACACTATATTGAGTGAATTTTTCCCAATAGCTGCTTCTATATACAATATTGCGCCTAAATTTAGTGCCCCCCCTCTCTTTTTAACCCTTTGAGCCTGCAAACTACAGGGGAGAGCCTGGGGAGCTGTCTTCCAGCTGCACTGTGAAGAGAAAATGGCGCCAGTGTGCTGAGGGAGATAGCTCCGCCCCTTTTTCGCTGACTTTTCTCCCGCTTTTTTATGGATTCTGGCAGGGGTATTTATCACATATATAGCCTCTGGGGCTATATATTGTGATATATTTGCCAGCCAAGGTGTTTTTATTGCTGCTCAGGGCGCCCCCCCCCAGCGCCCTGCACCCTCAGTGACCGGAGTGTGAGGTGTGTATGAGGAGCAATGGTGCACAGCTGCAGTGCTGTGCTCTACCTTGGTGAAGACTGATGTCTTCTGCCGCCGATTTTCCGGACCTCTTCTTGCTTCTGGCTCTGTAAGGGGGACGGCGGCGCGGCTCCGGGAACGAACACCAAGGCCAGTTCCATGCGGTCGATCCCTCTGGAGCTAATGGTGTCCAGTAGCCTAAGAAGCCCAAGCTAGCTGCAAGCAGGTAGGTTCGCTTCTTCTCCCCTTAGTCCCTCGATGCAGTGAGCCTGTTGCCAGCAGGTCTCACTGTAAAATAAAAAACCTAATTATATACTTTCTTTCTAGGAGCTCAGGAGAGCCCCTAGTGTGCATCCAGCTCGGCCGGGCACAGAAATCTAACTGAGGCTTGGAGGAGGGTCATAGTGGGAGGAGCCAGTGCACACCAGGTAGTCTAAAAGCTTTCTTTTAGTTGTGCCCAGTCTCCTGCGGAGCAGCTATTCCCCATGGTCCTTACGGAGCTCCCAGCATCCACTAGGACGTCAGAGAAATAAAAAATAAATAAAAGTATACTTACAATCCCCGCTCCTGATTCCAGACCTCCTCCTCCGTCGGCGCCGCTCTTCTCCTGTCCTCGGATGGTTGTGTCTGTCCTCGGATCTATGGGAGAGACGTCATTACGTCTCTCCCATAGCACAGCATCAGGGCTGTCTTAACAGCAGTGTAGGCCCCTGGGCACAACAATGCACTGGGCCCCCTACCCATCCTCCAGAGGTAGGGGTGGGGGTGCTATCAGCATAGTTTTGATGCGGGCGGTAAAGGGTGTTCTATCTTCCGCTCAGCGTGTAGAACCTGGAACAGTAATTTCTGCTAATTACTCTTTTACTGCACAGATGGAGATAAACTGTAGAAGGGGGCATTGGGCTGAATGAAGAAGCCCTGGTACATGATTCCAGGGTGGTAGGGGGTGTTTAATACATTGGGGAGGGGTAGATAGTGGAGTGGGCTTAATATTTATAATTTTCCGGTGGGAGGGCAGCTTGCTTGACTGCAGATATCTCAGGTTCCTGAAAATATATTTCTTAGCTTTGAATGGGATAAAAAAACTAGAGAGTCCCACCTTTCAGATGGTTCTGGGGACTTGGGGATCAGAGTTCAGGAGCCAAAGCAATTCACCAATGAAAATATAAAACTACATTTCTCTATCGTCCTAGTGGATGCTGGGGTTCCTGAAAGGACCATGGGGAATAGCGGCTCCGCAGGAGACAGGGCACAAAAAGTAAAGCTTTTCCAGATCAGGTGGTGTGCACTGGCTCCTCACCCTATGACCCTCCTCCAGACTCCAGTTAGATTTTTGTGCCCGGCCGAGAAGGGTGCAATCTAGGTGGCTCTCCTAAAGAGCTGCTTAGAAAAAGTTTAGCTTAGGTTTTTTATTTTACAGTGAGTCCTGCTGGCAACAGGATCACTGCAACGAGGGACTGAGGGGAGAAGAAGTGAACTCACCTGCGTGCAGGATGGATTGGCTTCTTGGCTACTGGACATCAGCTCCAGAGGGACGATCACAGGTACAGCCTGGATGGTCACCGGAGCCGCGCCGCCGGCCCCCTTGCAGATGCTGAAGTCAGAAGAGGTCCAGAATCGGCGGCTGAAGACTCCTGCAGTCTTCTAAAGGTAGCGCACAGCACTGCAGCTGTGCGCCATTTTCCTCTCAGCACACTTCACACGCAGTCACTGAGGGTGCAGGGCGCTGGGGGGGGCGCCCTGGGAGGCAAATGTAACCTATATAAAGGCTAAAAATACCTCACATATAGCCCCCAGAGGCTATATGGAGATATTTAACCCCTGCCTGGATTCACTAAATAGCGGGAGACGAGCCCGCCGGAAAAGGGGCGGGGCCTATCTCCTCAGCACACGGCGCCATTTCCTCTCACAGCTCCGCTGGTCAGGACGGCTCCCAGGTCTCTCCCCTGCACTGCACTACAGAAACAGGGTAAAACAGAGAGGGGGGGCAAATTTATGGCGATATTTTGATATATATAAAGCAGCTATAAGGGAGCACTTATTATAAGGCTATCCCTGTTATATATAGCGCTTTTGGTGTGTGCTGGCAAACTCTCCCTCTGTCTCCCCAAAGGGCTAGTGGGTCCTGTCTTCGTTAGGAGCATTCCCTGTGTGTCTGCTGTGTGTCGGTACGTGTGTGTCGACATGTATGAGGACGATATTGGTGTGGAGGCGGAGCAATTGCCAAATATGAGGATGTCACCCCCTAGGGAGTCGACACCAGAATGGATGCCTTTATTTATGGAACTACGGGATAGTGTCAACACGCTAAAGCAGTCGTTTGACGACATGAGACGGCCGGACAATCAATTAGTGCCTGTCCAGGCGACTCAAACACCGTCAGGGGCTGTGAAACGCCCTTTGCCTCAGTCGGTCGACACAGACCCAGACACAGGCACTGACTCCAGTGGTGACGGTGACGAATCAACCGTATTTTCCAGTAGGGCCACACGTTATATGATTTTGGCAATGAAGGAGGCGTTACATTTAGCTGATACTACAGGTACCACTAAACAGGGTATTATGTGGGGTGTGAAAAAACTACCTATAGTTTTTCCTGAATCAGAAGAATTAAATGACGTGTGTAATGAAGCGTGGGTTGCCCCTGATAAAAAGCTGATAATTTCAAAGAAATTATTGGCATTATACCCTTTCCCGCCAGAGGTTAGGGAGCGCTGGGAAACACCTCCTAGGGTGGACAAGGCGCTAACACGCTTATCTAAACAAGTGGCGTTACCCTCTCCTGAGACGGCCGCACTTAAAGATCCATCAGATAGGAGGATGGAAAATATCCAAAAAAGTATATACACACATGCAGGTGTTATACTACGACCAGCTATAGCGACTGCCTGGATGTGCAGTGCTGGGGTAGTTTGGTCAGAGTCCCTGATTGAAAATATTGATACCCTGGACAGGGACAATATTTTACTGTCGTTAGAACAAATAAAGGATGCATTTCTTTATATGCGTGATGCACAGAGGGATATCTGCACACTGGCATCACGGGTAAGTGCTATGTCCATTTCGGCCAGAAGAGCTTTATGGACGCGACAGTGGACAGGCGATGCGGATTCAAAACGACATATGGAAGTTTTGCCGTATAAAGGGGAGGAGTTATTTGGAGTCGGTCTATCAGATTTGGTGGCCACGGCTACAGCCGGGAAATCCACCTTTCTACCTCAAGTCACTCCCCAACAGAAAAAGGCACCGACTTTTCAACCGCAGCCCTTTCGTTCCTTTAAAAATAAGAGAGCAAAGGGCTATTCATATCTGCCACGAGGCAGAGGTCGAGGGAAGAGACAGCAACAGGCAGCTCCTTCCCAGGAACAGAAGCCTTCCCCGGCTTCTACAAAAGCCTCAGCATGACGCTGGGGCTTCTCAAGCGGACTCGGGGACGGTGGGTGGTCGTCTCAAAAATTACAGCGCGCAGTGGGCTCACTCGCAGGTAGATCCCTGGATCCTGCAGATAATATCTCAGGGGTACAGGTTGGAATTAGAGACAGATCCACCTCGCCGTTTCCTGAAGTCTGCTTTACCAATGTCCCCCTCCGAAAGGGAGACGGTTTTGGAAGCCATTCACAAGCTGTACTCTCAGCAGGTGATAGTCAAGGTACCTCTTCTACAACAAGGGAAGGGGTATTATTCCACTCTTTTTGTGGTACCGAAGCCGGATGGCTCGGTAAGGCCTATTCTAAAGGGGGACTTTATGGTATCCTTGGACATCAAGGATGCGTATCTCCACGTTCCAATTTACCCCTCACACCAGGGGTACCTCAGGTTCGTTGTACAAAACTGTCACTATCAGTTTCAGACGCTGCCGTTCGGATTGTCCACGGCACCTCGGGTCTTTACAAAGGTAATGGCCGAGATGATGATTCTTCTTCGAAGAAAAGGCATATTAATTATCCCATACTTGGACGATCTCCTAATAAGGGCAATGTCCAGAGAACAGCTAGAGATGGGATTAGCACTGTCGCAAGAAGTGCTAAAACAGCACGGGTGGATTCTGAATATTCCAAAATCCCAGTTAATGCCGACAACTCGTCTGCTGTTCCTAGGGATGATTCTGGACACGGTTCAGAAAAAGGTTTTTCTCCCGGAGGAAAAAGCCAAGGAGTTATCCGAGCTTGTCAGGAACCTCCTAAAACCAGGAAAGGTGTCTGTACATCAATGCACAAGAGTCCTGGGAAAAATGGTGGCTTCTTACGAAGCAATTCCATTCGGCAGATTCCACGCAAGAATTTTCCAAAGGGATCTGTTGGACAAATGGTCAGGGTCGCATCTTCAGATGCACCTGCGGATAACCCTGTCTCCAAGGACAAGGGTGTCTCTTCTGTGGTGGTTGCAGAGTGCTCATCTATTGGAGGGCCGCAGATTCGGCATACAGGATTGGATCCTGGTGACCACGGACGCCAGCCTGAGAGGCTGGGGAGCAGTCACACAAGGAAGAAACTTCCAGGGAGTATGGACGAGCCTGGAAACGTCTCTTCACATAAACATTCTGGAACTAAGAGCAATATACAATGCTCTAAGCCAGGCAGAACCTCTGCTTCAGGGAAAACCGGTGTTGATCCAGTCGGACAACATCACGGCAGTCGCCCATGTGAACAGACAGGGCGGCACAAGAAGCAGGAGTGCAATGGCAGAAGCTGCAAGGATTCTTCGCTGGGCAGAGAATCATGTGATAGCACTGTCAGCAGTGTTCATCCCGGGAGTGGACAACTGGGAAGCAGACTTCCTCAGCAGACACGATCTTCACCCGGGAGAGTGGGGACTTCATCCAGAAGTCTTCCACTTGCTGGTAACCCGTTGGGAAAGACCAATGGTGGACATGATGGCGTCTCGCCTCAACAAAAAACTGGACAGGTATTGCGCCAGGTCAAGAGATCCGCAGGCAATAGCTGTGGACGCGCTGGTAACGCCTTGGGTGTACCAGTCGGTGTATGTGTTTCCTCCTCTGCCTCTCATACCAAAAGTATTGAGAATTATACGGCAAAGAGGCGTAAGGACGATACTAGTGGTTCCGGATTGGCCAAGAAGGACTTGGTACCCGGAACTTCAAGAGATGATCACGGAAGATCCGTGGCCTCTACCTCTAAGGAGGGACTTGCTTCAGCAGGGTCCCTGTCTGTTTCAAGACTTACCGCGGCTGCGTTTGACGGCATGGCGGTTGAACGCCGGATCCTAAAGGAAAAAGGCATGCCGGAAGAAGTCATTCCTACTTTGATTAAAGCAAGGAAGGAAGTAACCGTGCAACATTATCACCGAATTTGGCGAAAATATGTTGCGTGGTGCGAAGATCGGAGTGCTCCGACGGAGGAATTTCAACTGGGTCGATTCCTACATTTCCTGCAATCAGGATTGTCTATGGGTCTCAAATTGGGATCTATTAAGGTTCACATTTCGGCCCTGTCGATTTTCTTTCAAAAAGAATTGGCTTCAGTCCCTGAAGTCCAGACCTTTGTTAAGGGAGTGCTACATATACAGCCTCCTGTGGTGCCTCCAGTGGCACCGTGGGATCTCAATGTGGTTTTGGACTTTCTAAAATCTCATTGGTTTGAACCACTAAAGAAGGTGGATTTGAAATATCTCACATGGAAAGTGACCATGCTTCTAGCCCTGGCTTCGGCCAGGAGAGTGTCAGAACTGGCAGCTTTATCTTACAAAAGCCCATATCTGATTTTCCATTCGGACAGGGCAGAACTGCGGACTCGTCCGCATTTTCTCCCTAAGGTGGTGTCAGCATTTCATCTGAACCAGCCTATTGTAGTGCCTGCGGCTACAAGTGACTTGGAGGACTCCAAGTTACTGGACGTTGTCAGAGCATTAGAAATATATATTGCAAGGACAGCTGGAGTCAGAAAATCTGACTCGTTGTTTATATTGTATGCACCCAACAAGATGGGTGCTCCTGCGTCTAAGCAGACGATTGCTCGTTGGATCTGTAGCACAATCCAACTTGCACATTCTGTGGCAGGCCTGCCACAGCCTAAATCTGTTAAGGCCCACTCCACAAGGAAGGTGGGCTCATCTTGGGCGGCTGCCCGAGGGGTCTCGGCATTACAACTTTGCCGAGCAGCTACGTGGTCAGGGGAGAACACGTTTGTAAAATTTTACAAATTTGATACTCTGGCTAAGGAGGACCTGGAGTTCTCTCATTCGGTGCTGCAGAGTCATCCGCACTCTCCCGCCCGTTTGGGAGCTTTGGTATAATCCCCATGGTCCTTTCAGGAACCCCAGCATCCACTAGGACGATAGAGAAAATAAGATTTTACTTACCGATAAATCTATTTCTCGGAGTCCGTAGTGGATGCTGGGCGCCCATCCCAAGTGCGGATTATCTGCAATAATTGTACATAGTTATTGTTAACTAATTCGGGTTATTGTTGAAGGAAGCCATCTTTCAGAGGCTCCGCTGTTATCATACTGTTAACTGGGTTTAGATCACAAGTTGTACGGTGTGATTGGTGTGGCTGGTATGAGTCTTACCCGGGATTCAAAATCCTCCCTTATTGTGTACGCTCGTCCGGGCACAGTACCTAACTGGAGTCTGGAGGAGGGTCATAGGGGGAGGAGCCAGTGCACACCACCTGATCTGGAAAAGCTTTACTTTTTGTGCCCTGTCTCCTGCGGAGCCGCTATTCCCCATGGTCCTTTCAGGAACCCCAGCATCCACTACAGACTCCGAGAAATAGATTTATCGGTAAGTAAAATCTTATTATTAGGCGTGTGGAGCTGGAGCAGGGACCAGCTGCTTGAAGGCTGATATCTCTAGTTCTGGGCATAGTAGAGACAAACTGCCAGTGTCCACTAAAAGGGGAGAGTCACAGCTTTTGGCTTATACCCTCAGAAATACTCTAAGTCAGACAAAATCCGAGATATCAGGCTGGGAAGAACAATTAACAGGCTTAGTTGGGGACCACTGCTTTCAAGTCAGATATCTCCGGTTCCCCAGAGCCGATTTTCAAAAATCAGATACCCCTGGAAAGAGGGGACCCTCAGCTATCAGCCTAGGGCCCTTATACTCCTGGGGCCCTTGGGCAAGAGCCCATTGAGCCCATACGAAAAGACGGCCCTGCACAGCATAGACACTAGAGGTCAATTATGACCCCTAGTGTCTGTGCCACTATGCTGTGCGGTGCGCGATGACGTCATCGCGCACCGCACAGCACAGGTCCTCTCCACGAAGGGAAACTAGACGCGTAGCGTCTGGTTCCCTTCAAAGCGGGGGACCAGCGGTGGGCACAGCGGGGGCCACAGTGGCGGATCTTGCCATGGTGCGGAGCCCTCCGGATGGCGCCGGCGCCCTCCGGAAGGCGGCGCCCCGGGCAAAAGTACTGCTTGCCCGTGGCAAGATCCGCTACTGCTTCTAGCACACTCTGGTCTGTGTATCAGCACGGAGATACAGACCAGAGAGTGCTAGAAGCACCAGAGTAGAGAGCGACACCCCAGGCAGGAAAGAGGCACTGCATGGGTTGTGACAGGTGCAGGGTGCTAGAATGAACACTGGGCCAGTCCACTACAATTGCTGTCTCAGTGGACAGGTAAGATTTAAAATATGTTAAAAAACCATTAAAACACAAAATGGAAGTTTTATATAAAACACAAAAGTAAAATACACTGTCCAGCTGAGATACCACTTCCCCCACTGCATTACAGACAGCTGAAGCTCCTCCCACATCTTTAGAACAATGTACTTATGGGCATTTATACAGGTTAAAAAGCTAAAACTGCCAGTAGTCACTGTCGAACAAATTTAATCACCAAATATGCACCGCTAAGCCACACAAACCAAGGTTTTTTGGCATCCCTATCTTCTATCTACACTGCCCAAGTGTGGAATGTGTGGGCATTGCAGCACAATGGGCAGTATTCAATTGTTTTCCACGCCCGATCTCCTGTCTATAGTGATGTGAGGTTGCGGGGCGCAATTCAAATGGGTCACTTTTTGCACATTTCAGCTCACCACCCCCAGGGGATACGAGCTGAAATGCAGACGTAGGCAGCCATCGTGCCCAACGGAGCTACAACTGAATAGTGGTGGCTGTCGGCGGACAAAACAATTGAATACCGCCCACTGTCTCACCATTCAAACTGCACAGTCTGGTGTATGACGGTACAGTGTGTTGTTACAACATACATGTAACTGCATGCAGTCGTTCATTGTGCAGCACATCAGATGTGAAGATGCACAATCGTGAGTACACACTATACACTGCATATGATATAAACTGATCCATCACGTGTCATAATGATATATCGCTTAGAGCAGTGGTTCTCAACCGCGGTCCTCAAGTACCCCCAACAGTTCATGTTTTCCAGGTCTCCTCACAGGATTGCAAGTGAAATAATTTGCTGCATCTGTGGGTCTTTTAAAATGTGTCAGAAATGTAGTGAATACACCTGTGCACCAGCTAGGTGACCTGGAAAACATGCACTGTGTGAGGTCCTGAGGACCGAGTTTGAGAACCTGTGGCTTAGAGCATAGGTTCTCAAACTCGGTCCTCAGGACCGCACACAGTGCATGTTTTGCAGGTAACTCAGCAGCTGCACAGGTGTATTAATTACTCACGCACACATTTTAAAAGGTCCACAGGTGGAGCTAATTATTTCACTTACGATTCTGTGAGGAGACCTGCAAAACATGCACTGTGTGGGGTCCTGAAGACAGAGCTTGAGAACCTGTGGCTTAAGGCCCGTACACACTGGTCGATATATCGGCCGTTCTCTTGAACGGCCGATATATCGCGGGACCGTCGGCCAGTGTGTACGGCCGATACGTCTGTGAACTCTGTCCTTCACAGACGTATCGCGTCGGCCGCGCAGCACGGCCGACGGCCAATATATCTACCGATATATTGGTGCGTCGCTGTGTGTGTACGGGGCGGTCGGCCGAACGCCCGTACACATGCTGCGGCGGCCGGCGGTGATTGACAGCTGAACTGGGCGGGCGTGTGTACACTAAAAACAAAAGAACGGCTGCGCAGTGTACCAGGGAAAGAATGAGAGCCGACGTTAACATTTTTTAATTTATTAACCATAAGCACAAAGTAAAAATAGACAAGTACAATGACAATTAGATATATTGAGTTGTATTATATATATTGAGTTATATTGTTAGGCACACCTTGATTGATACAGGTGTAATAGGTATCGTAATGAATTGAAGCAACTTAAGTTGGTTAGCTTACTGAAAGTCCGCAGTCACTCACATAAGTTACCACTTGTAATTACGCTTGTGGATAATGAATGGCAGAGTGGTCCCGAATATAACACAAAGTTCCCGTCACAGTGTTGGGTAGATGGAATAAGTACCTCTCCTGTGGGCTGGTCCGAAACCGGGTGTCCCCGGTTTTTAGTCCTGCATTGCCCACTGATGCTATGCTTCAAGGAGATGAGGGTAGCCGCCGGGCTGATGAGAAGAGTGATAGCCGAGTGCTGGTGTAAGCGGCTTGCGGAGGTCAGAAGAGCGCGTTTTGTCACGTATCACATGACTTTATCAAATGTATATACCTTTGATAAAGTCACGTGATACGTGACGAAACGCGTTAGGATCCCGCCTTCCTAACACACCTTGATCCAGGCATCTACACTAGAAGCAATCTGCCGTGAATTAACGGACCTGTGCACCGCTCTTCTGACCTCCGCAAGCCGCTTACACCAGCACGCGGCTATCACTCTTCTCATCAGCCCGGCGGCTCCCCTCATCTCCTTGCTGCATTGCATCAATGGGCAACGCAGGACTAAAAACCGGGGACGCCCGGTTTCGGACCCGCCCACAGGAGAGGTACTTATTCCATCTACCCAACACTGTGACGGGAACTTTGTGTTATATTCGGGACCGCTCTGCCATTCATTATCCACAAGCGTAATTACAAGTGGTAACTTATGTGAGTGGCTGCGGACTTTCAGTAAGCTAACCAACTTAAGTTGCTTCAATTCATTACGATACCTATTACACCTGTATCAATCAAGGTGTGCCTAACAATATAACTCAATATATATAATACAACTCAATATATCTAATTGTCATTGTACTTGTCTATTTTTACTCAGTGCTTATGGTTAATAAATTAAAAATTTTTAATGTCGGCTCTCATTCTTTCCCTGGTACACTGCGCAGCCGTTCTTTTGTTATTATTATTCTTTGCTTGACACCCACTTAGTGTTTACGGGCGCGCGATTTATCAGGGGAATTTCCTTTATTATCAAGTCTATTATATAGGCGCTTTTACAAGCAGTTATTTGGTTCTTTTTTCTTTAATAATTTTTGGGCGTGTGTACACGCCCGCCCAGTTCATGACGTCAGTCCCCGACGGATCGGGCAGTGTGTATGCTCAACACACTGCCCGATCCGTCCACAGATATATCTGCAGATGAATTGATCTGCAGATATATCTATTAGTGTGTACCCACCTTTAGAGTGTACCCAGCTTGAGTCTGTGGGCAGAGCTGAAGCAGATCTGTAAGGGAACAGGGTGGGGGCTGGATGGGGCTGGACTGTGTAGACCAGTGATCTCCAACCCGTAGCTCGTCGTAGTATTTTCAGTAGCTCACAGAGCGCATGGGCTTAGGCAGTCACTGGCACTCCCCCCTCCCTTAATTTATAATATGGTGCCGGCCGTCAGCCAATCAGAGCTTGTGGACCGGCAGTGGCGGCACCTGATTTGCTGCTGGACCGCGAGTTTTAATTGGCTCACTTACCGGCACCATATTTTAAATGCCCGCCACCGCCGGAGAATGTCACCCTCTTCGCAGTCGCTTTCCGGACTTCACAGGAGAGGCGCGTGCTGTGCTCTCCTCCCCTTCCGACTATCATACAGAAGGAGCAGCACCGGCGGCAGTAGAAGCCAGCAAGGGTTAGCACTGTGTGGGGCACTGTATTGGACACTGCCGGGGGGCATTTTAAATGGCACTGCGGGAGGAATTGTATCTGGCACTGCTGGGGGGCATTGTATCTGGTACTGCTGGGGGGCATTATTTGTGTATCTGGCACTGCTGGGGGGCATTATTTGTGTATCTGGCACTGCTGGGGGCATTATTTGTGTATCTGGTACTGCTGGGGGCATTATTTGTGTATCTGGCACAGCTGGAGCCATTATTTGTGTATCTGGCACTGCTGGGGGCATTATTTGTGTATCTGGTACTGCTGGGGGCATTATTTGTGTATCTGGCACAGCTGGAGCCATTATTTGTGTATCTGGCACTGCTGGGGGCATTATTTGTGTATCTGGTACTGCTGGGGGCATTATTTGTGTATCTGGCACAGCTGGAGCCATTATTTGTGTATCTGGCACTGCTGGGGGCATTATTTGTGTATCTGGTACTGCTGGGGGCATTATTTGTGTATCTGGCACTGCTGAGTGGCATTATTTGTGTATCTGGCACTGCTGAGTGGCATTATTTGTGTATCTGGCACTACGCGGGGGGGGCATTACTTGTAGTTGTGAGGCCACACCCACTTCCGCAGGAACGCATGTGCATTGGGGGGAGGGGTAGCTCCTTCAGAGGTTTTATTTTCCGAAAGTAGCTCATACCCCAATTAAGGTTGGAGACCACTGGTGTAGACCCTTTACTAGTAAATAAACAATTCACACAATAAATCTGCTACTGCTGATATTAATATTAAATGTTTGTAGGCCCCAAAGGTATTTTAGATGTCATTCGTTCATGTAAAGATACCGAAAGCTGAAAATGTCCATCGTGCATTATTGCGTCATGCACTACTTACACCTATATAAACAATGAAGCCTGGTCAGTGTGAACGATATAATCACACATCTCCTGCACATTTCCGTTATATGCCATTCCATCACACAAACAACCTGCTTATCGAACTTCCCTTTAACGGCGGACACTGAAACAGCCACATAAGCAGCTTTTTTTTTTTATGGTAACAGCTATTTACGCTAAACTTTTAACCTCATTTCCTCTCCCGCACATCGATGGCCAAACTACATAATCCATGATTGCGCCATAAAAACGTAAGATAGGAAATATAAATATGAGGGTTTACAAAAAACACACTTAAATATGCCTTGGTTGGACTAAATGTGCAATATATATATACCTGAGGAAAATGCCCTAATAAAGCGGCATTGAAACGTCGTATTTCATATATCTGCCTGACCTAAGAGTTGTTATTCCTGCAAGTCACCTGGAGTGTCGCGTCTGCTGTTTGGATATTTCATCTATTACGGAGGCACCCGGTGCAGTAATGAAATTACAGGAGAGCCGGATTCATGGGACTATATATATATATATATATATATATATATATATATAAAACGGCCTCAGACTGTGTATAAGTATATTGTTTTTAGTGCCATGGAGAAAATAGCAGCAAGCTCTGGGTTGTGGAACAGGACAAAACAGTCACAGGTTTGCAGATAAATTGATATTTATTTATTATTTATTAACAGTTTCTTATATAGCGCAGCATATTCCGTTGCGCTTTACAATTAGAACAGTGGTAATAGAACAAAACTGGGTAAAAACAGACAGACAGAGGTAGGAAGGCCCTGCTCGCAAGCTTACAATCTATAGATTGATTGTCTATTGTTGCTTAGTTTTATTATATTTACAGGCAGCTTCAAGGGCCGGACTTGTATAAAGGTGCGTACACACTAGGCTACATAGGAAGCGATAGCACTCATTTTCACCCTCCTGAGTGATATCGTTTACTATATTGCCCAGTATGCATGCTGCTGACGACAGCTGATGCGCAGCCCCGCGGCTCGTTAACTACCCTTGGTGTTGGCCGTGCATGCAGCTCAATTTGGACTCATCATCCAAAACTGCATGCACGGCCTCGGCGTGATGTCACTGTTGCGATATCGCACTCTCTGTATGCCCATGTCGGGCGGCCCGGGCCGGGGACAATAGGCATGTCACTCATGTTGGGCTGATGTTATAATTGGGAATTTAAACACACGACTCTATCGCAGTGGTGGGGAACCTCAGGCCCGCGGGCCGTATAAGGCCCGCAAAGCCGTTTGTTCCGGCCCACCCGCTTGTGTCAGTGACACACGCCGCCGCTCAGTCCGGCGGCAGCGTGTCTCAGCTGTCAGGGCAGGGAGGAGAGCGCAGCTGCATGTCCGGCGGCAGGTAAGATCTCAAACCAGCCGCCGGTTCGTGAGCCAATCAGAGCTCGCGGACTGGCAGCCAATCAGGAGCCGCCGCTGCCGGTCCGCGAGCTCTGATTGGCTCACGAACCGGCGGCTGGTTTGAGGTCCTACACGCCGCAGCCCGACATAGCCGTGCTCTCCTCCCTGTCCTGACCCCCTGACACGCCGCACCACCGGATGGAGCAGCAGCAGCAGTAAGCAGTACAGTGGGGTGGGGGCACTGTGGGGCATTTGTGGATCTGGCACTGTGGGGGCATTTGTATACCTGGCACTGTGGGGGCATCTGTGGATTTGGCACTGTGGGGGCATTTGTGGATCTGGCACTGTGGGGGCATTTGTATACCTGGCACTGTGGGGGCATTTGTGGATCTGGCACTGCACTATTGGGGGCATATGTTTATCACGTCCCATTTTAATTGGCGCGCACACAGTACCTCTAAGGGGCAGACCTACTGGGGGGCAGGGTAATTTTATAAGTTGAGAATTTTTGTATGGCCCCCGAAGGATTTTATAAATATCCAAATGGCCCTCGGTAGAAAAAAGGTTCCCCACCCCTGCTCTATCGGAACCTAATGAAACAGGCATTTTAACAGAACCTCTGGTAAATCTAATCTATTTCAGGTCTAGTTTTATACAACTTAGCTGAAGCTGGCCATACCCTCCTAGACCAACTTCCAACAAACCTCACCTCCCCAATAGATGCGTCTTAAACTATTCTAAATTTTCTTGATGCACAACTGGCCTAATTCAGATGTGGATGGAGCTGTGCCGCAGATTACCTGTACTCTGTGAATGCACAGGATCCATTCTGTGCGTGTGCGAACAGGTCCTACAACACAGGACGGCAGCAGACACTTCGTAATTGACCGTCTGCTGCAGTTTGGTGGGCAGGGAAGGGACAGAGATGGCCTTAGTTTGTGAAAACAGAGGCATGTCGAAAACCGTTTGGGGGAGGGAAAAGGACCGGGATTTCCATCGTTGCACAGAGATTTCCTGGCCTCTGTGACGGGCAGCTTGCGTGGAACCATGGGTGCTGCAGGCCACCTGATGGTGAGCCCAGTAATCCGATGCTCCGCCCTAGGATGTAGGTTGGATCACTACTGCAGCAGCTTGTAATAGACGCCTTCTGCTGCATCACCATACAGCGCTATCACTTCTGCTTCCAAGAAAGAAGCAGTAATTGCTAACCCAACTACGTCTGAATTAGGACCAATAAATGGAACACATTTACGACGACGATTCGAAATAACAAGAAAAAAAAAGTATGTTCCTAGTGTTACTCATTAGATGTACAAGGATTGAAGGTGCGGCAATATATATTTCTAAATATGCAGGATGGACCATGTAATACGCAACTTCGTTAGAACAAGTTGTTAACCTAATTAAGTCTCCAGCGTATTCAGCCTGAATATCTGTTTTGTTGATTCTACAAAAGCAATTTATACATAAATACATATTTATTGTAATTTCAAATATTAAAAGATATTCCATTATAATTACTGTGGATACTTTGCGTTGAAGAAAATACCATCTATGTTAATTAACAAAGAAGCCTGTTTCGCAGGAGATGTATCCAGTTGGGTGTTTATACAAAGGAACATTTTACCTTACTTATAATTCACTTAATAGACTAGTGTAACTAGCCACAAGCACTGAGATAAATATTTGATCTAAAATAACCAAATTGGTCATTAAAGACAATTACGGATAGCCAGAATTACAGGCAGCCGTTATAGTGGACACAATGAAAAACACATTCCCCAATGATCACAGCATTTTTTTTATATATCTTCAGATCTCAAATGTGGTTTTGTAATTTTAGCAAGAATATTTATAAAGGTTACTTGCCGTTTTTATGTAAGCCAGCACGTGTTTTAGTTGTACAACAAAAGTAGGCAATGACGCGGCACCAGAGGCCTTATAACATAACAGGTGTTATTGTAGGGGAGGCCAGGAGAACCTCAGAGTATTTCCGGACAGGTCTGGGAAGGGGGTTACATGATATAGAGTCAGGACACAGGGTAACCAAGGCATTATGCAGCGTAAGCAGATTATGGGTATCCAGAACCTGGTGACAGGTTCCCATTGATGGACACAAATTGAGCAAGCAGAAGTTTAAGGTCTGCGAGTAATGTAACAGCATATTAATCCACAGAGATTGTTGAAAACTATTTTTGGGTCCATCAAGCTGTCCTCACCATCTGATGATGAGGGGTAAGGTACCATGGTAAGATGTACAAACTGGCTGCAGATATGATATCTTAATGCACCCCTCCCTTCTCAGCATCACAGAAGGCAAGCAGTGACTTCTACTATGTTATGTGCTTTTCCAAAGCACCCTGACTTGCCGGCTTATCAAGGTGAAATGTTCTTCACTTTAAGCCTAGAGGCGGCATCAACTCAAGTTTTGAATTACCGGTAAATTGCCAAAGGTGATCTGCAAGCATATTGTTCCTGCTGCCTTATGGCTGATATACATCATTCATGGTGAACTGTTTTGCAATATTGTTGCAAAAAATAAGATTTTACTTACCGATAAATCTATTTCTCGTAGTCCGTAGTGGATGCTGGGGACTCCGTCAGGACCATGGGGATTAGCGGCTCCGCAAGAGACAGGGCACAAAACTAAAGCTTTAGGATCAGGTGGTGTGTACTGGCTCCTCCCCCTATGACCCTCCTCCAAGCCTCAGTTAGGATACTGTGCCCGGACGAGCGTACACAATAAGGAAGGATATTGAATCCCGGGTAAGACTCATACCAGCCACACCAATCACACCGTATAACTTGTGATCTAAACCCAGTTAACAGTATGACAAACGTAGGAGCCTCTGAACAGACGGCTCACAACAATAACAACCCAATTTTTTTTGTAACAATAACTATGTACAAGTATTGCAGACAATCCGCACTTGGGATGGGCGCCCAGCATCCACTACGGACTACGAGAAATAGATTTATCGGTAAGTAAAATCTTATTTTCTCTGACGTCCTAAGTGGATGCTGGGGACTCCGTCAGGACCATGGGGATTATACCAAAGCTCCCAAACGGGCGGGAGAGTGCGGATGACTCTGCAGCACCGAGTGAGAGAACTCCAGGTCCTCCTCAGCCAGGGTGTGCCCCTGACCAAGTAGCAGCTCGGCAAAGTTGTAAAGCCGAGACCCCTCGGGCAGTCGCCCAAGATGAGCCCACCTTCCTTGTGGAATGGGCATTTATATATTTTGGCTGTGGCAGTCCTGCCACAGAATGTGCAAGCTGAATTGTAGTACACATTCAACTAGCAATCGTCTGCTTAGAAGCAAGAGCACCCAGTTTTTTGGGTGCATACAGGATAACAGCAAGTCAGTTTTCCTGACTCCAGCCGTCCTGGAAATCTATATTTTCAGGGCCCTGACAACATCTAGCAACTTGGAGTCCTCCAAGTCTCTAGTAGCCGCAGGTACCACAATAAGCTGGTTCAGATGAAACGCTGACACCACCTTAGAGAGAAACTGGGGACGAGTCCGCAGCTCTGCCCTGTCCGAATGGACAATCAGATATGGGCTTTTGTGAGACAAAGCCGCCAATTCTGACACTCGCCTGGCCGAGGCCAGGGCCAACATCATGGTCACTTTCCATGTGAGATATTTCAAATCCACAGATTTGAGCGGTTTAAACCAACGTGATTTGAGGAATCCCAGGACTACGTTGAGATCCCACAGTGCCACTGGAGGCACAAAAAGGGGGTTGTATATGCAGTACTCCCTTGTCAAATTTCTGGACTTCAGGAACTGAAACCAATTCTTTCTGGAAGAAAATCGACAGGGCCGAAATTTGAACCTTAATGGACCCCAATTTGAGGCCCATAGACACTCCTGTTTGCAGGAAATGCAGGAATCGACCGAGTTGAAATTTCTTCGTGGGGCCTTCCTGGCCTCACACCACGCAACATATTTTCGCCACATGTGGTGATAATGTTGTGCGGTCACCTCCTTCCTGGCTTTGACCAGGGTAGGAATGACCTCTTCCGGAATGCCTTTTTTCCCTTAGGATCCGGCGTTCAACCGCCATGCCGTCAAACGCACCCGCGGTAAGTCTTGGAACAGACACGGTACTTGCTGAAGCAAGTCCCTTCTTATCGGCAGAGGCCCTGAGTCCTCTGTGAGCATCTCATGAAGTTCCGGGTACCAAGTCCTTCTTGGCCCATCCGGAGCCACGAGTATAGTTCTTACTCCTCTACGTCTTATAATTCTCAGTACCTTTGGTATGAGAAGCAGAGGAGGGAACACATACACCGACTGGTACACCCATGGTGTTACCAGAACGTCCACAGCTATTTCCTGAGGGTCTCTTGACCTGGCGCAATACCTGTCCAGTTTTTTGTTCAGGCGGGACGCCCTCATGTCCACCTTTGGTCTTTCCCAACGGTGCACAATCATGTGGAAACAACTTCTCGATGAAGTCCCCACTCTCCCGGGTGGAGGTCGTGCTGAGGAAGTCTGCTTCCCAGTTGTCCACTCCCGGAATGAAAACTGCTGACAGTGCTATCACATGATTTTCCGCCCAGCGAAGAATCCTTGCAGTTTCTGCCATTGTCCTCCTGCTTCTTGTGCCGCCCTGTCTGTTTACGTGGGCGACCGCCGTGATGTTGTCCCACTGGATCAATACCGGCTGACCTTGAAGCAGAGGTCTTGCTAAGCTTAGAGCATTGTAAATTGCTCTTAGCTCCAGTATATTTATGCGGAGAGAAGTCCCCAGACTTGATCACACTCCCTGGAAATTTTTTCCCTGTGTGACTGCTCCCCAGCCTTTCAAGCTGGAATCCGTGGTCACCAGGACCCAGTCCTGAATGCATAACTGTGGCACTTTAGTAGATGAGCACTCTGCAGCCACCACAGAAGAGACACCCTTGTCCTTGAAGACAGGGTTATCCGCTGATGCATCTGAAGATGCGATCCGGACCATTTGTCCAGCAGATCCCACTGAAAAGTTCTTGCGTGAAATCTGCCGAATGGAATCGCTTCGTAAGAAACCACCATTTTTCCCAGGACCCTTGTGCAATGATGCACTGACACTTTCCTGGTTTTTGGAGGTTCCTGACTAGCTCGGATAACTCCCTGGCTTTCTCCTCCGGGAGAAACACCTTTTTCTGGACTGTGTCCAGAATCATCCCTAGGGACAGCAGACGTGTCGTCGGAGACAGCTGCGATTTTGGAATATTTAGAATCCACCCGTGCTGTCGTAGAACTACTTGAGATAGTGCTACTCAGACCTCCAACTGTTCTCTGGACCTTGCCCTTATCAGGAGATCGTCCAAGTAAGGGATAATTAAGACGCCTTTTCTTTGAAGAAGAATCATCATTTCGGCCATTACCTTGGTAAAGACCCGGGGTGCCGTGGACAATCCAAACGGCAGCGTCTGAAACTGATAGTGACAGTTTTGTACCACGAACCTGAGGTACCCTTTGTGAGAAGGGCAAATTTGGACATGGAGGTAAGCATCCTTGATGTCCAGGGACACCATATAGTCCCCTTCTTCCTGGTTCGCTATCACTGCTCTGAGTGACTCCATTTAGAATAGGTCTCACCGAGCCGTCTGGCTTCAGTACCACAATATAGTGTGGAATAATACCCCTTTACTTGTTGTAGGAGGGGTACTTTGATTATCACCTGCTGGGAATACAGCTTGTGAATTGTTTCCAATACTGCCTCCCTGTTGGAGGTAGACGTTGGTAAAGCAAACTTCAGGAACCTGCGAGGGGGAGACGTCTCGAATTTCCAATCTGTACCCCTGGGATACTACTTGTAGGATCCAGGGGTCCACTTGCGAGTGAGCCCACTGCGTGCTGAAACTCTTGAGACGACCCCCCACCGCACCTGTTTGTACGGCCCCAGCGTCATGCTGAGGACTTGGCAGAAGCGGTGGAAGGCTTCTGTTCCTGGGAATGGGCTGCCTGCTGCAGTCTTCTTCCCTTACCTCTATCCCTGGGCAGATATTATGGGGACGAAAGGACTGAGGCTGAAAAGACTATGTCTTTTTCTGCTGAGATGTGACTTGGGGTAAAAAAGGTGGATTTTCTAGCTGTTGCCGTGGCCACCAGGTCCGATGGACCGACCCCAAATAACTCCTCCCCTTTATACGGCAATACTTCCATGTACCGTTTGGAATCTGCATCACCTGACCACTGTCGTGTCCATAAACATCGTCTGGCAGATATGGACATCGCACTTACTCTTGATGCCAGAGTTTCGCATATATAGAAATGCATCTTTTAAATGCTCTATAGTCAATAAAATACTGTCCCTGTCAAGGGTATCAATATTTCCAGTCAGGGAATCCGACCAAGCCACCCCAGCGCTGCCCATCCAGGCTGAGGCGATCGCTGGTCGCAGTATAACACCAGTATGTGTGTATACACTTTTTAGGATATTTTCCAACCTCCTATCAGTTGGCTCCTTGAGGGCGTCCGTATCTGGAGACGGTAACGCCACTTGTTTTTATAAGCGTGTGAGCGCCTTATCCACCCTAAGGTGTGTTTCCCAACGCGCCATAACTTCTGGCGGGAAAGGGTATACCGCCAATAATTTTCTATCGGGGGAAACCCACGCATCATCACACACTTCATTTAATTTATCTGATTCAGGAAAAACCACATGTAGTCTTTTCACACTCCACATAATACCCTTTTTTGTGGTACTTGTAGTATCAGAAATATGTAACATCTCCTTCATTGCCCTTAACAAGTAACGTGTGGCCCTAAAGGAAAATACGTTTGTTTCTTCACCGTCGACACTGGAGTCAGTGTCCGTGTCTGTGTCGACTGACTGAGGTAAAAGGACGTTTTAACGCCCCTGACGGTGTTTTAGACGCCTGGACAGGTACTAATTGGTTTGCCGGCCGTCTCATGTCGTCAACCGACCTTGCAGCGTGTTGACATTATCACGTAATTCCTTAAATAAGCCATCCATTCCGGTGTCGACTCCCTAGAGAGTGACATCACCATTACCGGCAATTGCTCCACCTCCTCACCAACATCGTCCTCATACATGTCGACACACAAGTACCGACACACAGCACACACACAGGGAATGCTCTGATAGAAGACAGGACCCCACTAGCCCTTTGGGGAGACAGAGGGAGAGTTTGCCAGCACACACCAAAAATGCTATATTATACAGGGACAACCTTTATATAAGTGTTTTCCCTTATAGCATTTTAATATATATATACATATCGCCAAATAAGTGCCCCCCCCTCTCTGTTTTAACCCTGTTTCTGTAGTGCAGTGCAGGGGAGAGCCTGGGAGCCTTCCCACCAGCCTTTCTGTGAGGGAAAATGGCGCTGTGTGCTGAGGAGAATAGGCCCCGCCCCCTTTTTGGCGGGCTTCTTCTCCCGTTTTTCTGAGACCTGGCAGGGGTTAAATACATCCATATAGCCTCCAGGGGCTATATGTGATGTATTTTTAGCCAGAATAAGGTATTATACATTGCTGCCCAGGGCGCCCCCAGCAACGCCCTGCACCCTCCGTGACCGTTGGTGTGAAGTGTGTGACAACAATGGCGCACAGCTGCAGTGCTGTGCGCTACCTTCATGAAGACTGAAAAGCCTTCTGCCGCCGGTTTCTGGACCTTCAATCTTCAGCATCTGCAAGGGGGGTCGGCGGCGCGGCTCCGGGACGAACCCCAGGGTGAGACCTGTGTTCCGACTCCCTCTGGAGCTAATGGTGTCCAGTAGCCTAAGAAGCCAATCCATCCTGCACGCAGGTGAGTTGAACTTCTCTCCCCTAAGTCCCTCGATGCAGTGAGCCTGTTGCCAGCAGGACTCACTGAAAATAAGAAATCTAAAAACTTTTTCTAAGCAGCTCCTTAAGAGAGCCACCTAGATTGCACCCTGCTCGGACGGGCACAAAAACCTAACTGGGGCTTGGAGGAGGGTCATAGGGGGAGGAGCCAGTACACACCACCTGATCCTAAAGCTTTAGTTTTGTGCCCTGTCTCCTGCGGAGCCGCTAATCCCCATGGTCCTGACGGAGTCCCCAGCATCCACTTAGGACGTCAGAGAAATAATAATAATAATTCTGATTTCCTGCCAAATTCTACTGAAATGAGCAGTATATGGAGATCATAGAACAAATCTTTTCCAAAAACGAACTGACACACATTGGGGTCAATCCAATCATGTGTGAAGGGTGTGAGTTCCCGTTGCCATCTTTCCTTGTGACAATGGTTCTGGCTGATGGTGCTCTGATGGTGTGGCAAATGTATCCTTGTTGCTGCACTGAATCGTGGGTGTGAGGACCTCGCACACAATTTGACTGACCCCACTGACTTAAATCTCTAGCTCATATGTGGACAGAAATTACAAGCAACTTCAATATGTGCCTATAGCTTCAAAGTAAGGCAACCGGAAAACGAATGACATTATTAAATTAAGGGATATGAATAGAAAGATAAAAACTGGGGAATTTAGAATCTAGCGGTGTTATAACTGGTAACATTTTCTGCACACATAATGTCATTTTGTTCTTATCTCATCTAGCTGTCCATTAGGAAAGGTTATCAGTACTTCCTAACGCTCTCCTCATTAGGCTGCTACAGTATATCCATATACAGTGCATCAGGTTCTAACTTTGCCAGTTAGCCATTTCTTTTTGTTTTTAAAGCATTTATTTCATCGCTCGTAGTCAGGAAGAATACAAGGACATTTTTGCCGAATCTACAAAGTGTAAACTGAAAAAAAAATTAAGGGATGAAATCTTTTGTTTGCTCCATTTATTTATTACCTGTTGTGGAGTGTAAGTGACCATTGGTCAGAAAGCATTTATATATGTGCCGGTAACAAATAAAATTAGACTCATTTTGAACCTTAGGGACATTTCTAAAAGGTTATCTTGGCCTCTCAAGTTGCAGAGATAATTTAATATAATCTACAAGACCTTATTAATGTGTGCCCATTGTCTACATGTAGAAAAGGCAGTCATTTTTTGGGGGCTGGACCAATTCCTTACGAGAATGCAGACAATTACTACACTAGGCACAGTTCGTAAAACCTGAAGTGTGAGTCACGCTGCGCCCCATTTTTCAACTATATTGCTGGCTCCTGTGCGGTTCTGGGAATAGAAAGTATTCCTTTAATGAGCTTGAAGCCAGAAATTTTGGAGACATTTCTATACGTAAATACACATATGGATTACTTATTTCTCAATGGTATCTCGCTCCTGCTACTTATTGCGGACCCTCTTTTCATTCACCCTCTACAACTCGGCCCCACGCACCTGAGCACCTCAATTAAGTGAAGTCAAAACCGATGTCCACCTGGTTCTAATATAGTGCACGTATCATAATGTTTAGGCTGCCAGAGTCAGTACAGCAGCCAAGAGATGACATAAGTGCAGCTTAACTTGAAATTATACATGATGAATGTAAAGCTATGCTGGAGTCCTGAAATGCTCTGCATACTGGCAACAGATTCTGCCAGATAATGCACATGTAGGACAGAATAAATATTTCCTAGGAAGCAGGCGGAGTGTTTTTATAATGAGGTAGAACTGAGGCCACAAGGTTTGGTGGCAGGAAAGGGGTCAGTAAATGTTTATGTATCAATACTTTGACAGGTTGTGCTGCTGTTACAGAATTAAGGACTCAATTTATCTAGCTGACATCTCCCCAACCGCACTGGAACCGCCGATGATCGGTGATACGTCTGGGAAATTCTCCATGTTCAAAATCCCAGATGTGCCAATCCTGACAGGTCGAGATCGGTGAATCAAGATTTTTAAAACTGTCGAATATTCCCGATTCCACAACCCAGGAATCTGGGGATCAGGAAATTGCAGCAATCTGTTGCACATGTAAGGGGGACTTCACACATACACACCTCTTTTGGTGATAGATTTAACTCTGAGATCTCATGTTTACATAGCATGTAAACATGGTCAAGAGGCTCAGATGTTGTTCAAACCAAACACCAGAATGGGGAAGAAATATTCTATAAATGACAAAAGCCTAGTGCTGGTGCCAGACAGGGTATGTGCAAAGAAAAAAAAACATCCGGTGAATGGCAGTTCTGTGGCTGAAAAAGCCTTGTTCATGAGAAAGAGCAAGGAAGAATGGTCAGGCAGGTTGAATTGGGTGGGAAAGTGACAAGACCTCAAATAACCAATAAGTTACAACACTGGTGTGCAGAAGAGAACACACAGCATGTTGAACCCTAAATTGGATGGGTTACATCAGCACAATACCACACTGGGTTACACTCCTGACCGGTAAGAATAGGACACGGAGGCTAGACTGGGCACATACCAACACTGGGAAGATGAAAAACGATGCTTGGCCTGATGAATCCTGTTGCAAGTCGTATAGTTGGTGTAAACAAAATGAATCCATGGATCTATCCTGCCTTGTGCGAATGGTTCTGGCTGATGGTGCAGTAATGGTGTGGGAAATGTTTCCTTGGCACAAATTAGGCCCCATAACACTAACTGAGCATAATTTAAATGCCACAGCCCGAGTATTGTTGAGCCTTGTGGCATTTAAACGCTGTCGGTATCCCTTTATGACCAGGCTACCCATCTTCTAAAGACTACAGCAGAATAATGTGCCATGTCACACAGTGCAGCACGCCATCTCAAGCTGGTTCCGTGAACATGTCAATGAGATCCATCCACCAGATCGCTCACAGGCTTAAAGAAGATGACAGACAAGTAGAGTGGTGTCTCCCATGCTTCGGTAGTCGGCAGGCCAGTTATACACTCAGCGACAGCTGCTTATTCTCGAGTAAGGCAAGCAAGCACATATATCACAACATCACATATATGTTTATATGTGCTGACCGGCTCCCCCTTGCAATGTGTGGTCGGAGCTGCAGCCACCAGTGGTTAGAACCCTATTCTGCCCAAGACGTCTAGTTTGCTAAAATAGGATTTTGGTTACCTACCGGTAAATCCTTTTCTCGTAGTCCTTAAGGGATACTGGGGTACCGTAGTACAATAGGGGGTATAGATGGAGTCCAAAGGAGATGGTGCACTTTAAATATCTTCAAATGGGTGTGCTGGCTCCTCCCCTCTATGCCCTCTCCTACAGCTAGTCTAGGTAAAACTGTGCCTGAAGGAGAATGGACATACTTGAGAGAAGGAACATAAAAACAACGAGTGGCGAGATTCACACACCAGCACACCACAACATAAACCGACCAGCAACTGCTGGTAACAAAACAGCAACAGCTGAACAGGTAAACATTTACAGAAAAAAGAAAAAAAACCTGCAGAAAAGTCAACGCACTGAGGCAGGCACCCTTATGGACTACGACTACGAGAAAAGGATTTACCGGTAGGTAACCAAAATCCTATTTTCTCTAGCATCCATAAGGGATACTGGGGTCACTTAGTATGATGGGGACGTACCAAAGCTTCCAGAACGGGCGGGAATGTGCGGAGGCTGCTGCAGCACCGCCTGCCCAAACTGGGAATCCTCTTTGGCCAGGGTATCAAACCTGTAGAACCTCACATATGTGTTCTTCCCCGACCAGGTAGCAGCTCGGCATAGTTGCAAGGCCGAGACTCCACGGGCAGCCGCCCAGGAAGAGCCCACTGATCTTGTAGAGTGGGCCTTCAGAGACTGAGGAACAGGTAAGGCTGCCGACACATAGGCCTGTTGGATAGTAAGCCTAAGCCAACGAGCAATGGTCTGCTTAGAAGCAAGGCGACCCTTTTTCTACGCATCATAGAGCACAAACAGGAAATCAGTCTTTCTGATCCGAGCCGTCCTCTTGACATAGATCTTCAAGGCTTGCACAACAGCATTCAATGCCTCCAGAGAAGCAGAAGAGCCAGAACTAGACGGGAACACAATAGGTCGGTTCAAATGGAAAGCAGAGACAACTTTCGGCAGGAACTGCTGCCTAGTCCTGAGCTCTGCTCTGTCTTCGTAAAAGACCAAGTATGAACTTTTACACGATAAGGCCCCCAATTCTGACACATGCCTAGCAGAAGCCAGGGACAGCAACATTACCGTCTTCCACGTAAGGTAGTTGTCTTCTACCACCATCAAAGGTTCAAACCAGGAGGACTGTAGAAACTCCAAGATCATATTCAAATCCCAGGGTGCCGTTGGTAGCACAAACGGAGGTTGTATGTGAAGTAACCCCTACAAGAAAGTCTGAACTTCTGGCAACATTGCCAACTTCTTCTGGAAGAAAATAGAGAAGGCCGAAATCAGGACCTTGAGGGAGCCCAGACATAGGCCCATATCCACTCCAGCCTGTAGGAAACGCAAGAAGCATCCTAAGTGAAAATTCGCAGAAGGATATGTGCGCTCCCCGCACCAAGAAACATTTCTCTTCCAGATATAATGGTAATGCGTTGACGTTACGGGCTTCCTGCCCTGTACCATGGTTGCGATTACCTTTTTGGAAAGGCCTTTGCGAGGTAGGATGTTCCGTTCAACCGCCATGCCGTCAAACGAAGCCGCGGTAAGAACAGGTAGACGAACGGTCCTTGTTGAAGATGATCTCTTTTCAGTGGCAGAGGCCAAGGGTCTGCAACGGACATGTCCAGAAGATCCGCGTACCACGCCCTCCGAGGCCAGTCTGGGGCACCGAGGCCAGTCTGGGCCAATTAGAATTGCCTGGACTCTTTGATGCCTGATTCTCTTGAGCACCCTTGCGAAAAATGGAATCTGCGGAAACAGGTAGACCAACCGGTAAGGCCACGGCGTCGTCAGTGCATCCTCTGCTATACACTGAGGGTCCCTGGTTCTTGAATACCGGCGAAGCCTCTTGTTGAGCCGAGAAGCCATCAGGTCGATCTGCGGGCAGCTCCACAGGTCGGTGATCTGCCGAAACACCTGTGGTAGGAGGCCCCACTCTCCCGGGTGGTGGTTGTGACGACTCAGGAAGTCCGCTTCCCAGTAGTCCACCCCCGGAATAAAGATGGCCGACATTGCTCTTGCATTTCTTTCAGCCCAGAGGAGTATCCTTGACACTTCTTGCATGCAGGCTCTGCTCTTTGTTCCTCCCTGTCGATTGATGTATGCCACTGCCGTGGCGTTGTCCGACTGAACTTGAATGGCCCGATCCCGATGCAGAGAAGAGGCCTGAAGCAGCGCGTTGTAGAGAGTTCCAGAATGTTGATCGGAAGTAGGGCTTCATGGGAGGACCACCTGCCCTGGCACGGAGCCCCTTGGGTGACAGCTCCCTATTCCCGCAGACTCGCGTCCAATCCTGAATCCCGAAACTTCGACCTTCCAGCAGGTCTGAGGACTGTAGCCACCACTCTTCTCACCTTCAGGCATATGTTAGGGGTGTGCAGCATGCTGCGATTGTGCTCGCTAAGGCGCCGTGCCCGTAGTAACACAACCTCTCAGGATAGTGGTCCTGCAGCGGGGAAGCGGCTCTGAAGCCTTACAGAGGCCGGTGACCGATCCCCCCCCTAACTCCCATGGTGCAGGTATGCTGTTGCCCAAACAGCTTACCTGAAAATAACAAACAGAAACTAAACTGAAGAATAACTCTTTGGAGCTCTCCTGAGGGCACATTTTTCTAAACTGTTGGGGGGCATAGAGAGGGAGAAGCCAGCACACCCAGTTGAAGAAATTTTTAGTGCACCAGCTCCTTTGGACCCCATCTATACCCCCTATCCTACTAAGTGACCTCAGTATCCCTTTTGGATGCTAGAGAAACAAGTAGTATTTGAATTATTGACGATGGCATATGATGCCATGCTGCAGTCAGACTCTATAGCCTCCCGACAGCGTTACTTAGACGCCAAACACTCTTATGATGCCTTATGTACTGAACGGGCCCAATTTGCTCATGACATTCAGCGTAGCAATTATTATTATGGGTGCAATAAATCAGGCAGACTGGTGGCTAACCTTATACGTTCCCATAATGCACTTTCTCGTATATTGCAAATTAACCCTGTAAGTGGACCCACGGTTACAGACCCGCCTAGTATATCTAATCAATTCAGGGACTACTATCAGTCGCTTTATGCCTCCCCACCTGATTCTCCGTCTGAAGGCGCTCGGTTTCTCTCTCAGGCGGAACTGCCTGTCCTTACTGCAGAGGAAAGAGGTTCATTAACAGCGCCTGTAACGGACGCAGAATTGTCTTATCTGGTCAAATCGTTGGCCAAAGGTAAATCTCCGGGTCCCGATGGTTTCGGAGCGGAGTACTATCAACTCCTCTTGGACCATTTACTACCCCATTTCCCATTTGGTTACTTTGTTCAACTCTTTGCTTTCCGGAGACCAACCCCCCGAACTTCACTGAGGCTAAGATTGTAGTTTTCCCAGAGCCTGGTAAAGATCCTACACAGGTCCAGACTTGTAGGCCCATCTCCCTATAGAATCAGGACCTGAAATTCTTTACTAAATTATTGGCGCAGCGTATGCAGTGCTTTCTCCCTCGAATATTGCACCCAGCCCAAAATAGCTTTGTTAAGGGCAGAACTTTGGTCCATAACATACGTATGTTGGTAGCGGCACTACACCGTTATTATCAATTAAAAAAGAAAGAAGCCATTATAGTCAGCTGTGATGCAGATAAGGCTTTTTCGATACGGTCTCCTGGTAACATATTTCACGAGTACTCCATGCTCAACAGTTTGGCTTGGAATTTATTAGAATATTCACTATGTTATACTCACACCCGGTTGCTTCTTTAACTATTAATTGGCTCAACTAGTCACCTTTTACTTTGTCCAGGGGCACCCGACAAGGTTGCCCCTTCTCGCCACTGTTATTCAATTTGGCACTAGACCCCTTGATCCACGTATTTTTTTAAGGATAGTACGCGGCAAGGTGTTAGATTGGGCGATACTACTCTTATATCTTAGCAACCCGAAACAGGCACTTCCTTCCTTACAAAATATTTTAGCTGATTTTCAATTTGTTTCAGGTTTCACGGTTAACTTCACTAAAACAGAAGCTCTATAATTACATACTTCAGATAAGTCAGGATGGGGTAACTCTTTCCCTTTTCGCTGGGCCCAAGATCATTTATTATACCTGGGTCTGAGATTTCCTAGCGATCATACCAAATATATTCTCTTAATTATACTCACTTTGTAACTCAAATGTTGAAAGATTTGGAAAAATGGAAACATCTGCCACTATCATATATTTGGAGATGCAAATTATTTAACATGGTTTCTTTTCCCAGATTTCTATACCCAGTCCAGATGCTGCCATTTTTATTGAACCAAAAAGATATTTCCACTATTAATACGGCTTTATCCAAATTCATATGGGCAGGTAAGTGCCCTCGGATATCGCTTTTGAAATTGCAGCACCCAGTCTCGCTGGGGGGGATTAATCTTCCCAACATACAAGACAATGCTATAGCTTCTAATCTGCGATATGCTCTGGACTGGATAGGTGAAACCTCTACTTTTGTTCATTTGGATATTGAACGGGACTTTAACAACTCTTTGATTTCTATTTTGCATACCTCCTCACCCTCTCTTCCTGTAGAGGTCATAGATAACCCATTATTGTACTCGCCCTGTCTGGCATGGCGTCTATCCCGTAAGCGATTGGGATTATCCCATACTCGCACTGTATTTTCACCACTACTATATAATCGTGATTTTCAACAGGGTGACCCCCATGAGATTTTCTGGACTTGGCGTCTCCATGGACTCCGTTTGGCATTTCACTCGATGGATGATAGTTTCTCCGCCACCCACACCCTGGAAAAGCTCAAGGAGCTGTTTCCTGATGTCCAGATCCCCATATTTCCTATTTCCAGGTCCGCAGTTTTGTGACTAGACTATTAACTGATTTACATCATTCAAACAATTCTTTAGTGTTTGATATACTAATAAAAACCCGATTAGGTTCCTCCTTTCCTACCTCTTTATTATATGACCAAGTTAGGAAGAGAAATGACCTTACTGCCCTATCTACAGGTATGCCAAAGTGGAAAGATTCCTCCCCTAATCTTTCCCTACTAACAATTGTCGCAGCCTCAGTAACACTGAATAAACAGTTACTTTCTCCCTCGTTTGCTGAAATGCAATTTCAGATTCTCCACCGGGCATACTATACCCCAAAACTACGGTTTATAACGGGAGTGACAGATAACTCTAAATGTTGTAAGTGTTGCCTCCCTGACGCTGATATTCTCCATTGTCTCTGGTCTTGTCCGGTAGTCCAAACGTTCTGGGTTAATGTCCAAAATTATGTAGCTAATACCCTCCATGTCTCTTAACTTAACAATGCCATGGGCACTGTGGAATTACTATACTCGACCCCCACCTTCACAACACACTCCAGGCACTAAGCTTTAGCGGTGGCTAAAAAAACTATTTTGCCCCAATGGATTTACGCTACCCCCATCCCTCTGTCTTTCATGTTGCCGAGATTAGCTCATGTTTGCAGGATGGAGTGGATAGACTGTTCTTTCGATCTAGAATCTAGATCACAAAATTTTTTTGATATTTGGCTACCCTATGTACTCACATTGTCTATTGAAGAAAGAGAATTTCTTCGGGGTATAGTGCGTCTCACATCATGGTACAGTTTGACTACATTGGAGAGAGGCTTCCCACCTTTCTAGACAATGGTTCTTTTCAAAGGTTTATACGATCCCTCCTATTTCTCGTTATAATTGTATGCATATGTATACTTATATTTAAATGTAATTTGTTCTCCTCTGGAGCTTTCCATATGTTTTATCTGTTGCCTACTTGCCGACCTGTATGCAAGAATGTACTTACAGACTTCTATGTTGTAAATATCTTTTAATAAACATATTTGAAAAAAAAAAAAGTATTTGAAAACATAAAAAGTAAAAATAACGAAAAAAATTAAATATTAACTGTATATGCAGAGCTGGTTTCATCACTGGACAAAAGCTGAGAAAGTTCTCCATGTCTCATAAAGCATTTATGTAAAAGAACCAAGCAAGAATGTCATTATTTGGTAAAAAGCATATCTGAAACCTAGTAAACCAGTCGCCTATTCATAGTGAAAACATTTAGGGGAAATGTCAAAAGATCCCAACAAATTTATTTACAGAATATTGTCTCTGCTCCCAAATTGAGCTGCTTCCACATTGTGTAGTGACCAAGGGAACATGGGACAAAAATGTCTACATTTACCATTTTTCCATTTTTTTTTTTCCTCTTTTCAGACAGACTTTATGACACATGATAATGGGACATTTATCATAATCCGCAATTTTAATACGGATGTGAACTTTTTTGCATAAATTAACGGTAAAATGCCTATTTTCACACAAATGTACTATTTGTGTCTTGCCCGGAGATGCTCTGATAAGAGCCGGTCCTAGTGAAGAGCAGGAAGCAGTGGAATAGCATAATGCTCTCACACTGCTTCCTGATTCGTACTCGTAGTGGCGAAACAATAGCACATAGGCTACTATTGGCTAATGCCATCTCTATTGGGGCCAAGCTTCGCAAGTGCCAGGCTCCAATTATCCACTCATCTATACCCCATTGTCTATATGCTCTAGTGTCCCCTAGTGGATGAAGGAGAAATCAGACTACATAGCAGCCCCCAAAGAAATGAAGGCTCCAACTTCATGAAGAAATAGAGGAAAAAAGCAGATATTGGAGATGGTACATGGTGCACCTTGGGGACCCTTAATATTTGCACAAATATTGAATGGTAAATAGGTACCAATGGGAGCAGAGAGGCTTTGCAACATCCCACTGAGATATGCCTGCACTCTAACATACTCCCCCCTCTGCTAACACATGACATGCTGAAAGATGTAAGCCTGTGTGTATAGAAGCCAGTCAACCAGAGAGATTTTGAAATGGAGATGCAGTTCATTAAGGAAAATTACAAATGTTCTATTAAAAAACACCAAAAAAACAAACACTTAAACTTGCTATTTAATAAAATAAAAATATACTGTAGTGTGGTATTGCTGCTTCAAACTTTATCCCTCTCTTCACCAACCTACTCTGGAAAATGTACCTAAAAAGCTAAGCCCAGGAGACGTTCCTATACATTACAGCCAGCATTCTCAACGCTCCTTTGAACACAACGCAGTAACTGGAGCTGCTCCCAATTAGGATGCTGCAAGAATATTTATATGAATTCCTACAATAACGTCACTGGGACGAGTGCCAGTCAAGAGATCTCAGCTTGCAGGCTCCATCCTATAGTGGGTAAGGGAAAAGCAAGCAGCAAGGAATGATCAAAATGATGTAGTCTTCAGCTTCTACAGAAAATCACTATTTTGCGGGGAAAAGATGTTAAAGCGAAACACTGGTATAATTCCACTGCAGAAAACACTAAATATCCATTTAGGGATAAAACGGGATCAGTTTTTTTTTGTTATCCTTCTTTAAGTCGACACGTTTAGCATGTTGACACTGACCATGGAGACATTCAGCACATCAACATGGATGAAATGTCAACATTCTCTGAACAGTGGGTCCCGGCAGTGTGGTGATCACTTACCTTCGTTCAGCTCCGGCGGTCAGTGGTGTCTTCTGGGTTTGATGATATCAGGTGATGCAGTCTCCTGGTACGCTAACCCCTATCCCAAACCCTTTGCCCGCAGCCTCCCCCTAATGTCAGCATTTAGCAGAATGTCTGCATTTCATATGTGGACATTCGGGTGTATTTTGAATGTCTACATGGTGACTGCTTTGCACCCTTTGACCAGAGGATGTGGGAGTACTGCAGTATGACCTAAAGAACACAATGCACAATTTGTAAAACCTGTCTTTACACTTTTAGGATATCCTTTACTAGGACTATATAATCAAAAAGTGAGTCTGTAATGCTACGACTACCACAGTCTGATGCAATGGGGCCCAGTTAGCGTGGCTCGCTGATGACTGCAATCAGCTAGTGGAGTCTATTTATTTTAACGAAGACAGTATGTTACAAATAGAGTTAGTGCTTTAATGGCAGCTGGCAGTGCAGGCGTTAATGATTAATATTAGTCCCATTCATCATGAGCTGTCTCGCTCCATCCCAGTCTCTGCAGACCTACACAGTTCAGACGAGGGGAACCTTGTAGTCCTGTTTGGGATGAGGCTAGTTCCCTTATTCATTCTTCTGGTATTTGCTGCATTGGGACTGAGCATGATGAAGTCATCCTCTCTGAATGGGGAGGGAGGGTTGAGGCATGCTGATGGCCCTCTGGAATGTGTTATTCATTCCAGGTCCCCAGGAAGTGACATGATCATCCAGGGACAAAGGCTGCCAAAATTCACCTTAAAACTTATGGAGCCTCTTACAAAAGTTTGAGACGATTAACCCTTTGTCAGGCACGTGGAATCAAAGCCACGCCGAGCCCCCAGTTAATGTCTACTTGATGCTGGAGGTGTTGCAGCAATTTGCAAGAGTGATTTCTTTCAAATCTCACTCACTGTGTCTCCATCTGTTCAAGTCTCTCTTTGTTGACTCTCTTGATCGGAAAAGCTTATTTTTAGGAGTCTAGTCATACAATACCATAACTCATCCGCCTGTCCTTCATTTACAAGCAGCAGGATCCCACCAGAGATAAGGTTTCGGAATGCTAATCTTCCAGAAGAGTCACTTAGAAATGTGCTCCTTAATAAAATAATATTGTCTCTCAATCCCCACCCCATTGTCTTTTATACCGTCTGCTTCCACATCGCAGAGGAGCAGAAAGGTCTAGTCAGCGCTGTGGAAAGCTCTGGCAGTAAAAGGATTACGGGTAATACAGTATAATTGAAAAGAGCAGAACAAAAACTAATGGGAGAAAAATAAACGTATAAAAACCATAAAACCGAGATAATGTAAAGCTTTAAGGATAAAAGAAGCCGCGAAAAAGGTAGATAATATTTCACTATTTTTTTTTAAAGTGACGGCAAACAAGATACAATAATCCAGTCATTCGTCTAGATTGCTGGCTGCGGGACACCCATAGGAAAAATAGAGAGCTGGGAACAGTGTGTAATTACCAAGAAATCTGAGTTGTGGCACCTGGAGATCAAGAATACTATCAGCGGCACACGGAAGGAAGACTGGGAGGTGGGAGGTAAATCACACTTACAATGCACAACATGTAATAGAGGCAGTGGAAGAAAAAGGCAGGAGGACACTTGACTCCGTTGATGCACCTCTAGTGACAAAATAAAAGCCCTGAGAATATCTCCACTGTCAAATAAAATAAAGACATAAAATCTAAAAGGAACAAATTCGTATCGCATCATCATTTTCCGACCTGACACTCTGGTCCATTAGCGTGGAAGCTATTTTCACTAACTCACCTACTTATGTCAAGAGAAATTACCAGCCAGACTCTCTCAATGCAAATGCTGTCAGGACATAAAAATAAACATTCTCATCTTCGCCTCCGAACACTTGTGTGCATTTTTCTCGGTACCGATGGGTCAATTATAGAATGAAGGAACTAGTTGCTAGTTTGCGATTTATTCAGATTGTGGATATGTGAGCAGTTTCATACCACATGTAGAAGATTCAATTAGAACAAACGGAACTGGTCAGGTGCAGGACAAAGTCACCGGAACTCTGTGTAGACGGCCTCACAAAACAGGACTTCCCATTTTTGGCCTGGATTTCTATTAACGCCATCACAATCACAAATTGATCCCTTACAATCATTCGGGGGTGCCAATGGTCGAATACAGAAGAAAAACTTCCAAATCCAATAACTAAAGCTGTACGCTTGTGAAAAACGGGCAGTACGGATGGTGTAATGGTTAGCATTACTGCCTCACAGCACTGAGGTCATGGGTTCAATTCCCACCATGGCCCTAAATGTGTGGAGTTTGTATATTGTATATATGTGGGAAAAAGCTTCCTTAATCGAATAGACCGGTCCTAATAGCCGGGTGAAAAAAAGGTGAAAGATATAAATTCATACCTGGGGTACACCATAAACACCAACGCGTTTCAGAGTAGTTTTCCTTCCTTAGGGTGTATCATGGAACAAACACAGTCGGCCATTTATACCTCCTGACCTGCCCATCCTCCAATCAGAATTCATTATCACAATATATACATATCTAATATCCTTACAATATTCTTTACAACATATGTATAAAATCTATAAAATACAACTCCCATCAGGCACCCATTGCTTACGGATACCCAAAAACAATTGAATACCCCCCTAATGCCATCTGGTGAGAATACTGCATCTCACAATGGGGCATGTGTACTAAGCCTTGGAGAGAGATAAACTACCAATCAGTTCCTATCATTTTTTAAACACCGCCTGTAACATGGCAGTTAGGCGCTGATTAGCTGGTACTTTAGCTCTCTCCACTTTATCACTCTCCAAGGCTTAGTATACGTGCCTCTGAGGGTGCCCTTCTCGGAATGGGGATGATATACCGGCTGTCAGTATACCAACAACGGCATCCCATCTGCCGGTATACCGGCAGCGAGTCCCCTCGCTGGCTCACTGCACTGGCCACCCTTCAGGCACAGTGGTAAGCTATGCTCGCTACAGGTTCTATTTCCTCTCGTTTAGTGGCGTGGACCCGCCAACTGAGTGGGAATTACGGGCGGGTGTCGGCATTCCGACCGCCGGTAATATGACGACTGCCCGGATTCCAGCGTCTGGTTCCTGTTCGCCGGGATCCCGACAGCTGGCATTATAACTGCATCTCAACCTTCTCATGTCACTACTCACTTTACAGTTCCAATGAATCTCCACTAATTCTGCAAAAATGAGCAGGATTTGTATGGGTAAAGCGGATTCAATCACAGAACTCCATAAACGAGCCTGCCAACAGCACAACACACAAGTTATACACCCGCTATGGTGAACGTGGTTGGTAAATCCCCTTGTAAAGGCAAGGGGTAAGTATCTGTAATTGAGGGAGCACGCGGCATAGAGAATAGACCCTGAAGGACACACTGTGGAACAGAACAGCAAGCACGCTTTCAGTGAAACGGACCATTAATAATCAGGCTACTTTAAAAGCACAATGCAGAGTGTAATTGACTGTGGGATTGTGGAAGCAGCCCGGACACTTGCTGAATCGGATTTTTAATTACCATTTATTTCACGTCTTCGGGTTAGATATCTGTATTGAGCTTTTGGAGCAGGGATCGGACAAGTTTCACATGAGTGATATGCTAAAGGCTGCTCTGTCAAGCAGATTTCTATCTAGAATAAGGCTTATTCTAACAAAGCATCTCTGCATACACTTGTACAGTACTTCAGTAGAACAAGAAGAACTGTGGTGTTTTCACACTGCCGTACAGCTGGTTAAAATCAGACCCTAAACCCACATTTTTCCCCCGATTTGTCTAACGAAGGTATAAAAATATTTATCTAGTTTCTAAGCTGGTACTTGCAGAACTCACCATTCAGAAGATGTACCATTAAAGGTCTTCTCTTACTCCAAACGCCATTTTCTCCCTACATAACGTTCTTGTAAAAATGAGAACTCTCTTTTGAATATAGCAAAGTGACCAGGGATATGTACCCCTTTCAGACCGCCTGAGGCGGGTCGCACCGGGGAGCCTGATACGGGAGCTACCAGGGTGCAACCCGCCTCAGGCGCCCCGCAACCGCTGTAAGCAACCCGGCATATTGCCGGGTTGGTGACGTCAGCAGTGACATGGTGGGGGTAACGCTTGGAGATCACATGATCTCCAAGCGCCGCCCGTTCACACACAGTGAACGGGAACCAGGTCGGATCGACCCGGCTCCTGTTCACACCTGCTCGCTACCAGATTGGAATACTGGGGCGCTTGATCCAATATTTCAACCCTGGCACCTCTCAGACCACACATGAACACGGGTTATGCTGGACTTGCAGTGCTGCGCATTGGCCAGTTATGGTAACCCTGGCAACCTCAAGTTCTCCATGGGGTGCAAGGGAAAACTTTGCAAAGTAGAGATACGCTCTGGGAGTTGTTCAGAGTTGTTGCCAAACCAAAAAAGTTATCAATAGAGCAAAACCATGCCGCAGTGCAGGTGGTTCAGATGTAACATGTGCAGAGAGCGTTAGATTTGGGTGTGGTATATGGTTTCAGTGCAGGGTAAATATTGGCTGCTTTTTCCCCCTTTTTTTTTACACTGAAATTTAGATTTTAGTTTGAACACCCCCCTCCCAAATCTGCTCTCTCTGCACATGTTATATCTGCCCCCCCTGCAGTTCACATGGTTTTGCCCAACTGCTAACTATTTTGGTTTGCTAACAAACTTGAGTAACCCCCTTTGTCTATCTGGAACAGTAAACTGCGTTGAATGGTACTTACACATTTGCATTATACAAGATTTACATATTTGTTAGTTTGTATAAACCTACCTGTACTTCTCACAAAGAAATGTGTTTTGCTGAACTGAAGATGCCAGAGAATTATTATTTGCTTCATATTAGTGTGATCCTAGTGTGGTCTTTACACGTATTTGCTATGCTAGTCTTTTGCGTTCCTTTAATGGGAATCAAATAGTTTCTAACTTAACTATTCTCGTGCATAGCCCTAAAACCGCGAATCATTCAATTTCTCATTAATTAATGAGTTTTGGGAGAATTTACTCAAATCTAGATAGCGTATTTACTTACTACAGGTTGAGTATCCCTTATCCAAAATGCTTGGGACCAGAGGTATTTTGGATATCGGATTTTTCCGTATTTTGGAATAATTGCATATCATATTGAGATATCATGGTGATAGGACCTAAATCTAAGCACAGAATGCATTTTTGTTACATATACACCTTATACACATAGCCGGAAGGTAATTTTAGCCAATATTTTTGGTAACTTGTGCATTGAACAAAGTGTGTCTACATTCACACAATTAATTTATGTTTCATATACACCTTATACACACAGCCTGAAGGTCATTTAATACAATAGTTTTAATAACTTTGTGTATTAAACAAAGTTTGTGTACATTGAGCAGTCAAAAAACAAAGGTTTCACTAACTGACTCTCACTCAAAAAAGTCCGTATTTCGGAATATTCCGTATTTCGGAATATTTGGATATGGGATACTCAACCTGTATATTTAGTAACATTATGAATACCTAAATGGCTATAAAAAATTTTTAGATCTGGAATCCAGGATGACTGAGACGCAGCTATAGTAAAGAATTCCATTACAGTGTAGTGTTTACAGTGTCCCTTGAACATGGGTGATAAAATGGGGGTGGTAAGTTAAGAGTGTCCCTTTCTTAATACCTTAAGAGGCTCTTCTTAATACCTTCATAACGAAGGATAATACCCATTTCACACAGCACAAATAACCCGGTATATTGCCGGATCGACGTGGGTCTAGGTGCGGTGTGAAAGTGGTATGTTCCAATTTCCCGGGTCAAGGTGCAGCGTGAACGAGCTGCAAGGTCGATGCGATCCGGGACCCGTTCACTTTATAGGGAGAGGCGGCGCTTGGAGATGATCTGGTCTCCAGGTGCCGCCTCAGCACATGTCAACGCGCAAGTCGCCAACCCGGCAATTTGCCAGGTTGGTGCCGCCAATCTAAAAGGTTGCTCAAGCGAGTCGCACCCGGGAAGGAACCGTGTACAAGTCTGGGGTTTAGCAATCTGAAAGCGATATAAGTCAGACTCATTCTCTGTATATATATCAAAACTGCTAAGGTTAAGTCACACTCACCTAAACACTGCACAATTCAAGAAGTGGGACAGGCTTATCTGAACATCCCCTCTGCTTCTGATCATCTGCGGAAGCCACATAGGGATGGGGAGTGAGGACATCACACAGAGGGTGCAATAATCTCATTAACGGGCTGGGGGAGATAATAACAAAAATAGTAGTAATAATTTGATTTATATAGCACTTTTCTCCTAATGGGACTGAAAGTGCTTTACATTTGCCTTTACCGCACAAAATAGAGATGGAGCCACACAGCTGACAGCTCGACACCCACGTGAATTCAGGTAGATTCAAGAGGGGCAGATAATCAAGTGGGGCAGTATGGAATCAGAAGCTGCTTCAGGCACCTTGGACCCTGGTCATGTAGGGCTTTGAAAGTCAGCAAGCCAATCTTGAAAACGATTCGCCATCTTACAGGCAGCCGGCGATGGGGATAGAGAATGGGTGTTATGTGGCTGGAACGGGGATGGTTAGTAATAGCCTGGCAGCTGCATTTTGTACCTTATATAAGCGGTGCAATTTTTTAGCTAGGAGACCAAGGTAGAGGGCATTGCAGTAATCTATGCATGATGATACAAAGGCAGGTATGATTTTAGGCAGATCTAAGTTCTGAGGGACTTAAGTGCTTGAATCTGGCTATCTCCCTCCAAAGAAGGAATGAGGGTTTGATTATGGCTGATACCTGCTGTTTTGTAAATCCTGTTGGTTGGCTATGCTGCAGTCTTGTCCTGTGACCTAACATAAGGACCTCTGTTTTCTCAGGGTTCAGTTGCAGCCGGTATACTGACTGCCGGCACTCGGATCACCGGCTTTTCATACTGAATCCTTGCAGTCAACTAGGCACCTAAAAACTCTGGAGTATCCTTTATGGAAAGAGAAGAGACCCTTCTATCACACTATGTGCCCCCTAAGTACATGGAACTGTTTGATGATCAGTGGGATATATATTATTATCCTTTATTTATATGGTGCCACAAGGTGTCCACAGCACCCGTAACCCAGTACATAATCAAATGAGCAAACAAAAAAATAGCACTTACAGTTCAAGACAATATAGGACAGGTATGGAAAACCCGGGGTTAGGTGCCATCAAAGGAAGTATGGAGTGTAAGTAAGAAAAGGAAAGACACATGAGGAAAGAAGGCCCTGCCCTTGCAAGTTTACAATCTAAAAGGTGAAGGGCTGACAGACCGGGGTGACACAGAAGGGGTAGACAGTGAGCATAGACAAGAGGGTTAGGAGGCGAGTTGGCTGGGTTTGGTGATGAAGTGGGTCTTGAGAGCCCGTTTGAAGTTTAGTAGAGAGGTGGAGAGTCAGATGGGGAGAGGTAGAGCATTCCAGAGATAGGGAGCAGCACGTGCAAAATCTTGTAGGTAAGAGGGGGAGGAGGTAATCAGTTGGCAGGAGAGACGGAGTGCATTAGCAAAGCGAAGAGGATGGGTAGGACTGCAAAGAGAGATAAGATCAGAAATGTAAGAAGTGTGGGTGAGGGCTTTGTAGGTGAGTGTGAGAAGCTTGAATTGGATTCTGAATGGGAAGGGTAGCCAATGGTGGTCTTGCAAGAGAGGAGAGGTGGATGTAGTACATTTGGTGAGGAAAGTGAGACGGTCAGCAGCATTGAGGATAGACTGGAGTAGAGAGAGGCTTTTTCAGAGAGGCCAGATAGGAGATTACAGTAGACCAAACTGGAGATGACCAGTGAGTGGATGAGGGTCTTCGTAGCATCCTGGGTGAGAAAGGGTCTGATCCTTCAGATGTTTTTGAGATGGAAACTAAGTTTGTGAGAGGTACTGAATGTGTGGTTTGATGGAGAGGGAGGAGTCAAGGATTACTCCAAGACTGGGCACTTGGGGGCTAGAAGAGATAGTAGTGACATCAATGGATAATGAAATTGTTAGAGGTTGCGCGGGAGGGAGGAAAGATGATGAGCTCAGTTTTAGACATGTTAAGTTTAACAAAGCACTGGGACATCCAAGAAGAGATAGCAGAGAGACAGTTAGAGATACCAGTGAGGAGAGCATGGGAGAGGTCAGGGGAGGACAGGTAGATTTTAGTATCATCAGCGTAGAGATGATATTGTAAGTCAATGACTGGTATGTAACAGCACGAAAGTGCCAAAATAGGTTCAGCACAGGGGTGAAAAAAGCCTCAGTGACAAAGGGGTTAAAGGCGTAGACTAGTTTTTGATCCTTTCAATTGCCGACTGACTCTCTCTAAAGTGTGCTCAACAAAACAATATTAGTAGGAAACTGATCTTATGGCAAAAGCAGTTTACAATACAGTTCACATGATACAAATCCGATGCATTTGCAGCACATTAACTTTAATAGCCTTTTAACCACTGGAACAAAGACACAACAGCAGGATAACTGCTCCGGGAGAAAGGTCCATACATTATTACCATCATTATTAAGACTCCCGATAAACACTGTGAGGCTGAATTGTAGTGAGAGTCTCACAATCCGTGTCTTCAGAGACAGGATTATGGGACAGGACCTTAATGGAAACAGTTGTCATTGAGATGTGTTTATAGATAAGGGATCTTCTATCTGAAGTCCTAAAAATCAGAACGTTCCTAAAAACAAGACTAATAAGAGTAAATATGATGCTAAAGTCATCTGTACAGACGTTATTACCAAGTGCTGCAGTGCTGTCATTGTGAGGAGCGCTGATAAACAAAATAGAATGCAGGGTAAAGGAGGAAAATGTTTATTTCTATTTATTTAAATTTATAATAGTGTAACATGACATAGTATGGTGTACTAACTGGATACCGTAACGTTACTATTCATCAATAATGTCAATCCCCACCTCCTATAATAGGGCTGGGTCGGACGCAGCAGAGTCCATGTCTGTGACTTTATGCAAATTGCGCTATAAAATCATTCTCTGGTTTACATCTGTGCATCCGAATATACAAGGACTGAGACGTCTACTTTCAGCATCCATAGAAATTTAAATATTGATTGGACGCAACCAACAATCACACCATTAAAACTTGCACCAGACTCACGGAAGGAGCAGTTTTTCCTATGTGAGCGGCCGTGTACACAACCACTTTCAGTAGAACGCCCATAACACACCCATAAGTTGGTCCATATCCGTGCATCCACGTAGCCACCTCCTGGTCACTGTGCATCTACCGTGCACCTCAAATCGCAACGCCGTCTTTGTGTACATGTCGTCTATAAAAGAATAAAGAATTTGCTCCACTGTTGGCAGTGCATGTGAATTAGGCCCAATGGTGGCAATTCAAATTTTTTTTTTTTGGGGCACCCAAAGTAATCAGATTGGATGGCCATTACTTTTTAAGTGTCCAAACAGACAGCTATCATCTGCAAATAGCAGCTAATCCCATCTAAAGTCCTGGTTACTGTGCCCAAACTCCCGTTTGGGCGCCTAAATTACAGACTTCTTGCCCATTTTTTCTCGTGATAAGAAATGTCTTGAATGGGCGCCAAAAATAATTGAACTGCTCCGTTATGTGTCCCCTAGTGGTAGCCGTGTGTGAGAACTGAATCGCCCCCATTGCGTTCAACGCAAGCACAGAAACTAGATGGTATTGGGATCCCGCGGTCAGAATACCGAAAGCGGCATCCTGACACCTGATAGGCAGCTATTCTAACCCTGCTCTTCTACCTTCTTATCCCTCCCCAGTGATGCAAAAACCTAACCCTTCCAACCCCACAGCTTAAACCTAACCCTCCCAACCCCACAGCCTAAACCTAACCCTCCCAACCCCACAGCCTAAACCTAACCCTCCCAACTCCACAGCTTAAACCTAACTCTCCCCAACCCCACAGCCTAAACCTAACCCTCCCAACCACACAGCCTAAACCTAACCCTCCCCAACCCCACAGCCTAAACCTAACCCTCCCCAACCCCACAACCCTCCCCAACCCCACAGCCTAAACCTAACCCTCCCAATCCCACAGCCTAAACCTAACCCTCCCCAACCCCACAGCCTAAACCTAACCCTCCCCAACCCCACAGCCTAAACCTAACCCTCCCAACCCCACAGCCTAAACCTAACCCTCCCCAACCCCACAGCCTAAACCTAACCCTCCCCAACCCCACAGCCTAAACCTAACCCTCCCCACCCCACAGCCTAAACCTAACCCTCCCCAACCCCACAGCCTAAACCTAACCCTCCCCAACCCCACAGCCTAAACCTAACCCTCCCCAACCCCACAGCCTAAACCTCTCCCTCCTAACCCCACAGCCTAAACCTAACCCTCCCCAACCCCAGAGCCTAAACCTAACCCTCCAAATCCCACAGCCTAAACCTAACCCTCCCAATCCCACAGCCTAAACCTAACCCTCTTAACCCCAACACCTAAACCTAACCCTCCCAACCCCACAGCCTAAATCTAAACCCCACCCACCCCCGCAGCATACACTTAACCCTCCCACCCTCGCAGCATAAATCTAACCTCCCTCCCCCTGACCATAAGGAGCCCCTGCACACTTATGTTCGGGATGCCAGCAGTCGGGATTCCAGCGCCAGCATTTTGATCCATGTCAGGAACGCGGCAGCGACAATACGGTCCAGTGTCTCAAGACAACATCCTATTATACAGAAATATCAGCCACTTACCAGAAAGAAGCCGTCAAGATAGACTGCTTGATGTGATCTAGTCCTGCAAGCTACAGAGAGATAGTGATTCCCTGAGGAATATGGAGAAACCTGCTTCACTTTCAAATATCTTGCACAGACTTTGTGTACAAATAAAATCCGATACGTGTGCTACTCAGATGGCATTAACGTACAAATGCCAACAAAGGACAGGGCACTTGCAATACTGTCAGAGCAGTATTATTTCCGGGCTGACAAATTACATTTAAAACATGCTGATCAGGCACCTACTGGCAGCTGGAATATGCTTCTGCACTCAGCTGGACCCAGTGTGTTTGATTTGTCTGTAAATTGTCAAAATTGTGATCTAGCAAAAAAAAAAGTATTCTGCAGATATTTCTCATACCGGAACAAAAACCCCCCCAACATATTTGTATATTTCCAACAGTATGTTTTTATGGTGTTTGTGCGTACGTGTAGAACAAGGTTATGTACCCGTCGGCTGCACGGGAAGCTTCTGTTCTCCCTGAGCTCGCCTTAGGACATCTGCATTAGTGTGACAGGTGTAACGCCCCAGTCAAACTGCACACCTGCCACTGTCCTATGAAACTGTGGAATTATAGGTTCCAGCATTCCCAACAAGTTTCTGGCTGTCAGTCCTGGGCAACTTATTTGGTGGCTGCCAGGTTATCCGGGGACATAACGGAGCCACTGTTTGTCTGACAACATGAATGTGCAAAGCACAGAAGAATAAAATAGAACTACAGTATAATGACAAGTTGCTTTCACTTAGAAAATTGAGCAGCGAGTTTGAAGCAGATTTCTTTATACGACAGTCTGTTTATAATACAGGTCTATACGGAAAGAGTTTGTCAAGGAAATGCCGCTTCTGCCACTCGCGCAGGAAGATATGATGATCAGGTGCGTCTCCAGCATTACAGTGAAGCACTGAAATTAGTGATATGTCATTTAAATCTACTACAATAAAACCCAAATGACCCACCCTGCACACTGTATCATCAACTGCAACAGTCCTCTATCTAAGGCTCTGGATGGTTTTTCAGTATTGTAAGGCGCACTGGACAGGGAGATTTGCTGACGAGAAGCAGCGTGCGCACAGGAACGAGAAAATAATTAAATGGTTCTGCCTAAATTTAATTCTCATCTCGAACATGCTTCATTTTGAAATGTTGGGTAATTGCTATTAGTAATTGTAATAACGAATGTTAAATAAACAGTTATGCAACCCTTTAATTAGAAATATTTACTCCTAGCCAATATAAAATTACAAATCAGTTAAAAGGGAAACAACTTCCCCATCCACAAAGTAAACTACCTCCAGAATTGGGTGTACTGCATTGCTTTGCCATTAACTGGGTTTCAAAGCGGAGGTTCTCTACATTCAGTGGCCAATTTATTAGGTCCAACTTTCTAGTACTCGCTAGGACCACCCTTTGCCCCCAGAACAGTCTTCTTGCCATGGGAACGTTCCTTAGAGATTCTTGCCTGTGCCAACGTAACTGCAAGCTTGCAGGCTGCAGATAATAATAATAATAATAATTTTATTTATATAGCGCTCTTTCTCCAATAGGACTCAAGGCGCTTAACAGATACACAGCATAATATAGTACAGAAAAATAATGAAGTACATTTTTCATAAAATACAGAAGCATGAAGATACTAAAAGAGATACTATGGAAATGCTTGAGTAAACAGGAAAGTCTTGAGTCTACTTTTGAAGGATTCTATAGTTGGGGCCTCTCGCACTGTGCTGGGAAGTGAGTTCCATAGAGTCGGAGCCGCATGACTAAAAGCTCGACCCCCAGATGAATTACGGTAGATTCTAGGTACTGCTAAAAGTCCTTCATCTACAGATCGCAGTAATCGAGTGGGGCAGTATGGGATCAGAAGCTGTTTCAGGTACCTTGGGCCTTGGTCATGTAATGCTTTGAAACTCAGTAAGCCAATCTTGAAGAGGATTCGCCATCTTACAGGCAGCCAGTGAAGGGAGTAGAGGATGGGTGTTATGTGGCTGGAACGGGGCTGGTTGGTTAACAGCCTGGCAGCTGTGTTTTGCACCAGCTGTAAGCGTTGCAATTCTTTTGCTGGTAGACCAAGGTAGAGGGCATTACAGTAGTCTAATCGAGATGATACAAATGCATGTATGACTTTTGGCATATCATCTGAGGGAATTAAGTGCTTGATTCTGGCTATGTTCCTCAGGTGAAAGAATGAGGATTTGATTGTGGCTGCAGATGCATGCTGCGGGGCTCCTGTTCTACCACATCCCAAAGGAGATCTACTGTACGGAGACATGGTGATTGTGGAGTACACTAAGCTCAATGTCATGTATGTGGAACCAGCATGAGAGGACGTGAGCTTTGCAAAAATGTGCAGATTGGGGCCAAGAATGCACATGGACAACAATACTGAGGATGGGGCTTTTAAACGATGCTCAATTGGTATTACTGGGACTAATATGCATCAAGAAAACATACCCAAACCATTACACCACCACCAGAAACCTGAACCACTGAACCATGGTTCCATGGATTCATGCAATTTACACCAAATCCTGAAGCACCTGTCCATTACTGGAGAGCCAATGCCCACTGTAGCTTCAGTTTCCTATTCTTTGCCGACAAGGAATGGAGCCCGTGGTGGTGTTCTGCTGCTGTAGTCCATACAACTTAAGGTTCAACGTGCGGTGAATTCACAGATGCCGATCTGCAGGCTGCTGCTGTACTGAATAGCTATTTGAGTTACTGATACATTCCTGATAGCTTGAAGCAGTCTTCTTATTCTTCTCCGAACTCTCTCATTAAAAATGTATTTTGGTAAAATGTTTGGTTTATGTTCCAGGCAGTATTACAACTGGAGCTCTGAGGCTATTGGCTCCATTAAGGTTGAGATCTCATATGTGGAATTTGTATGTGCCATCTCTGAGTGGATTCTCAGTTTCCTCTCACAGTCCATAGTCATTGTGGTAGGATAATTAGCTTCCTTCTATATTGCACCGTATGCGAGAGTAGGCAATTTAGAGTAGAAGATCCACTGAGATTGGCTCACACCTGAGTACAATTTTATTGAACAGATATCTGAACTATGTTGACACTTATGACCGTGGACTCTAGCCTCCCAGCTAAGATGGCCACCACTGCATAAAACGTTCAAACTTGCGGCACCATCAAAGGTAAATGTAAGCACTATGGGGGAGAAATCAATTGACGGCATATCTGCGTGGCACCCACCACACTCTTGTGCGAGATTCTGCTGCCGTAGTGTTCGCTACCCCATAGGGTAGCAAGCACTTTATTGCAAATCAGGTATTCAGCTGGCTAGGCGAAAGGTGTGAATTGGGTTGCCGCTGCCAGTGTTTAAACACTGTGGCAATACGCACCCTTCGCTAGCAACTCAATTCCCTCCTATGCGGACCGCATATACAGATAGATCCACGGTTATCTTGGCTTCTTTGCTGTGCCTAGGCACACCATGGTTTATTTACATAAACTATTGTTCTCAGATGCAATACAATACAGAGAACAATACAGCAGGGGATTAAGTAACTACAGCAGGGGATTAAGTCCGACTGCCCAGTCTCAGTTAATCCTATTAAATGCCAAGATAAACATGGACCCATCTGTATACACTTTAAATACCTGTTGCAGCTATTTGCAGGGGTATGGGTCATTAGGTCGACCACACTTACGGTCGACATGAACAAGGTTGACATGATTTTTTTTTTTTTTTATTAACTTTTTTGGGTGTAGTTTTCTTCATAAAGTGGCGGGGAACCCCAATTAGTGCACCGTGCTTCGGGCAGGTTACTATTCCCAATCGAAGTCCACATGGATCGTAAAGTATAAAAAAGTTTAAAAAAAAAAAAGAGAAAAAGAAAAAAAAATGAAAAATGCATGTCAACCTTTTTCCATGTCGACCTAGTGACCATGTCAATCTAATGCATGTCGACCAATAGTGATCGACCCAATGACTGTCGACCTAAGTGTGGTCGACCTAATGACCGCATCCCATTTGTAGCACCTGATATCTGCATCACCAAAGCTATGTGCACTTGTAGAAGTGTATTTTGAATACATTTTTTGGTAGACGACTTGTCTTGTGACATTCTGGCAGAGACAGTGATATGGTAATTATTCTGACCCTAGCAAAAATGTTAATTTGACCACACACAGTATCTTTACCTTGAATGCACACCAGGCGGTATCCTTTGTGGACAACTCAAGGGTGAAAACTGTAATAATACACAGCAGGAGCAAAGCAGGTTTCTTTTGTTTCTAAGAATTTCCTGTAGGTGTGAGGAAGTATCGTTTGGTATTTTTTTAGATAATTTGGTTATTTGTGGCATACACCACAGAGGGGGTCATCATTCCTGTTATGTATTTAAAGGATGTACGCAGCAGCCAAACTGATGTCAACTGGTTTGAACTCCAGATTGGAAAGGCATAATTTTCTGATCATAAATGTGGATATTTGTTAATAATCATCATTTAGATTTGTGAGCTAATCTTGAATGATTAAAAATACAGGGGAAAATGATCCTGATATATACTGTATCAGATATGTATATAGTAAATAGGACAATTCACTGTATGACATACGGTACATTTACATACATTCAAGTACCTCAACTGTTTCTATACCACAAATATGTTATTGTTTTCTGTTGTCCAAGTCTTAAATACTCTGTTGGTAGAAAAATATACACCAGTAAAAAAAATTCACAGTAACAGTTGCTTTCTTGTCAACGTAATGATCCAGGAAAGAAGTGCGTCTACTATAAAAGTGCAGCACAGAGTCTCTGTAAGGTATGCAGAATGTCACATGAGAGAAATGGGATGTAGTTATGTGATCGCCTGTCACATTACCTACCCCTACATCCCGCCCCTTCACAATCCCGACGGTCAGCATGCCAACCAACATGGACTATTTCCACTAATAGAGTGCGAGCCCACAGTGTGGCAAGAGCAGCGAGCCCGCAAGGAGCTTCTTGCATTCTGCGGCCAGGATCCCGGTGTCTGGATGCTAACCGGCAGGACCCAGACGCCAGTAAAACGACACACACCCAAGAGAAAAACAAAGAAAAGAGAAAGTCAGATGCCACCTGTCCCCTAACCGCATGCAAACTCGCACTGTTTCACAGAGTCAGCGGTGCAAGTGAGCGGGTACGGGTGGGTACTGCGTACCCTTAAGAATTTAGCCGTGGGTACTCCGTACCCACCACCGCTGGGCCGTCGCTCCCTCCCTCCGCTGTTGCTCACAGCGCCGCTGCTGCTTGAGGGGAGGAGAGCACAGTGTGCGCCTCTCCTGCCCCTCAGTGTCTACCTTCAATTCGGCGCCGGCCCGTGAGCCAATCAGAGCTCGCGGACCGGCAGCCAAGGCTCCTGATTGGCTGCCGGTCCGCGAGCTTTGATTGGCTTACGGATCGGCGCCTAATTGAAGTTAGACACCCGCACCACTGCCGGAGACTGAGGGGCAGGAGAGGCGCACGCTGCGCTCTCCTCCCCTCACACACAGGACAGCAGCAGCGCGGTAAGCAGCAGGGGAAAGGGGGGGGGGGGCACTGTGAGGACATGTGTACCTGGCACTGGGGGCATATCTGGCACTGCGGGGACATGTGTATTTGGCACTTGGGGGCATCTCTGTATCTGGCACTGGGGGCATATCTGGCACTGGGGGGGGACATGTGTATTTAGCACTGTGGGGCACTTCTGGCACTGGGGGCATATCTGGCACTGTGGGGGGCATTTCTGTATCTGGCACTGGGGGGGATGTGTATCTGGCACTGGGGGCATATCTGGCACTGGGGGTAATGTGTATCTGGCACTGTGAGGCAATGTATATCTGTATTTCTGGAACTGGGGGGGGGGGGCATTTCTGTATCTGACACTGGGGGGACATGTGTATTTAGCACTGGGGGCAATGTGTATCTGGCACTGGGGGCAATGTGTATCTGGCACTGTGAGGCAATGTATATCTGTATCTGGCACTGGGGGCATCTCTGTATCTGGCACTGGGGGCATATCTGGCACTGGGGGGGCATGTGTATCTGGCACTGTGGGGACATGTGTATCTGACACTGGGGGCATTTATATATCTGTCACTGTGAGGCAATGTGTATCTGTCACTATGAGGCAACATATATATGGCACTGTGGGGCAACTTATATCTGGCACTGTGGGGCAACGTATATATGGCACTGTGGGGCAACGTATATATGGCACTGTGGGGCAACGTATATATGGCACTGTGGGGCAACGTATATCTGGCACTGTGAGGCAACGTATATCTGGCACTGTGGGGCAACGTATATCTGGCACTATTGGGGTCATATGTGTATCTGCCCCCGCCCCCCCTTCAAGTGTATCACGCCTTATGTGGCATTTGGCCACACCCATTTTTTGGCATGCGCACACAGTACCTGCAAGACATTTTTTCTACTTGCACCACTGCACAGAGTTCTAGAACGTGAATAATTGTGAGGCTTTCCTCACTCTGCTGCTACGGTTCTAGCTGCACATACACTCAGGACAGAGGAGAGTTAACGGCATGCTTTATAGGCTTTAACAAGATGTCAGAAAATGGAAGAACAGCCCTAGGAGATCAAATTACAGTTACAAAAGGAGGAAGGGGGGGGTGTCGGGGGCAAGCAGAGAAGAAAAACAGAGAAGCAACCTAAATTAAAAAGGAAAGAAAACGAAAAAGAAAAAAGGGAAAGAAAAACAACTATTTGGAACATCCGCATTACATTAAACTCAGCGGGGATTAAAAGAGATCAAAGAGGTATTTACAATGAGCAGCCCTGCCAAGACCTTACAGGGTAAGAGAGCGGGTGGTGGCGGTGGGAGGAATGGATAACTCCTCTGCAATGAAAAGGCAACACTGAAAAAAATACTTATGTATTAAACAGAGCATTAGTAAATATCCTATAGCACAACCCTTTAATCATTACACTATATGATGAATTAATAAGTACTCCGCTAGATAACTGAATTGCTGATTAGAGACGGGCCCACATGAAAGCTGCAGGCTCAGTTTAACAGCTCCAACATGACACCACAAGTCATGTATGTTACTCCAGCAGCTGCCTGTCCCCTGCAGCTGAAAGGGAAACCCCTCCACCCCCATATGGTATTTGGTATTCTACAAAAGCAGTTTTTACATGCAAGTAATGTATATTTAAAAAAAACGTGTTGTCAGGATATTGATGTGCAGTGGGTCCAGGTGTATGTGAAGCGGGTTGGGTATGTTATCCCAGCGGTCACATGACCGTCAGCTGTAGCCCGACATTGACGATTCCGACACCAGATAGGAATTCTATTCCCCCCACCCTAACCCTACTGGGATGGCGGCTATGGCTAACTCTTCAGGGGGTGACGGCTATGGCCTAACCCATCAGTTCTAGATAATCATCATTTTGGGATTAGACTTAAAACACAAAAAATATTAATCCGCAAATTCGCGGCAATTTTTCGCCCGAAAATTTTTCGCGGCAATCGGCCGAAAATTGCCGCGAAAACGCTCCGTTTTTAAATTTTTCGCAAATTCGCGGCAATTTTTCGCCCGAAAATTTTTCGCGGCAATCGGCTGAAAATTGCCGCGAAAACGCTCCATTTTTTGACCTATTCAATTCCGACCGGGTTTCACGTGAAAATTCTTGCAGTGAAAAGTGCAGGTGAAAATGGGGAAATCAGCCTGTACCCCAAAAAATGCTAAACTAACATAGGAAAACAGAAGAGAAGTGTGTTAGAGATCACATTAGAGAGTTTTTGGGGACTTAAATTGTGTGAAATGGCGGTTATATGCATTTTTTTAAAATGCAAAAAAATGATAGGAAGCAAGTTTTTTTGAGCAAAATAAATGCTCTCACTAAATTTGGGGTACATGAAAATGGGTATAAGTATATATTTGGGTCATTTTAGGGTACTTTAAAAAAAAGTGGAAACAGACCGATTACTCCCATCTGCAAGCCTAAAAAACACCTGTCCCACTCATAAAGCACCCCAATATACCTGTCCCATACCTTGAACACCAATTTCCATCACTTTTTACTTTTTCACCCCAAAAATGACATGTCATTATTGGCCAATTAAAAATAATTAAAAACTTCAACGTGCCTAATTAGGCATAAAGGGGGGTGTCCCAGGAGTTCTGTACCATATCCAAACATTTTTACCTTAAAATAGTGACTTTTCCCAACTTTTCACCTGCTTCAGAGAAGGTGAAGTGAAATTAGTGAAAACATGATCACCGATAAATTTTCCAGGATAATTGAATAGGCTGTAATTGCATTTCACGTGAAAAGTCCGGTTTTTCACCCGAAAACCGGACTTTTCACGTGAAAAGTCCGTTATCACTGCTAATTGAATATGGCCCTAAATATTGATTCCACAATGTCCCTTCTTCCATCAGACTAGCAGAACAGTGGGGATTTATTCTCCCTATAGTAAAAAAAAAGTCTCAGGACAGTAACACTCCTACAGAACAGGTACTTGGGCCACAATTCAGAAGCCTGCATCCAGTTGGACAGTACGGCCCTCTCTTGGAATTCTCAGGAAAGGGACCCTATGTTGGACCTATGTACTGCTGACCGGCACAGATTGAACAGTTTTTCGCTAACAAGGCCCACAAAATGATGTGGTAGTTTCAACTGCTCACCAAACACCTGGAACCGAAACAGAAGAACGTAGTGTACAGGGACAGATTTACCTTTCCCGACTTCTACGTAGTCCATTGTGTGTATTTGTGACCATAAAGGAGACCCTGTTTATTAGTCTTTTAACATATCTAAACCCTATTGCGCTACCGAGAATTTTTCTTAGCGCATGTTGTTCCATTTCACTGCACCAAACGGGAGCACAATGCAAACACAACGAGATACTGCTAAGAGGTTACAAGTAAGTTCGGCTTGAACAATATCTGTCTTGTCACAGATTCAGGTTTAGAAACTGAAAAATGAACGCACCTGTAATTGTATAAAAAGAGCAATGTGTCTTATACGTGTGCTTTAACATGGTATAAAATCTATATCGGCAAATGTCAATGTGTCCGTGTGTAGCCGAGGGAGTGTAGTGACAAGCCAAAATAAACTCTCCCCGTAGCTCACCGCTAAGACTGGCACTGCTTGGGGCCCCCCGCAGAGCCACGCTGTTCTCCATTTCGTTCATAATTTCTTTGATGGGGAAAGAAAATATATAAAAAAAATTTGTCTGTTATTAGACATAAAACACACTTGCGTGAGCTAAAATTAGATTACTAAAATCTAAGCGGTAACAGAAAAGGGCTATTACTCGGAACAGGGCGAATAATGAATGAAATGGTTAGTGCTCATTTTTATTTAATTTGCCGTCGTAGCTCGCTGCGGAATATGATGCAGCCAGAAGTAATAATAATGTGTTTCATTCTACAAGTTAATTTAAGAGGAGAGGTTGTTGCTGGTCACTGATGTAAATTATACAACACTATCTGTGCGCACGGGCAGTCTTAATGAAGAAAATGCCACATTCGCGCCGTATAGTGAGAGAACGGTGACTTCATAATCGTTTCATGGGAATTAACATACTCTGACACGGGTACTTGGGCTTTGCATTTAGCGGCTGGAGAGGAGTCAGAAGTATTGTGTGTCTGCATATGAAAACTACAGCTACTGTAAATCCATATTACAGTCTGTCGATGTCTTCACCTGGGACAGATGCAACAGGCACCACAAATACTTGGTACAGGATGTGTTCAGTTTGGGAAGTCTAGTTCCTTTAATGTAACTGTAATCACAGCCTGACCCGTTACACAACCCCTATTGATGTGATGCGACAAGCGAATATTGCCGCCACGTCAAACAATACTTCTCTTTAATTATACTCAAAGTGCAAATTCATTCAGAACATTTTCCCAGCTAATGGAAACAGCGCACTGCATCAGATGTTCTCTCTCGGGGTCACAGATAAACCCCTTTCTTTCCTAATTGCACTGTACACACGTCTATGGATGTGATTAACAATTACATGCAATCAGATTACAGCGCACAATCACATTACTGTGCTATAGTCTCACTGACAATCACACATAAAAGTGGAACATCTAATTACAGATGTATCTGTATAAAGCAGTAAGTCACAAAACCAGTGCAGCCTGTGGAATGGGCAGGTCCAGGCTTACCTTTAAGTTCTTAATTCTATACAACAGCGGTGGCCGAGCCGCATGCGGCTCTTTCATCCTCCGCATGCGGCTCGATCTGCACCTGGCCACCGCTGCCCGACACACACTGCCCAGCAGGTCTCCGGCGTGTGAGGGGAGGGGAGGAGAGCGCAGCGTACCGGTAGCGGTATTTTCAATTCGGCGCCGGCCCATGAACCAATCAGAGCTCGCGGTCCGGCAGCTAAGGCTCCTGATTGGCTGTCGGACCGCGAGCTCTGATTGGCTCACAGGCCGGCGCTGAATTGAAGATAAACACCGCCGCCGGAGTCAGCGGGGTAGGAGAGGCGCATGCTGCGCTCTCCTCCCCTCCAGCAGAACGGTGAGCAGCACTTGGGGGGGGGGGGGGGGGCTGAGGCACTTTGGGGACATGTGTGTCTGGCACTGGGGGCATATCTGACACTGGGGGCATGTCTGGCTCGGGGAGCATGTCTGGCACTGTGGGGACATGTGTCTCTGGCACTGGGGGCATGTCTGGCACTGTGGGGACATGTGTATCTGGCACTGGGGGCATGTCTGGCACTGGGGGCATGTCTGGCACTGTGGGGGCATGTGTATCTGGTACTGGGGGCATAGCTGGCACTGTGGGGACATGTGTATCTAGCACTGGGGGCATAGCTGGCACTGGGGGCATATCTGGCACAGTGGGGGCATGTGTATCTGGCACTCTGGGAACATGTGTATCCAGCACTGTGGGGCATATATGTATTTGGCACTGTAGGGCATACATGTATTTGGCACTGTGCGGAATATATGTATATGGCACTGTGGGGCATGTACCTGGCACTGTGGGAGCATGTATATCTGCTACTGTGGAGACATGTGTATCTAGCACTGGGGGGCATATATATTTATCTGGCACTGTGGAGGCACCCATTTTTTGGCATTTTTATTTGTATGTGGCACTGTACTGGGGCATTATATGTATGTGGCACTGTGCAACATGACTAAAAACGGGGTTATGACACAAGGTCATACTCCTACAAATGTGATACCGAAAGGTGTGCGCACAAAAATGGGGTGTGGCTTTGCGACAACTAGGCCACGCCCCATTTTTGCGTGTGGCTCTTCACCTTTACTGTGGATCTTTTCTGGCTCTTTGCCTCTGACTGGTAGGCCACCCCTGCTATACTACATACCCTTTCTGCAGTTTTGAAATAACCATTATAGTAATAAATGTAAAGGGCCCCATACACTAGAGCGATAATGCCCAATTTCATCCAATATCGGGCATTCGGGCAGATATATCAGGTGAGGGTCGGATCGGCTCCCCTAGATCGTTAGTGCTGCACTCGTGATATGTCGGTTCACGCAGGCATGGCTGGGATGGTATACGATATATCGCATGCAAAATGTACCAAATCGTATAGAATCATATGGAACCAGTCCCGGGAAGCTCCTGGGAGAGTTAAAGGGAAATCGCCTCCGACTTCAGCCTCAGACATATCGCTGTAGTGTATGGGGCCGTTAATTAAGGGACACTAAGCTCAGAAATGCTTCTTGAGTATAATAGGCTATATAACTGTACCTGAACATCTATCGGGGGGGAAAGAGAATCAATTGCTTTTGTGGGTGTCTAAGTAAGGGGAGCCCGACCGGTGATATTCACTTGCTCTGCGAGTGCTCTGTGGCCCATTACTTATCGCACTTGTTGCAACCAAATGATGCACCGGGTTTAGACGTGTAAAGTAGCTACACCTGCCAAAGTGTTGGGCAAGGTGCCGAAAGCCCAACTTTTCACAAGTTTCCTCAGAAATAATGGGCACCCGATGGCAAAACAACTTAACTCCCTTTGGACACCCAAAAACAATAGGAATTATCCCCATTTTATAATGAATGCTTTAAGTATTCAATAAACTAGTTGTAGACATTCCTGGTACACTGAGCTCATGTGATCGCTCAGAGCCTATGTTCTCTAATTCTATCCCAGTATGGAATAATCAAAGAACACTCCCACCAAATATGCAATAGTGAACCCTGCTCCCGACCACACCTCCAGCAGAGCGCAGATACGCCCGGACAGTACTTATGTAAGATAGTTGGGCAGCGGTACCATCTCGATAGTAATTTATATTGGGTCTCCATGACTTCCAGGCTAGTCGAGCAGGCAGTAGAGGTTTGATATATCTTATCCCAATTAACCTGGATTCCTCTAGAAGTAAATTCTCTTTCCCAGGGTTCTTGATATGTCGGACTCGAGGGTAGGACTACCGTTAGGAGAATTTGGTATATGTTGGATATAACATGAGTGGGGGCATGTGATTGAGCACACAATGTTGGTCTGTTAGTTTTACATGTAGTATGTTTCATAAGCACCTTATTGGAAACGTTCCAGCCTTGTTAGGTCATTTTTAAGGATTGTCCATGATTTTGAACCATAAAGTAATATTGTTCTAACCGATGCATTGCATGCCCTGGGGGGAATTCAATTGTTTACTCACATCCGATCTCCGGTCTAAAGTGATGGGAGATCACGGGGGGATATTCAATTGATCCTTCAAATCATGCTGATCGCGTCCATATCAGTTGGCCTTAGACTCGTAAAGCGTCAAAACCAGACTACACGAATGGATCGCAAAGCAAAAAGTCCCATTCAGGTGCCCAAACGGGTCACTTTTCGTGCATGGGTGCGGGGACCTGCAAAAACAACTGAATTCTCCCCATTCATTTTTGTGGCAATGGAAATGTCCTGTTGGTTCCAGAGGCCTTTTTTCAGAGATGCAAAGGCAGCTGTAGCACAACCCAATACGCTTGTAGCGGCTATCTGTTGACCATTGAAAAAATGTAGATAAATGACTGCGCTTATCACTTTACCTGATTGGTAAGCTGCTAAGGGGGTAATAAGGAAATCCACGTATCCCTTGAAGAATTAATATAAATATAAAACAAAGAAGAAACCTCCCAGCGCTAGAAATTATCAGGTATTATGCCGACACTAAAGACTGTATTAATTGGTGTACAATTAATACAGTCTTTAGTGTCAGCATAATACCTGATAATTTCTAGGTTTTTTTCTTTGTTTTACATTGATAGTTGAACCCAGGTATTTAAAAAGGTATCCACTTGTTCAATGATGTTTCCATTTAGGTTTAGTTGCACATAGGGGTCAATTCTATTCAGCGACAGTTGAATAGCGCCGGGAGTTAGCTCCCATCGCTATTCAATTCAGCTCATGTTAAGTCGGCGAAGGCCCGTTCTCGCAGACTTAACAGGTTGAATTGTCGGGAGAACGGGCATTCTCTGACTTAACTCCCTGCCGCAATACTGATTCCTGACAGAATCAGCCTCGCGCCGGACGCGCGGCAGCACTTTTGTCGTATTTCCTCTCTCATCCCCCGGGGGTCAGAGAAGAATTCCTGACAATTTGTGTCACTTGGCACTGTATTGAATAGTGCCGGAGCTAACTCCCGGCGCTATTCAACTGCCGCTGAATAGAATTGACCCCATAGTGTCCCCCTCAGGATTTGTGATAAAACAGCCTAGCGTGAAGACTAGCACAGGCTTAGTCCCAGTAAATATGTACTTGTTTTTTTCCGTATTTATTTGTAAGCCTAGCTTTGCTGCATTTGTGCAGAGCTTATTCAGGATGTTTTGGGCTAGGAAGACAATATCATCGGCTAGACTAGATCTGTGAGGGCTGTATGTTTGCCAGTAACGGTGCCCATTTCATTAAGAAAAGTTTTTCAGAGAATCCAGTCCATATCTATATAGAAGAGCATGTATATAAATGAGTATAGTATATACAGCCTTGCTTCATGAAAGCTAAGATTGTGTACGGTTGGGACATTTGACTTGCATATTCAACATTGTTTGATCCGTTGTTGCAGAGATCCTGAAGCATCTTAAGGGTGGTATCCAACTGGACCTATGCTCTTTCCAGGGATTTGGTTTTGCCTGCCTGAGGCAGGTGAAACGAAATCCCCAATAAGCCGCGGATTGCTCCAGCTTATCGGGCTAATTGGAAAGCCCCTGGCGTATTATTTACCCACGTTCATTGGATAACCCTATAAAAAGTGTTATGCGGGATGCTCTCCGCCTTGAGGGCACACCAGATTCTCGGTCCACACTGGCAAAGGCTCATATAAAGTCAACAAAAACTAGAAAAAGTTCTTTGATTGTAAGCTTGATTCCAGTATTTGCCTGACAGCAAAAATATGGTCACTGCATCCTCTACTAGGCCTAAATCCAGCTGGTTGTTCTCTGCAGTTGCTTTATATACAGAATATTATACAGCTGCAATGGAAAATTTAGAACCTCCACCAAAGATCAAAATGGCCAACATATTAAATGAATGAACGGCAAACTTGAAAAGATGGCAAGAACACTTTAACCACTTGCCTGGATCGTCGCATCAGATGCAACCACACCAGCAAGTTCTTTATCTGACCTGGTCGCACAGGATGCGACCAGCCAGATAGTATATGTGGCAACCGGGAAGGGAAACTTCCCTCTGCTGCTGATCTCAGAGGGATCGGAAGGTCCCTCTGCATTCCTGCACCCTCCCCCAGTGTTTACCATGCTGCCAAGCATTGCTGATCAGTCAGCATGGCAGGACCCCCCACCCAGGGGCTGCAGACAACAGCAACCACTAGAGATGTGTAAATCAACCCTCCACCCCCCAAGCCCCCCCCCCCCCCCCCCCCCGTGTACTTGGCGGCTGTCCCCGCTGTTAATAGGAAAGTCACAATATTTCCAATGTTCTGATGGTGCTGAACGATTAAAAAAAATAAAAAATTCAATCATTTTGGATAGTGATGTGCACCGGACATTTTTCGGGTTTTGTGTTCTGGTTTTGGATTCGGTTCCGCGGCCGTGTTTTGGATTCGGACGCGTTTTGGCAAAACCTCCCTGAAAATTTTTTGTCGGATTCGGGTGTGTTTTGGATTCGGGTGTTTTTTTACAAAAAAACCCTCAAAAACTTAAATCATAGAATTTGGGGGTCATTTTGATCCCATAGTATTATTAACCTCAATAACCATAATTTCCACTCATTTCCAGTCTAATCTGAACACCTCACAATATTATTTTTAGTCCTAAAATTTGCACCGAGGTCGCTGAATGACTAAGCTAAGCGACCCAAGTGGCCGACACAAACACCTGGCCCATCTAGGAGTGGCACTGCAGTGTCAGACAGGATGGCAGATTTAAAAAATAGTCCCCAAACAGCACATGATGCAAAGAAAAAAAGAGGTGCAATGAGGTAGCTGTGTGGCTAAGCTAAGCGACCCAAGTGGCCGACACAAACACCTGGCCCATCTAGGAGTGGCACTGCAGTGTCAGACAGGATGGCAGATTTAAAAAAATAGTCCCCAAACAGCACATGATGCAAAGAAAAAAAGAGGTGCAATGAGGTAGCTGTGTGACTAAGCTAAGCGACCCAAGTGGCCGACACAAACACCTGGCCCATCTAGGAGTGGCACTGCAGTGTCAGACAGGATTGCACTTCAAAAAAAAAAATCCCCAAACAGCACATGATGCAAAGAAAAAAAGAGGTGCACCAAGGTCGCTGTGTGACTAAGCTAAGCGACCCAAGTGGCCGACACAAACACCTGGCCCATCTAGGAGTGGCACTGCAGTTCTCTAACGAGAGGATGAGTGCTTCCATCCTCATGTGAATCTGAACCACTAGCCATGAACATAGGCCAGGGCCTCAGCCGTTCCTTGCCACTCCGTATCGTAAAAGGCATATTGGTAGCAGCTTCAGCACGAGGTGGAAGTGGATCTTGAGCTTTCCCTATTTTACCCTCCACATTTTTGTTCTCCATTTTTTAATGTGTGGAATTATATGCCAGTAATATATCAATAGCAATGGCCTACTGTACCGTACTGCTATATATTATATACTGGTGGTCAGCAAAATTATGCACTGTTCTCCTACTACTGCGCACAACAACTAAAATGCACCACAGGTATGGATGGATAGTATACTTGACGACACAGAGGTAGGTAGAGCAGTGGACTACTGCACCGTACTGCTATATATATTATATACTAGTGGTCAGCAAAATTATGCACTGTCCTCCTACTACTGCGCACAACAACTAAAATGCACCACAGGTATGGATGGATAGTATACTTGACGACACAGAGGTAGGTAGAGCAGTGGACTACTGTACCGTACTGCTATATATATTATATACTGGTGGTCAGCAAAATTATGCACTGTCCTCCTACTACTGCGCACAACAACTAAAATGCACCACAGGTATGGATGGATAGTATACTTGACGACACAGAGGTAGGTAGAGCAGTGGACTACTGTACCGTACTGCTATATATTATATACTGGTGGTCAGCAAAATTATGCACTGTCCTCCTACTACTGCGCAAAACTACTAAAATGCACCACAGGTATGGATGGATAGTATACTTGACGACACAGAGGTAGGTAGAGCAGTGGACTACTGTACCGTACTGATATAATACTGGTGGTCACTGGTCAGCAAAATTCTGCACTGTCCTCCTACTATATACTACAATGCAGCACAGATATGGAGCGTTTTTCAGGCAGAGAACGTAGATATTTTCAGCACACTGAGCACAGATATTTGCAAGCACACTGAGCACAGATATTTGCAGCACACTGAGCACAGATATTTGCAGCACACTGAACACAACTGAGAGAACGCTGCACACGTCCTCTCCCTATCATCTCCAATGCACGAGTGAAAATGGCGGCGACGCGCGGCTCCTTATATAGAATACGAATCTCGCGAGAATCCGACAGCGGGATTATGACGATCGGGCGCGCTCGGGTTAACCGAGCAAGGCGGGAGGATCCGAGGCTGCCTCTGACCCGTGTAAAATGGGTGAAGTTCGGGGGGGTTCGGATTCCGAGGAACCGAACCCGCTCATCACTAATTTTGGATAAGGTTAAATTCATGTTCTTCACCTAATTCCCTCAACAACAAAAAAGAATTTCTGAGCGATTTTCTTTTTTTTTTTGGAGGGGGGGGGGGGGGGGGGGGAGAATCATCAGTTAAGTGGTTAAGCACCTATTAACTTGCCCCAGGCCTGAAAACTTAGACTCTGAGTTACTGGAAGCAATGACTCTCGATATTGTATAATGGATAACCCCCTGAAATGCAGACAAGATTATGTGAGTAATTAAAAGATGGAGAATGGAAAAGCACCATGCATTGATAAGATCCCAGCAGAAGCTTTAAAAGCAGGGGGAGAGGTAATAGTAAACCAACTCAAGGCCCCCATCTACTAGTGCGATATGGCCAGTTTTCATCCGATTCCGAGCTTTCTGTTTGATAGATCGTATGAAAAGTGTCACATCGCAAGTCATTTTCCACCGACTACGATCCGAGGCGCGTTCCCGTGAATATTTATCGCAATCGGAAAAGGTGCACATCGGAATGCATTTGTACACAATCAGATGTGATTCATCAGATGTAAAAAAAACACTCCGTTGCAAATCGTAATCGCAGGACTCCGGGGGAGCTGTCGGGTAGGTCGGGTGAAAATCAGATCCGACTTTCAGTTCAGACAAGTCTCGCTAGTGGATGGGGGCCTTAAGAGACGTATATACAATTGCCTGGAAAGACTCCTGTGTGCCAGTAGACTTCAAAGGTGCCATAATAATTCCTATAAAAAAAAAAGGTGACCTTACAAACTGTAAAAACTACAGTAACTTTAGTTTACTAAATCCATCAAAAATAAGAATTTACTTACCGATAATTCTATTTCTCATAGTCCGTAGTGGATGCTGGGGACTCCGAAAGGACCATGGGGAATAGCGGCTCCGCAGGAGACTGGGCACAAAAGTAAAAAGCTTTAGGACTACCTGGTGTGCACTGGCTCCTCCCCCTATGACCCTCCTCCAAGCCATAGTTAGGATACTGTGCCCGGACGAGCGTACACAATAAGGAAGGATTTTGAATCCCGGGTAAGACTCATACCAGCCACACCAATCACACCGTACAACTTGTGATCTGAAACCAGTTAACAGCATGATAACAGAAGGAGCCTCTGAAAAGATGGCTCACAACAACAATAACCCGATTTTTGTAACAATAACTATGTACAAGTAATGCAGACAATCCGCACTTGGGATGGGCGCCCAGCATCCACTACGGACTATGAGAAATAGAATTATCGGTAAGTAAATTCTTATTTTCTCTAACGTCCTAGTGGATGCTGGGGACTCCGAAAGGACCATGGGGATTATACCAAAGCTCCCAAACGGGCGGGAGAGTGCGGATGACTCTGCAGCACCGAATGAGAGAACTCCAGATCCTCCTCAGCCAGGGTATCAAATTTGTAGAATTTAGCAAACGTGTTTGCCCCTGACCAAGTAGCTGCTCGGCAAAGTTGTAAAGCCGAGACCCCTCGGGCAGCCGCCCAAGATGAGCCCACTTTCCGTGTGGAATGGGCTTTTACAGATTTTGGCTGTGGCAGGCCTGCCACAGAATGTGCAAGCTGAATTGTACTACAAATCCAACGAGCAATCGTCTGCTTAGAAGCAGGAGCACCCAGCTTGTTGGGTGCATACAGGATAAACAGCGAGTCAGATTTTCTGACTCCAGCCGTCCTGGAAACATATATTTTCAGGGCCCTGACTACGTCCAGCAACTTGGAATCCTCCAAGTCCCTAGTAGCCGCAGGCACCACAATAGGCTGGTTTAAGTGAATTGCTGAAACCACCTTAGGGAGAAATTGAGGACGAGTCCTCAATTCTGCCCTGTCCGTATGAAAAATTAGGTAAGGGCTTTTATAGGATAAAGCCGCCAATTCTGATACACGCCTGGCTGAAGCCAGGGCTAACAGCATTACCACTTTCCATGTGAGATATTTTAAATCCACAGTGGTGAGTGGTTCAAACCAATGTGATTTTAGGAATCCCAAAACTACATTGAGATCCCAAGGTGCCACTGGAGGCACAAAAGGAGGCTGTATATGCAGTACTCCCTTGACAAACGTCTGAACTTCAGGAACAGAAGCTAGTTCTTTTTGGAAGAATATTGACAGGGCCGAAATTTGAACCTTAATGGACCCTAATTTGAGGCCCATAGACAGTCCTGTTTGCAGGAAATGCAGGAATCGACCCAGTTGAAATTCCTCTGTAGGGGCCTTCCTGGCCTCGCACCACGCAACATATTTACGCCAAATACGGTGATAATGTTGTATGGTTACATCCTTCCTGGCTTTGATCAGGGTAGGGATGACTTCATCCGGAATGCCTTTTTCCTTCAGGATCCGGCGTTCAACCGCCATGCCGTCAAACGCAGCCGCGGTAAGTCTTGGAACAGACATGGTCCCTGCTGGAGCAGGTCCTTTCTTAGAGGTAGAGGCCACGGGTCCTCCGTGAGCATCTCCTGAATTTCCGGGTACCAAGTCCTTCTTGGCTAATCCGGAGCCACGAGTATAGTCTTTACTCCTCTCCTTCTTATGATTCTCAGTACTTTTGGTATGAGAGGAAGAGGAGGGAACACATACACTGACTGGTACACCCACGGTGTTACCAGAGCGTCCACAGCTATTGCCTGAGGGTCCCTTGACCTGGCGCAATATCTGTCCAGTTTTTTGTTGAGGCGGGACGCCATCATGTCCACCTTTGGTTTTTCCCAACGGTTCACAATCATGTGGAAGACTTCTGGGTGAAGTCCCCACTCCCCCGGGTGAAGATCGTGTCTGCTGAGGAAGTCTGCTTCCCAGTTGTCCACTCCCGGAATGAACACTGCTGACAGTGCTATCACATGATTTTCCGCCCAGCGAAGAATCCTTGCCACTTCCATCATTGCCCTCCTGCTTCTTGTGCCGCCCTGTCTGTTTACGTGGGCGACTGCCGTGATGTTGTCCGACTGGATCAACACCGGCTGACCCTGAAGCAGAGGTCTTGCCTGACTTAGGGCATTGTAAATGGCCCTTAGTTTCAGGATATTTATGTGAAGTGACGTTTCCATGCTTGACCACAAGCCCTGGAAATTTCTTCCCTGTGTGACTGCTCCCCAGCCTCTCAGGCTGGCATCCGTGGTCACCAGGACCCAATCCTGAATACCGAATCTGCGGCCCTCTAGGAGATGAGCACTCTGTAACCACCACAGGAGAGACACCCTTGTCCTTGGAGACAGGATTATTCGCTGATGCATTTGAAGATGCGATCCGGACCATTTGTCCAGCAGATCCCACTGAAAAGTTCTTGCGTGGAATCTGCCGAATGGAATCGCTTCGTAAGAAGCCACCATCTTTCCCAGGACCCTTGTGCATTGATGTACTGACACTTGGCCTGGTCTTAGGAGGTTCCTGACTAGGTCGGATAACTCCTTGGCCTTCTCCTCTGGGAGAAAAACCTTTTTCTGTACTGTGTCCAGAATCATCCCTAGGAACAGCAGACGTGTCGTCGGAATCAGCTGTGATTTTGGAATATTTAGAATCCATCCGTGCTGTCGTAGTACTACTTGAGATAGTGCTACTCCGACCTCTAACTGTTCTCTGGACCTTGCCCTTATCAGGAGATCGTCCAAGTAAGGGATAATTAAGACGCCTTTTCTTCGAAGAAGAATCATCATTTCGGCCATTACCTTGGTAAAGACCCGGGGTGCCGTGGACAATCCAAACGGCAGCGTCTGAAACTGATAGTGACAGTTCTGTACCACAAACCTGAGGTACCCTTGGTGAGAAGGGCAAATTGGGACATGGAGGTAAGCATCCTTGATGTCCAGAGACACCATATAGTCCCCTTCTTCCAGGTTCGCTATCACTGCTCTGAGTGACTCCATCTTGAACTTGAACCTTTTTATGTAAGTGTTCAAGGATTTCAGATTTAAAATGGGTCTCACCGAGCCGTCCGGCTTCGGTACCACAAACAGCGTGGAATAATACCCCTTTCCCTGTTGTAGGAGGGGTACCTTGATTATCACCTGCTGGGAATACAGCTTGTGAATGGCTTCCAATACCGCCTCCCTGTCGGGGGGAGACGTTGGTAAAGCAGACTTCAGGAACCGGCGAGGGGGAGACGTCTCGAATTCCAATTTGTACCCCTGAGATACTACCTGCAGGATCCAGGGGTCCACTTGCGAGTGAGCCCACTGCGCGCTGAAATTCTTGAGACGGGCCCCCACCGTGCCTGAGTCCGCTTGTAAGGCCCCAGCGTCATGCTGAGGACTTGGCAGAAGCGGGGGAGGGCTTCTGTTCGTGGGAAGAGGCTGTCTGCTGCAGTCTTTTTCCCCTTCCTCTGCCCCGGGGCAGATATGAGTGGCCTTTTGCCCGCTTGCCCTTATGGGGACGAAAGGACTGAGCCTGAAAAGATGGTATCTTTTTCTGCTGCGAGGTGACTTGGGGTAAAAAGGTGGATTTTCCAGCCGTTGCCGTGGCCACCAGGTCCGATAGACCGACCCCAAATAACTCCTCCCCTTTATACGGCAATACTTCCATATGCCGTTTGGAATCCGCATCCCCTGACCACTGTCGCGTCCATAATCCTCTTCTGGCAGAAATGGACATCGCACTTACTCTTGATGCCAGAGTGCAAATATCCCTCTGTGCATCTCGCATATATAGAAATGCATCCTTTAAATGCTCTATAGTCAATAATATATTGTCCCTGTCCAGGGTATCAATATTTTCAGTCAGGGAATCCGACCAAGCCACCCCAGCACTGCACATCCAGGCTGAGGCGATTGCTGGTCGCAGTATAATACCAGTATGTGTGTATATACTTTTAAGGATATTTTCCAGCTTCCTATCAGCTGGTTCCTTGAGGGCGGCCGTATCAGGGGACGGTAACGCCACTTGTTTTGATAAGCGTGTGAGCGCCTTATCTACGCTAGGGGGTGTTTCCCAACGCGCCCTAACCTCTGGCGGGAAAGGGTATAATGCCAATAACTTTTTTGAAATTAGCAGTTTTTTATCGGGGGAAACCCACGCTTCATCACACACCTCATTTAATTCATCTGATTCGGGAAAAACTACGGGTAGTTTTTTCACACCCCACATAATACCCTTTTTTGTGGTACTTGTAGTATCAGAAATGTTCAAAACATCCTTCATTGCCGTGATCATGTAACGTGTGGCCCTACTGGAAAATACGTTTGTTTCCTCACCGTCGACACTGGAGTCAGTGTCCGTGTCTGTGTCTGTATCGACCTGAGGTAACGGGCGCTTTAGAGCCCCTGACGGTGTTTGAGACGCCTGTACAGGTATTAACTGATTTGCCGGCTGTCTCATGTCGTCAACAGTCTTTTGTAAAGTGCTGACACTATCACGTAATTCTTTCCATAAGACCATCCAGTCAGGTGTCGACTCCCTAGGGGGTGACATCACTAACACAGGCAATTGCTCCGCCTCCACACCATTTTCCTCCTCATACATGTCGACACAACGTACCGACACACAGCACACACACAGGGAATGCTCTGATAGAGGACAGGACCCCACTAGCCCTTTGGGGAGACAGAGGGAGAGTTTGCCAGCACACACCAGAGCGCTATATATATACAGGGATAACCTTATATAAGTGTTTTTCCCTAATATAGCTGCTGTATATATTTATATGCCAATTTAGTGCCCCCCCTCTCTTGTTTTACCCTGTTTCTGTAGTGCAGGACTGCAGGGGAGAGTCAGGGAGCCTTCCTCCAACGGAGCTGTGAGGAAAAAATGGCGCCAGTGTGCTGAGGAGATAGGCTCCGTCCCTTTTTCGGCGGCCTTTTCCCGCTTTTTTATGTAAAAATAGGCAGGGGTTAAATACATCCATATAGCCCAGGAGCTATATGTGATGTATTTTTTGCCAAAAAAGGTGTTTTTATTGCGTCTCAGGGCGCCCCCCCCCAGCGCCCTGCACCCTCAGTGACCGGAGTGTGAAGTGTGCTGAGAGCAATGGCGCACAGCTGCGGTGCTGTGCGCTACCTTAGTGAAGACAGGACGTTTCTGCCGCCGATTTTCCGGACCTCTTCAGTCTTCTGGCTCTGTAAGGGGGACGGCGGCGCGGCTCCGGGACCCATCCATGGCTGGGCCTGTGATCGTCCCTCTGGAGCTAATGTCCAGTAGCCTAAGAAGCCCAATCCACTCTGCACGCAGGTGAGTTCGCTTCTTCTCCCCTTAGTCCCTCGATGCAGTGAGCCTGTTGCCAGCAGGTCTCACTGAAAATAAAAAAACCTATTTAAACTTTTACTCTAAGCAGCTCAGGAGAGCCACCTAGATTGCACCCTTCTCGTTCGGGCACAAAATCTTAACTGAGGCTTGGAGGAGGGTCATAGGGGGAGGAGCCAGTGCACACCAGGTAGTCCTAAAGCTTTTTACTTTTGTGCCCAGTCTCCTGCGGAGCCCCTATTCCCCATGGTCCTTTCGGAGTCCCCAGCATCCACTAGGACGTTAGAGAAAATATTATCAATTATACACTCAAGGCTTTACGGTGTTTCTGTACAATTAAACCAATATACAATTGAGGTACATACAGTATAATGTGACCTTCTTTGATTGGATTGTGTTTAATAAAATCTTACAGCGCTATTCCTTCACAGGGCAGAAAGCATTCGCCAGCCAATGCATGAATGGTGCAGGACTGGTAGGTTTCTCTCATGCAATTATAATGCCCATCTTTAATCTGATCAATTCCAATGAAAATTGTTCACCAAAGAAAACTGGACTTTTAAACAATTAGAGACATGCTGCCATACAAGCGTGGCTATTATTTTATTTTTAACAGTGTAAAAAAAAAATATTTGAACTGATGCGATCAATAACATCCATTATAGCCTAATTATCTGACTGTATGCCGACCGGTGGTATTCATCATATTCTTGCCGGGACAGCTCTGGGATACCCAGCAGTGCCAATGAGGTGTACACTTCTGGATTTCCATTGAATTCCTCTAAAAGGAATCTCGCATAAAGAAACCCAACGCTTTCCGTAACTTCATACATGTTGCCATATCACAGCAACTTAGAAATTCTGAGGAGTTCTGTGCCATGGGATCCCAGCAGATTTCATCAACGCTTATGTAGTGTTCCCGGCAGACCGGAGGCAGGGTGCGGAAGAGCTCCTTTAAATTTGTCTCCCTTGGGGACGTGCCCAGCACTTACAGAGGAGCTTCCCCCAAGCTCTCTCCTCAATGGGGTCAATTCTATTCAGCGACAGTTGAATAGCGCCGGGAGTTAGCTCCCGGCACTATTCAATACAGCGCCAAGTGACACCAATTGTCTGGAATTCTTCTCTCACCCCCGGGGGATGAGAAAAGAAATCCGACAAAAGTGCTGCTGCGCGGCCGGAGCGAGGCTGATTCTGTCGGGAATCAGCATCGCGCCAGTGAGTTAAGTCGGAGAATGCCCGTTCTCCCGACAATTCAACCTGTTAAGTCGGCGAGAACGGGCCTTCGCCGACTTAACATGAGCTGAATTGAATAGCGACGGGAGCTAACTCCCGGCGCTACTCAACTGTCGCTGAATAGAATTGAACCCCAAGGTGAATAGATGCCATGAACATCTATTACCCCGGCAGAAATCTTATATAGGACATTTTCCAGTCTGCGGGTGGGAACGGCACCGGGAAGGCTGTTTTAGCAGGGCGTCGTGATTAGAGCAGGGCACATTTTGTAACTTTAAAATCGGACAGGATGTGACGCCCTGTTAAAAAATCCTGGCGTGAACTCTACATATGGAGAGATACTAAAATGTTACCGCAAATCTCGCCCAGGCGATTTATTTTACTACTAACAGTGCTGTAAAAAAGGATTTCTTGTTTGTTTTTACAACTTACATGTTGTAAACAATAAGTCAAAGGGACTGGTAAGTTTTCCTATGTAAGGCGAGACAACCAGTCTGGAAAATGAGACTTTTATCAGTGCATCTCTAGAGCATAACTATACATATTGTTCTGACTGCAGAGCATCTCTGCTTCCTGTCAAGGCACTACAGGATTCACAAACAGCATTACAGAAGGCCGGGGGCCTTAATTCCCTCTCCTATGACGCTGTGAGATTTCAGATAACTTCCACCTGCACAGAGACGGGGGCTGGATTAAATCTTCCGTGACCTCACTGCTCTTTATGCAAAAACGTTCCCCGCTCAGCAGCATCTGGGATACAGGAGATCCATATAAATTTATCTTACAGATCAAGGACTTATGGGAGACTCGCGATAGACTCGTTCTCTGCCAGACAAGCTTATGATGGGAATATGCACAATTTACTAGCTCAGGAAATGCAGTGTACTTACATAAGACATCTCATTTTCTCCTCCTTTTGCTCTTTAATGAACGCATCTGTTCTTAGTGAAAGACTTAAAACTAGAAGGTTGCACCCAGAGTGCAGATTTATTGAACATTTCAGCTCGCACCTCAGGAGGCTGCGAGCTGAAAGGTGGCCATTGGTGCCTGAACAGAGCAACAATTGAATAGCTCCAATTGGTGCCATCTAGTGGCAGTCATGGGGTGAAACCATTTGCGTCACATGATATGCAACTGTAGGGTCTTATGCAGTTTTTTTTTCTTTTTTGTTTGCACTGTTGCTGCTTATGTGCTTTGTAACGTTCTGCGGGCCCCTTGTGGCAACATATAAATAAAAGGATAATGGCCTCTATTCAGGACATTTATCAGATTGTTAAAAATGTGTAAAGGAATGTTTCCGTATTTTAAACTGTTATGCAGCAAAGGGTTAACAGAGAAGATAACACAATTATCTTCTCTGTTCATACCGATTTCGCGGAGTATCGCACAGTAGGAATCAATGCATTGATCTCTATTGTGGTTTAAGGTCTATTCGGCAAGCATAAAAAGTTAAACTTCCCGATACATTTTTACTTTATACAACGCCACGACACAATGGCATTATATAAAGAAAATCCAAAATACTGCAGGGACAGAGAGAAAATTTCCCATCAGTCCCTGCAGGATCTCGAAAACGAGCGGCAATTGTAAGCCCAGCTTCAGCCTTCCAAAAAGCTTCTAAACTGATTAAAATGTGTACATAGGCTTTATATTAGTCTACATATATTTACATGTATGTGGTTTACATATACATTTTATATAAAAACCACATGAATATAAATGTATATAGACTAATATAAAGCCTATATACACATCTGAATCAGTTTACAAGCTTTCGGAAGGCTGGAGCTAGGCATACAAGTGCCGCCCCTCACAATGCAGACGTAGCAATGTGAACAGGAGATTATTTGCATGGGTTAAGTAAAAGTATACCGGCGCCGGAATCCCGACAACTGGCGTACTGACACCTTTTCTCCCTCTTGGGGGTCCACGACCCCCCTGGAGGGAGAATAGATAGCGCTGGGTGCGTGGCGCGTCACCGCAGCATGGCGAGCGCAGCGAGCCCGCAAGGTGCTCATTTGCGGTCGCCCCGCTGTCAGAAAGCCGTTGGTTAGGGATCCCGGCCCCGGTATGCTGGCCGCCGGCAACTCATACCACACCCAAGTAAAAGCATGACTGAGCATGCGCAGAACCAAAAACAGAAGGTTTTATTTTTATTTTCGGATTTCTGAAAACAAGGCCTTTATGAACTTTTTAAAAAAATTGGGTCAATATTGCCAGATGATAATTGGGACAATATCAACATCTTTGCTAAATAGAGCCCAAGAAGTTACAGTGAGCTAGCGGTTCTTAAATCAAGTGTATCCCAAAGAACAAAACTGTTTGTGTTTAGCTGACTCCAGAAAATGTTCAGTGTTCCAACTGGTCGCAAAAGTACATTTCCACTTGAAGAAATGTTCTTTATAAAAGGAGTTATGTCCTGCCCCTCACCCAATTGAAAGTGGGTGTCCATGTTTTACGTCCCCTTCTTCCATCTCTCATATCACCACAAGATGGGGAAGAAATCACAGGACCCAAAAGTAACTGCTACAGGGACCTTAGAAAGTCATTGCACTGGCTACACAAAAGGGAGGCAGCCGCTGTGGTGCCCAGTGAGAATGGCCTAATCTCTTTAAGCCTTCACCGAGGGCAAAGGAGGATGGAACTGATAGAGGGGCCCCCCACTGAATGGTATGGGGGTGAATAATTATTTTGTTATTTAAAAAAAAGGACATTTCTGAAGTGGTGAAATTTAAATGCACACTTTCTAATGGTAAATAACGTTTCTGAGTCAGCTATCAAAGCAGAGACATTGCTAAAGGAAAACAATCAAACCTCTATTTGAAAAACAGCTTACTTCACTAGGGAAAATTGTAATGTCGTCCCTTTGTTAGCATGTTAGCGAGTCCGTATCATAAACTGCAGCTGTCATTGTTATTACTGCTGTCACTGATGGATCTGTGCAGACAGCAGCAGGCTACAGAGGAGCATCCAAGCAATACATCCGTCTAATAGACTGCATTCTACAACTGCATTCAGTTTACATAATACCGAATGGCATTTATTTTTCTTAGCTCCAGCACTTTACATCAAAGTAAAACGTGGGTGGTGACATTCGTTCCATCATTCCAGTCTTTGCCGTCAATCAGGTGGTCTCTGTAAGTGGCTGCTCTGCGCATTGGTGCGTAGTGATCCAAAAGGGAGGATGCTCACGCTGTTTATAATTATATACACCTTTATATCATTCCAATGTACTGTATATTTAAATGTACTGTAGATTAAGGATAGGCAACGTGCGACACTCCGGCTGCTTTAGAACTACACGTTCCGGCATACCTTTCTGTTAGTGCATGCTAAAACTGTAGCCGGGCATGTATAGTTTAACAACATGTGGAGTGTCACTGCCTTCTCCTACTGCAGACTTTAAAAGCATGTTGTGCTTTTAAGGACTCTGCGACTTAGCCGAGCCATGCAACTATCTCCTATATATTAGCCCAAGTCTGTGACTCTGTGCCTGGCCGTAACGCTGGGCGGGGTCACAGTGGTGGGCGGAGATAGCAGCTCCTGCCCTGTTCCAGCACACCACTAGCAGAACGGAGCAGCAGCCACAGAATCCGCCCACCAGCCACAAGCCACCAGTGCATGGACGCCCCACAGTGCCAGGTAACCACGGACACCCCAATGCCACCCGCACACCCCCAACCCCCCCCCCCCCTCCACCAGTTCCCACATCCAGCCATGGACGACCCAGACACCCCCAGCCCCGACGCCCGCATAACTGACACACTGCCCACTCTAACCCCACATCCATCAGTGGCAGGGACACGCACCACGGCCGCACAGCACACCGCCCCTCCCATCAGCAGCACAAACCCACTTGCACCTCGCGCACCCACCTGCCCCACCACGGACGGCCAGACTGCCGCAGCCCACACCACCGCTATCCCACCCGCCGCACAGCACCATCAGTTACCTTACAGCCGCGATGCGCCCGCACAGACCGCTCCCGCCCTCCCCACAACCCCAGCACAAACTGTCTCCCGACCCCAGCCCACACTGTACCGCCAGCCCTAGTCACCACAACGCCGGGACCCACTGCACTCGCACATCTCCGTCACCCGCATCTGTCTGTGGGGGTAATTCCAAGTTGATCGCAGCAGGAAATTTTTTAGCAGTTGGGCAAAGCCATGTGCACCGCAGGGGGGGGGGGGGGGGGGGGGGCAGATATAACATGTGCATAGAGAGATAGATTTGGGTGTGGTGAGTTCAATCTGCAATTTAAATTGCAGTGTAAAAATAAAGCAGCCAGTATTTACCCTGCAAAGAAACAAAATAACCCACCCAAATCTAACTCTCTCTGCAAATGTTATATCTGCCCCCCCTGCAGTGCACATGGTTTTGCCCAACTGCTAAAACATTTCCTGCTGCGATCAACTTGGAATTACCCCCTGTGTGCAGGCGACAGGGCTCTCGCTGCTCCAGCCCCCAGCTCCACATACACAAAGTCTCTCCCCTCCCAGCACCATACACCCGCAACCAGCCATCCCGCCCCCCCTATCAGCCGTCCACCCTCCCTATCAGCCATCACCCCCCTCCCTATCAGCCATCACCCCCCCTGACAGCCATAACCCCCCCCGTCAGCCATCACCCCCCTGTCAGCCATCAACCCCCCTTTCAGCCATCACCCCCCCCCCTCCTTTCAGCCATCACGCCCTATCAGCCATCCCCCCTATCAGCCATCCCCCCTATCAGCCATCACCCCCCCTTTCAGCCATCACCCCCCCCCCCCTCCTTTCAGCCATCACCCCCCCCCCGTCAGCCTTCACCCCCCTCAGCCATCACGCCCTATCAGCCATCCCCCCATCCCCTTATCAACCATCCCCCCTATCAGCCATCCCCCGTATCAGCCATCGCCTCCCCTATCACCCATCACCCCAGCACCCCCCCTGTCAGCCATCACCCACCCTTTCAGCCATCACCCCCCCCCTTTCAGCCATCACCCCCCCCCCTTTCAGCCATCACCCCCACCCCCTATCAGCCATCCCCCCCTCCTTTCAGCCATCACCCCCCCATCAGCCATCACCCCCCCCGTCAGCCTTCACCCCCCTCAGCCATCACGCCCTATCAGCCATCCCCCCATCCCCTATCAACCATCCCCCCCGTATCAGCCATCGCCTCCCCTATCAGCCACCACCCCCTATCAGCCATCACCCAATATCAGCCATCACCCATCCATCACATATCAACACACTCCACCCATGCACACCTGCAACTCCATTACCCTAACACCCACAACTCCATCACACACTGCACGTCCTTTCACCACCCCCATCCCTCACCCCTACACCAATACATATACAGGCACCCACCGCCACTCTATTCCGCAAGCACCATACATCACTACCCAACTCTTTTTCTTAACCCACACACACACACCAACGTACCCTTCCTACATAACACTCCAACACCCACATTCCCTTCCACACACTCCACAATCCTGTACAACATCACGCTACCCCTATTACACACCCACCTCTCTCTCTATACAGCCCATGGATTCTGTCACACCATCACCACAACAATTAGGCCACAACAGTACCCGTCTCACAACCAGGCACCCACATGCCAATTGCTGCGCCCACCCCCAACCTCCCAGCCACACACGACACTACCCTACACAAAGCAACCTATGCAGAAAAACCAGCCATGCCACCTTCCAACAAACTCACTCTAAAGCACACACATACAACTCCACCAACTACTACACCTCCTAACCCCTCACCCCTAGCCCAACTTATACACTGGCCAGACCACATCCACCGTCCAACCTCACTCTGCTCAGCCCCCCAAACACACCATTTTCTCTACACCACGCACAATCTATGTACCCCTTCCACAACAAACTAAACACCAAACATTGTTCCTTCACCCTCCTCCACAATGCAGCATGCAATATATACAACACCTACCACGTACAAACTCTGACCCTCAACACGGATTATATCTACCCATCACAACCACTGATACCCCACAACACTACCCCTCTACCCTACAACCAACCACATGCACTACACACACATTTACAGCCCCACTCCACACAATCAACTTAACACACCCTACCACCACTCTAAAAATCACACAACATTCTTCATCCTCCACAAACCCTATCACAAGACACCACAACCCAAAACTCATAACTACTATGCCCCTACCCCTAACCCACCTACCTTTACACAAGTACAGCAGCTATGCACCCCCTCGACCATGCCTAACACCTCATTTAAAACCAACCATACACCAAACCATACACACACACACAACCTCCCTTCAGACTCACACATTCACATCCTCCACACAGGACACCCACCACCAGACTACAGCTACATAGACCTTTTTACAGTACACCTCTACAATAACAACCCCATCCACATGTCCCCTTCTATAACCACACAGACACCACACGCACAACCGTCACCATCACATTCCCTTTTGTCATACTACATTTACCCACGAACAAACCTCCCATTCCACCAACACAAACTATACAACTACTATTCTACCCCTTTACTTTTCAGTAGAGATTACGGGGGCGTAGCCCCTTACGACGGCATGAAGAGCGCCCGTAGGGCGCGATGAATCACCTAGTCTTAATATATTTGTCTTTACTAAACCTAAGTGCCTAGTTTACTATTAGGGTTGCTACCTCTCCCTGATTTCCTGGATTCTCCAGGATTTGGTGGCAACCCTCCAGGACGCTTTTCCCTTCACCCGGATTCCTGGATTCTCCAGGAATAAGGGGATCCTGGGAGCACCAGCAGTGCTCCTTGGCAGCCGAGGAACTCAGTGAACTACAGTGACTGTCTCGCGAGATGATGACCTCAAATCTCGCAAGACTGTGTTCAGCCCAGACTGAGCCGAAGGCGCGGTGACGCCGGGCTGCATCTCCAGGAAGCGATGATGCATGAGGTGGCAACCCTATTTACTACTAGCGAATTAAAGATAAAGTAGAAAATCTGGTTACAAAATGCAAAAGACAAAGGAGTCCTAGCAAGTTAATTGCGCCACGCATCCTTACACTTAATCTGCTACTTTATACCAATTGCTTTGCAACAAAAAAACTCTGAATCCTAAGTACAATACTTACTAAACTATTAGCGCTATAGAATTAAGACACAAAATTCTAGAATACACTCAAAAAGCAGGAATCATTACTCATGGTGGGGCATCTAAGTTGTGCCAGGCGTCTCACACCATATGGCGCAATAAGAATGGGTGTATGATGACACCTCTATAACGCCGTGATGGGCAGTGGCGACCCCTGGGCGGCATATGGCCCTCAGACTTCAACTGTAGAACCCAGCACCTCCCTTCTTTATTACAGCTTGTAAAACGTGATTAAAATGCCTGCAGATCTTTTATTACAGATAGGTGCCTCTTTCATTGATTCAATATATTGTTTTAACTTATTACTTAGACAAAGAGTTTTTGTAAACCCTCTTGAAGGATAGAGGGCCGTCCAATGCATCCCATGAAGTATATTAGGTACCTGCAGCATGACAACGCTTTGCTCAATATAAACACATATAAGTTCTTTACTGGCTTTGCTGTATCCTGTTAGTGGGAAGATGAGCGCAAACACAGGCCAACAGCATTCCTCTAACAAACTCATTTCCATTATGCATGATAACAGGGCTGCCGATTATGAAGCCTCATTGGGGACCCAGTCTTTCTGACTGCACACATAGGGGCCGATTCAAATGTTTTTTTCCGCCACTAAAGAACACCCAGCGGCAGCAATTCAATTGTTCTGCCGTTTGGGCGCTTGGATTGGAGTTCAACGCCGGCTAAACCCTGTCTGTTTGGGTGTGACATGCGCGATGTGCATGAGCGCCCAAACACAACTGAATTGTGACAGTTGTTTGGGCGTCTAAAAAGTCCAGTTTAGACAGGATTTTTAGATGCCCAAAACAATTTAATCAGCCTCATACAGAGCTATTCAATTATAGCTCCGTCCTCCAGGGTACAAAAACCCAACCTCTATGGGCGCGATCAGCACGATAACAGGACTCAATTCAATATCGCCCGCGCAATCTCCTGTCCCTTTAGAAGGGAGATCGGCATGATAATCAATTGAATTCTGCCCAATCTCGCTCCATATAAAGCTCACTTTGCGCTTTGGATTTCGTTTTCTTGAAAGACCCCTGAAGACCTTGAACTAGGCAGCCATGTTATGTTCAACAGAGGAGCCTTGTCAACGCTGCATTTATCAGCCACATCTGTGCAAGGTCTGACTGCGCAGCTTATGCGCGCTCTGATTTAATAGTCCAAACCATTGACAATAAGTTGATTTTCCATTCTGAGAGAGCTTTCGGCAGGTCAGGAGCTAGTGCCGTGGGACCGGGCGGTAAACAAATCAATTTATATGTAGACAGAATGGGGAGCTAATGTGAGCGCAAAGGCTCCCCGAGGCGTTTAATTTACTCTGACAACAGCAATGAAATTCTTAGGGTAATAGCATTACAAAGCTAATCTATTCAGACTCTCAGAAAGACTGCAATATTTGCAAAGACAATCGAGTTAGTTGGTGGGAAATAGGTAGGAATAAGAAGGACAGCGAGGTGTGTGTCTGCCATACTGTGGTTGGAAGAAGGTACAGGACATTAAAAAAAATAAACGAAAAAAAAAAAAAAAGTAGAATAATTTTAAACACAGCCTCTGGTTGTACTGCTTGGCAGTCTATTGCTTTGGAGTATATAGATGTTCTGATGTTGCAGGGTACATTTGGCCATATAACCTCTGACATCATCTCATTCAAACTGAGTAAAAAAATAAAATAAAAAGCAGTGCGGCAGCTTCCTCTTATGTTAATAAATAAAAATGAAAATAAAAGGAGCATCTCTGCAAGAGAATCTTTATAAATATCAGACTTTACTGACATGAATGAGATTATCTTTATTGCCAATCACTGGAAAGCAGAAGTCTGCGCTCTGTAACATGCACAGTCATCTCTGCAGCAATAAACTTATTTAAATACATAAAGACAAACAATGAGCCGTCTGCGGGATAAGCAATAATTCTGCTCCTGGAAATGTCTGTGTTGGCCACAAAATGCGTTTTTGAAGCCTGTGTACGCAGTGGAAATAAGTCTCAAACTAGAACGTTTCAGAGAAAAGAACGATCAGCACGGTAGCCGTATGGTCTTCCTAGCCCAGTATTTCCAAACTCTGAAGCCATGTTAGTCCTCCAGATCTTAAGAAAATCCGTGCTCACATACAAGCGACTTAAATTAGTGCCTCTGCCAATTAAAACTCACCACCTGGGCTCAAGGTGGTGGGTTGGGGGTGTGGTTTGATGACTAGAATTGGGAACCACCACCACCTTAGGAGTGACTGAAGTCGGTGTAGACCAGGCACCATCCGGATTGCAAGCTATATGAATAGATGAACATATCTGGCAAACGAAGCGAGAAACAAATTTACATTATTGTACAAGTCAAGAAAGGAGACACAGAGCCAAGTAAGGCAGTATGAATATGTATTCTGAAATGGTAACTCAACTTTAATTGGATAAAGCACAGCATCATAATAAGAATTAACAGCAGAAAACAGGCATAACCGTATTCTACTGCCACCACTTATAAGACTTGGATGACAATACTCCCAAGATAATTCAATTAAGGTGACTTGTGTAATTGGGCATTACTTTACTCTAGTTAAGCAAATCATCTAATACAATTTAGAGCAATGTTGCAGTGCCTAGTCTAGTAATTACAGTATATCCAAGATGCCTCCAGCAGATCAATGGTGCTAGTGAGGCCACTGGTAAAGTGTCATTCTGGGAACCCTTGTAAAGTCTCTCCGCCAGACTGAAGTCTGTACCTGGTACTAACACATAACAAGCCTCACACTAGTCTGATGTTCTATGCTCTCTAACCCCATTAATCCTTGTGTAATACAGCACGGACAATTCTCAGCAATGATCTTCGTTTCCTCTCGATGAGAGGCAGTGAGTCAGATTTCCCGCTCTGCACGATCATTAGGAAGTATAGTGCAATTTGTTTCATTTTCCTGTTGTCAGTACTCTGGAGCTTAGCAATGTATAACGTGACAAAAATTATGTCTTCCACAACACAAAAAAAAAAAAAAAGTGTTCTTTTTTTGTGTCTTAGCCAACAGAAATGATAGCCCAGATGCAGCTGTATCCCCCCTAGACATCAAGTAAGACGTATCAGGGTTTTTGTTTTTTTTTATCCCCCTCTAACACGGCTAAAGAATGAAAGGAAAGAAAATCTTTTGTTCGAGATATGTGTTTCCCCGGTTAAAATTAATTGCAACTGAGAGGGTTCACTGCAGCAGGGCCATAGAACCTCGGTGACAGCCATCTCTTTAAGTCTGCGTTCCGGCAGAACAATGGTTTACAGATCTCTTTATAACTCTGGCACCAATACATAAACGTGGATGATCTGTACCTTGGGGAGACATTGTACTTGAACTATTCCGTGCTGTATCTTTATCTTGAACTATTCATTCTATTTTTATCACGGCACACACAGGAAGTTCTACTATACAACTTTTCATCGCGGCGACAGGACCTACAGCGCTGGTCACGTGGCCTCTGCAGAGAGCGGTTAAAGCATTTACATGCTGACTGATCAGATGCGACAGACGATTGCCTAGAGATTGTAAGCTCTTGTTCCTGCAAACCACTTTTCTTTTACAAGCTCTGAAGCTCAGCACTGAAAATATGACAGACGGGGCGATGGTTCCTTATTACTCAGCATTCAACACAGTTATGCTTTGGATCATTTTACGAAGATAAAAATAGTGCACTAATTAAACAACAATGAATCATGATAATCAACATTGTTTTGGCAAATTAGTGCTCTATAGGTTGTGACAATATCAAGCTAAGTGGCGATAGTGAGACACGGATTGTGTGTGGAGATGGAAGGATCTGCTACACAAGGAAGAAAGAGGGTGTGTGTATACAGCTCAGGTGGGGTTATGGGAGTCAAGGCTAGCTGCCCTGTGGAGACAGTCCAAGTGGGGCAGTGGCAGCAAGGGAGCCCAGTGTGCATGGAGACCATATAGTTGAGTTTCAAGGAGTGAGATAGCGCCCTGATGGAGAGCTAGGTTGATTTTATTTTTTAGTTTATACATGCTGAAAACAGTAATGCTCCATTTTATTAACTGAAACCTGAACTAGCTCCATTAGGACCCTCATTTGAGCACCTAACACTGGACCACTGACACTCTACCGATCTAAAATCGGTCACAAGGTATATTTGTCACAAGGTATATTTGCATATTTAAATCCACAAATCATTTAATTAGATGGAAGCACTGCAGTATTCCTAACTACATAGCCAGATTAAAGGGGGGCACACGGTATACTGTACCCCGGGCCCCCCTCTATCAGGGGCCCTCCTGATTGCAGAACACTGACATTACTAGCTCTTCCTCTTGAGCAGTAGCAGAACCAGGAAGCCAGAATGCGAGCAGTACAATGTGCAGTGCAGGCAGAGACACAGGAGTATTGGGTTTCATGAGCTACCAACGGAGCTTCCCGACCAGAGGAGAGACAGAATGGGGAAGAGAGCTGTAAAGGGGCATACACCCGAGAATATTTTGCCTCAATAATGATAAAGATTTCCCAGCAGAATGAACGATATAGTGAAAGATATCGTTCAGTGATGTCACCCCTCCCATATCTGAACTTGCAGAACATGAAAGCTATAGCCTAAAACGGACTGCATGTTCAGTTGATAAAGATAAACTGTAACAACCCGTGGGGGTGCGCATCGTTATCATGCATACCCACTGGACGATATGCATGATAATATCTTTATCTTTATTGTGCATTTAGTCCATTTTTATCTTCTTGTGTGTATGCCCCTTTAGTGACCCAGGGATCCCTGCTTCTCTTCCTCCACGGCTGGATGCCTGGGTCCTGTGTAACCGGTTATCTAATGAGAGCATTTGGGTCTAGAGGGAGAGACACACAGAGTAATCCTGAGTCCTGTCCCAGTGTGTAAGTAGCTGTTGCTATTCTTGCATGCGACAAGATAAATTATAGATTTTATTTTCCTATATGCATTTTAAGGTTGTCTTTGCTCCACTACAAGAAAACTTTATGAAATAGTTGTCTCTCAATTAGGTAGAGCTATAAACAGTACCCAGGCATTAGTAAACTATTAGTTTAAATATAATATACACCATTGGTTTAAATGTAATATACACAATCCATACCTTTCAACATGACCCATTTCAGGAGGGACAAAACGCTCTCTACCGGATCGGCTAGATAACTGCAGCATGTATGTGGCCGACCGACCTAAAAATATTGATCAGTCGGGCATGCTGGATCATCTAGCATGTCCCTCCGAGTGTCCGGTCGGCCGCATCGGGCAGTTATATGCCCTACCGTGGCCAATCGACAAACATTTCTCTGTTCCTTCACATGGAAAGGAACCAGGAAATGTCTCCTCCCCGGGAGCACTGCACAGATATCACAAGACATGAACTGTGAGAGATCTCATAGTGTATGTCCCGGATCTTGGCAGTGTCAGATAAAATACCTGTCGATGTGACAGGCATTTTATCTGACCATGTATGCCAAGCATAATCAATTAAATAGTTCAACACCGGTGACACCAATTATATATTAAGAGGAAAGAAAGTATTTTGTCCCTCCTGGAACGGGTCATGTTGGGAGGTATGCACAATCTAATGTAGACCCCCTCCCCGGGCACCCCCCCTCAAGGGTTAATCCGGTCCTGCCTATCTGTTTACCACACTAGCAATGCGGTCTCACACCTGATGTGAGGTCACCACTTACCACCACCAAGAGAGGTTAGAATAGGCAAATGCAAGGAGGGGGAAGAGAGGTCTGCATTGGGAAGGGTTGGAGAAAGGAAGCTTCCTCAGGATGGGGAAAGAAGGTTAGCACTGAGCTAAGCTCTATCTGTAAGGGGCTAATAATACAAACTAAAAGGAGATATGATTAATATTTACAAATATATAAAGGGGCAATATGTTGAGCTATCAGGTGATTTGTTTATTAAGAGACCTCTACATAAAACGCGCAGACACTCACTAATGCTTGAGGAGAAGAAATTTCGTACTCAGCGCAGGAAGGGATTCTTCACTGTAAGGGGAATTACGAATACGGAATTCACTGCCAGAGAAGGTTGTAATGGCGGACTCAGTCAACGCGTTTCAAAATGGGTTAGATACATTTCTAACGGAAAAAGCTATCCAAGGATATTGCCTTTAACCAGAATACAATAGGGAATATAATATAATTCAGGTTGAACTCGATGAACTACTGGCCTTTTTTCAACCTCACCAACTATGTTACTACGTTATGAGGTAGTTTAGCTAAGCCAGGGCTTGCGATTGGTTCTCTCTTACATACAGTCTTGTATGCCGCCATTTTAAAGTGGGTGACTGGAAGGAATGGATTTGCCAGTTCCGTATTACAGAACCAAAAAGACCCTGGGGAAAAATGCTGTAAAGAAGCAGCCCAGTGAACAATAAGAATATAAGGTGTTGGTGGCGATGCACTTTGAAAACATACTAGCAATGGACCTTATTAAACCATAAAGTGCCACCGCAGTATTTACTGGTTAACGATGAAAACAGTGTTTTCTTCTCACAGGGAAAGGGGCAGCCAAAGGGGAGTTCTCACTTTTTGGGTACTAAATTGTCTTTATGGATTCAAAAATGTGTTAAATTATAAAGTTAAATGAAAGTGATGTGAAAAATAGGGCACCATCTTTCAAGCTAGCGTTTTAAATCTCCTATATAATAGCCCAGAGTGACTGTGTGGATAACGCAAGGCGTGGCTAAGGGCTCTCATTGGGTTAGCTGCAGGTCTATCAAACCCAGTCCACATCTGATTGGGCAAGAAACGCCCTCCCACACAGGTTAAATCCAATGGGAGGCTCTGCCCTTTGGCTGCTGTGTGTTCCCAGAGCAGGATTAACAATGGGGCTGATGGAGCTGCAGCTCCAGGTCCACACCACAAACTAGGCCCACTGCATCTGCAGCAACATACCCTCCAACAATTTACACATAAAAATTGGTACAAATTCGAAAAGGGGGTGTGGCCACGCTCCTTTTCCTTTAATTTCAATGGAAGTTTGGAGAACCAAAAATCAGTAAAAAAAGGTCCTGTACCTGCCAAAAAGGTACAGCTGGAGCGTATGCCACTGCATCTGCAGCAAGTCTCTGCGCTGTAGATAGGGGGGAAAAATCCTTTTACTGCAGCGTCCTATGTCCTGCTGCCAGTCCACCTGCCGCCTCCTGCATCAACAATCCCCACTCCCTAGCCGCGGCGCATGTGGAACAAAAGCTGCTGCGGACACCAGCATATATGTGTATGAAAGGGGCGCAGCGGAAGGCTTTTATAGCCCTCTCTGCGCAGCATACTCTGGGCCCCGGAGCTTCCTCTGCGCGTGATGTCACAGAAGTGCCTCCCCGCCACAACCGCGCCCAGATCCCCAGAGGCCCTGACTCTGCAACACAGCACCTGGCCTGCCGGCCTGGAAGCCCTGATATGGCTGATGTAACGGATAGAGTGGGTGATATCGCGGAGGGTAATGTCTGGACGCTGAATCAATGCAAAAACGTGACAGTGCTGTGCTGTGCAGTGCAGTGGGTGTGCAGTGTCACTGACACTGCACAACACTCTCACCTTTCACATTGATTCAGAGAGTCTGTCCGTTCTGCCAGCCAGTCATTATTGTTAGCGCCGATGTCCCAATGCACTGCATTATAGGGAAGTAGACGCACTAAATAAACTACAGCTCCCAGCAGCCCTTAACGCCGAAGCATTCCGGTGCTAAAGCCTGCTGGGAGCTGTAGTTTATTGAGTGCATCTTCTTCCCTATAATGCGGCGCGTTGGGACACCGGCACTAACAATAGTGACTGGCTGCTGTGCGAGTCTCCTGGAGAGCCACTGCCAAAGGGAGGACAGCAGCCTAGCTGCTTCAAGGAGGAGAAGCATTACCCCCCCCCCCCCCCACTTGCAGTACCTCCAGGTCCCATCCGCGGCACCCCCAACCCTCCACCATCCGTGGTGGTTCTGGACCCCCTCCCCCACCCGCGGCACCCCCACAAACGCTCCTCCACCACCGTGGCTCCGGACCCACACCCGTGGCACCACCGCAACCGCCCCTCCCCCCCACCCCGCGGCACCCCCGGACCACCTTTCCCCACCGAACCCACCACTCCCCCAACCACAGCAACTACTAGATGATTCATCAGGCCCTGCGCATGCTATTCACGGCGTTGCAAGAGGCTACGACCCCTTAACCATCACACGGCCATTGTCTGTGCAATATTTAACCACTCACACGATTATGATTGGAGGTAATACTCCATATAATAGAAATATTGCATGTCGCAAGGACATGCAAGGGTTAAGGGGACGTAGCCCCTCACGACGGTGTGAAGAGCGCCCGTAGGGCGCGATGAATCACCTAGTATCACATAAATAGCAAAAATCCAGCCCTAAACAAGACCCTAACATTTGATAAATATGATCTCATGAGACAAGTAGTCCACAGCCGAAGACATTGTTACAGAGGGTTATGGGTAACACCAGTCACACAAGCAGCAAAGCTCTCTTGTTCCCTGTGATGGAAAAATAAGAATTTACTTACCAATAATTCTATTTCTCATAGTCCGTAGTGGATGCTGGGGACTCCGAAAGGACCATGGGGAATAGCGGCTCCGCAGGAGACTGGGCACAAAAGTAAAAGCTTTAGGACTACCTGGTGTGCACTGGCTCCTCCCCCTATGACCCTCCTCCAAGCCTTAGTTAGGATACTGTGCCCGGACGAGCGTACACAATAAGGAAGGATTTTGAATCCCGGGTAAGACTCATACCAGCCACACCAATCACACCGTACAACTTGTGATCTGAACCCAGTTAACAGCATGATAACAGAGGAGCCTCTGAAAAGATGGCTCACAACAATAATAACCCGATTTTTGTAACAATAACTATGTACAAGTATTGCAGACAATCCGCACTTGGGATGGGCGCCCAGCATCCACTGCGGACTATGAGAAATAGAATTATCGGTAAGTAAATTCTTATTTTCTCTGACGTCCTAGTGGATGCTGGGGACTCCGAAAGGACCATGGGGATTATACCAAAGCTCCCAAACGGGCGGGAGAGTGCGGATGACTCTGCAGCACCGAATGAGAGAACACCAGGTCCTCCTCAGCCAGGGTATCAAATTTGAAGAATTTAGCAAACGTGTTTGCCCCTGACCAAGTAGCTGCTCGGCAAAGTTGTAAAGCCGAGACCCCTCGGGCAGCCGCCCAAGATGAGCCCACTTTCCGTGTGGAATGGGCTTTTACAGATTTTGGCTGTGGCAGGCCTGCCACAGAATGTGCAAGCTGAATTGTACTACAAATCCAACGAGCAATCGTCTGCTTAGAAGCAGGAGCACCCAGCTTGTTGGGTGCATACAGGATAAACAGCGAGTCAGATTTTCTGACTCCAGCCGTCCTGGAAACATATATTTTCAGGGCCCTGACTACGTCCAGCAACTTGGAATCCTCCAAGTCCCTAGTAGCCGCAGGTACCACAATAGGCTGGTTTAAGTGAAACGCTGAAACCACCTTAGGGAGAAATTGAGGACGAGTCCTCAATTCTGCCCTGTCCGTATGAAAAATTAGGTAAGGGCTTTTATAGGATAAAGCCGCCAATTCTGAGACACGCCTGGCTGAAGCCAGGGCTAACAGCATTACCACTTTCCATGTGAGATATTTTAAGTCCACAGTGGTGAGTGGTTCAAACCAATGTGATTTTAGGAACCCCAAAACTACATTGAGATCCCAAGGTGCCACTGGAGGCACAAAAGGAGGCTGTATATGCAGTACCCCCTTGACAAACGTCTGAACTTCAGGAACTGAAGCTAGTTCTTTTTGGAAGAATATCGACAGGGCCGAAATTTGAACCTTAATGGACCCTAATTTTAGGCCCATAGACAGTCCTGTTTGCAGGAAATGCAGGAAACGACCCAGTTGAAATTCCTCTGTAGGGGCCTTCCTGGCCTCACACCACGCAACATATTTACGCCAAATACGGTGATAATGTTGCACAGTTACATCCTTCCTGGCTTTGATCAGGGTAGGGATGACTTCATCCGGAATGCCTTTTTCCTTCAGGATCCGGCGTTCAACCGCCATGCCGTCAAACGCAGCCGCTGTAAGTCTTGGAACAGACAGGGTCCCTGCTGGAGCAGGTCCTTTCTTAGAGGTAGAGGCCACGGGTCTTCCGTGAGCATCTCTTGAAGTTCCGGGTACCAAGTCCTTCTTGGCCAATCCGGAGCCACGAGTATAGTCCTTACTCCTCTCCTTCTTATGATTCTCAGTACCTTGGGTATGAGAGGCAGAGGAGGGAACACATACACTGACTGGTACACCCACGGTGTTACCAGAGCGTCCACAGCTATTGCCTGAGGGTCCCTTGACCTGGCGCAATATCTGTCCAGTTTTTTGTTGAGGCGGGACGCCATCATGTCCACCTTTGGTTTTTCCCAACGGTTCACAATCATGTGGAAGACTTCTGGGTGAAGTCCCCACTCCCCCGGGTGGAGGTCGTGTCTGCTGAGGAAGTCTGCTTCCCAGTTGTCCACTCCCGGAATGAACACTGCTGACAGTGCTATCACATGATTTTCCGCCCAGCGAAGAATCCTTGCAACTTCCGTCATTGCCCTCTTGCTTCTTGTGCCGCCCTGTCTGTTTACGTGGGCGACTGCCGTGATGTTGTCCGACTGGATCAACACCGGCTGACCCTGAAGCAGAGGCCTTGCCTGACTTAGGGCATTGTAAATGGCCCTTAGTTCCAGGATATTTATGTGAAGTGACGTTTCCATGCTTGACCACAAGCCCTGGAAATTTCTTCCCTGTGTGACTGCTCCCCAGCCTCTCAGGCTGGCATCCGTGGTCACCAGGACCCAGTCCTGAATGCCGAATCTGCGGCCCTCTAGAAGATGAGCACTCTGTAACCACCACAGGAGAGACACCCTTGTCCTTGGAGACAGGGTTATCCGCTGATGCATTTGAAGATGCGATCCGGACCATTTGTCCAGCAGATCCCACTGAAAAGTTCTTGCGTGGAATCTGCCGAATGGAATCGCTTCGTAAGAAGCCACCATTTTTCCCAGGACCCTTGTGCATTGATGCACTGACACTTGGCCTGGTTTTAGGAGGTTCCTGACTAGGTCGGATAACTCCCTGGCTTTCTCCTCCGGGAGAAACACCTTTTTCTGGACTGTGTCCAGAATCATCCCTAGGAACAGCAGACGTGTCGTCGGAATCAGCTGCGATTTTGGAATATTTAGAATCCACCCGTGCTGTCGTAGTACTACTTGAGATAGTGCTACTCCGACCTCTAACTGTTCTCTGGACCTTGCCCTTACCAGGAGATCGTCCAAGTAAGGGATAATTAAGACGCCTTTTCTTCGAAGAAGAATCATCATTTCGGCCATTACCTTGGTAAAGACCCGGGGTGCCGTGGACAATCCAAACGGCAGCGTCTGAAACTGATAGTGACAGTTCTGTACCACAAACCTGAGGTACCCTTGGTGAGAAGGGCAAATTGGGACATGGAGGTAAGCATCCTTGATGTCCAGAGACACCATATAGTCCCCTTCTTCCAGGTTCGCTATCACTGCTCTGAGTGACTCCATCTTGAATTTGAACCTTTGTATGTAAGTGTTCAAGGATTTCAGATTTAAAATAGGTCTCACCGAGCCGTCCGGCTTCGGTACCACAAACAGCGTGGAATAATACCCCTTTCCCTGTTATAGGAGGGGTACCTTGATTATCACCTGCTGGGAATACAGCTTGTGAATGGCTTCCAATACCGTCGGGAGACGTTGGTAAAGCAGACTTCAGGAACCGGCGAGGGGGAGACATCTCGAATTCCAATTTGTACCCCTGAGATACTACCTGCAGGATCCAGGGGTCCACTTGCGAGTGAGCCCACTGCGCGCTGAAATTCTTGAGACGGGCCCCCACCGTGCCTGAGTCCGCTTGTAAGGCCCCAGCGTCATGCTGAGGACTTGGCAGAAGCGGGGGAGGGCTTCTGTTCCTGGGAAGAGGCTGCCTGCTGCAGTCTTTTTCCCCTTCCTCTGCCCCGAGGCAGATATGAGTGGCCTTTTGCCCGCTTGCCCTTATGGGGACGAAAGGACTGAGCCTGAAAAGACGGTGTCTTTTTCTGCTGAGAGGTGACCTGGGGTAAAAAGGTGGATTTCCCAGCCGTTGCCGTGGCCACCAGGTCCGATAGACCGACCCCAAATAACTCCTCCCCTTTATACGGCAATACTTCCATATGCCGTTTGGAATCCGCATCACCTGACCACTGTCGCGTCCATAACCCTCTTCTGGCAGAAATGGACAGCGCACTTACTCTTGATGCCAGAGTGCAAATATCCCTCTGTGCATCTCGCATATATAGAAATGCATCCTTTAAATGCTCTATAGTCAATAATATACTGTCCCTGTCCAGGGTATCAATATTTTCAGTCAGGGAATCCGACCAAGCCACCCCAGCACTGCACATCCAGGCTGAGGCGATTGCTGGTCGCAGTATAATACCAGTATGTGTGTATATACTTTTTAGGATATTTTCCAGCTTCCTATCAGCTGGCTCCTTGAGGGCGGCCGTATCAGGAGACGGTAACTCCACTTGTTTTGATAAGCGTGTGAGCGCCTTATCTACCCTAGGGGGTGTTTCCCAACGCGCCCTAACCTCTGGCGGGAAAGAGTATAATGCCAATAATTTTTTAGAAATTAGCAGTTTTTTATCGGGGGAAACCCACGCTTCATCACACACCTCATTTAATTCATCTGATTCAGGAAAAACTACGGGTAGTTTTTTCACACCCCACATAATACCCTTTTTTGTGGTACTTGTAGTATCAGAAATGTTCAAAACCTCCGTCATTGCCGTGATCATGTAACGTGTGGCCCTACTGGAAAATACGCTTGTTTCCTCACCGTCGACACTGGAGTCAGTGTCCGTGTCTGGGTCTGTGTCGACCATCTGAGGTAACGGGCGCTTTAGAGCCCCTGACGGTGTTTGAGACGCCTGTACAGGTAATAACTGATTTGCCGGCTGTCTCATGTCGTCAACAGTCTTTTGTAAAGTGCTGACACTATCACGTAATTCCTTCCATAAGACCATCCAGTCAGGTGTCGACTCCCTAGGGGGTGACATCACTATTACAGGCAATTGCTCCGCCTCCATACCATTTTCCTCCTCATACATGTCGACACAACGTACCGACACACAGCACACACACAGGGAATGCTCTGATAGAGGACAGGACCCCACTAGCCCTTTGGGGAGACAGAGGGAGAGTTTGCCAGCACACACCAGAGCGCTATATATATACAGGGATAACCTTATATAAGTGTTTTTCCCTTATATAGCTGCTGTATAGATTTATCTGCCAAATTAGTGCCCCCCCTCTCTTGTTTTACCCTGTTTCTGTAGTGCAGGACTGCAGGGGAGAGTCAGGGAGCTTTCCTCCAACGGAGCTGTGAGGAAAAATGGCGCCAGTGTGCTGAGGAGATAGGCTCCGCCCCCTTCTCGGCGGCCTTTCTCCCGCTTTTTTAAGGAAAAATTGGCAGGGGTTAAATGCATCCATATAGCCCAGGAGCTATATGTGATGTATTTTTTGCCATATAAGGTGTTTTTATTGCGTCTCAGGGCGCCCCCCCCAGCGCCCTGCACCCTCAGTGACCGGAGTGTGAAGTGTGCTGAGAGCAATGGCGCACAGCTGCAGTGCTGTGCGCTACCTTATTGAAGACAGGACGTCTTCTGCCGCCGATTTTCCGGACCTCTTCAGTCTTCTGGCTCTGTAAGGGGGCCGGCGGCGCGGCTCTGGGACCCATCCATGGCTGGGCCTGTGATCGTCCCTCTGGAGCTAATGTCCAGTAGCCTAAGAAGCCCAATCCACTCTGCACGCAGGTGAGTTCGCTTCTTCTCCCCTTAGTCCCTCGGTGCAGTGAACCTGTTGCCAGCAGGATTCACTGAAAATAAAAAACCTATACTTAAACTTTTTTACTAAGCAGCTCAGGAGAGCCACCTAGTGAGCACCCTTCTCGTTCGGGCACAAAAATCTAACTGAGGCTTGGAGGAGGGTCATAGGGGGAGGAGCCAGTGCACACCAGGTAGTCCTACAGCTTTTACTTTTGTGCCCAGTCTCCTGCGGAGCCGCTATTCCCCATGGTCCTTTCGGAGTCCCCAGCATCCACTAGGACGTCAGAGAAATGTTCTTCAAGCAAAGTATTTAGTATTTGTGCCAGACACCCACCCACACAACAGGTTGATATATATGGGAGAGGATACTTAACTCATTACTTTCATAGAATTTACACATTTTGCTGGAGCAGAACCTTCTAACGGCCCGCTTCCCCTTCCTGCTCAATAGGAAATTCCCGTCTGCGCAGGATAGACACACGGTTGTCTTTAGGTATGTTATCACTCAAAACACACGGCTTGAAACAATTGAGAACTGCAAAACATGCCCATTTGTAAATAAAAGAATGCCCTGGCTGACAGTCCCTCTAAGGGTGTGTACACACGGTGAGATATTTTCTTACGATTTCGACTATATAGTCAAAATCGTAAGAAAAGTTAGTGCAGATCGCAAGGTGAAAGTCACCTTGCGATGGCGATGCGCAGTCGGCATCGCAAGCATAGACAGAAAGTGCAGGCAAATCAATTTTGACTATCTCGTAGAAAAGATAGTCAAAATTGACACTTAGCCAAAATCACACATAGTCGGTATCGCATGCACAGTCCTTATGTGCTTGCGATACAGACTTAGTGTATGCACCTTAAGACTTCACAGTACTGGATTTAATATTGTCTTGCTCTATTTTATCTGCCCCTTAATAGATAGCCATCAATTAGCTGCCATTTCTAGTCACCGATATGCTGCTTACAATATTTTAGTATAAGATATTCCCTATTAGGATGAGGTAAACACCATAAATTGCATGACACCAAATCCACACACCCAATACCTAAACCAGAGGTTCTCAAACATGGTCCTCAATTCACTCCAACAGTGCAGGTTTTAGGTATATCCATAACTCAACACAGATGGTTAAATCCAATTGACTGAGGTGCTAAGTCACCTATGATCAAGCATGGATAAACTTAAAACCTGGACTGTTGGGCTGCCTTGAGGACCACGTTAGAGAACCTCTGACCTAAACGATTAATTTACAGAACGTGGGGTTAGAGGATTAGATAAATTGTGCCGAATGGGCTGGCTATGTGTATGTGCGGGTCAATACTTATCTGGCTTTAATTCTGCTCTTTTTTTTTTCTAATCCAGCAATATACTGTACAGCAAACCACAAACCGCTAACTCCATTACAGAGCAGCTGGATTATGTATTTTCTCTTGGAGTTCTTTACACAGGTTACTAAATTAATAATGATGAAAGAACAGATAATGTCCTACAAAGAGCCTTTTTTGAAACAAAAAAAAAGTCCCACAATGGTTTGTAGCAAGTCAGAACAATAAACATAAATGACAGAACCCAGGGTCTAAATAACAGACTAAAGTCCTGAAACTGTTGTGCAATGTGCCCAGGCAACGGCTACCAATTCCAGCACTCATCCGTCTGTATCACGTCCACAAAGGCAAGGTTGAATGCCAATGTAAAAACATGGAAAACATTACACATGAAAATGAAAGAGACAAGTCTCCAACAGACCAAGTGAGTTTCAATAAAACCTTAAAATGTGTATGGCTGAACATTCATCAGAAGGAAAAGGAATTGCAGAGAAATCCTTTGAGGCACTCCTCACCTCTGCACCTCGCATTACTGTTTGAACAAGAAAGGAGCAAAACTCTGCTGCGCGTTTCGAGGTCTGGCTAAGGTACCACAGGATACTGGTTGAGGGCAGGATGCTTTTATTACTTTAAAATCTCAGTATTATATTGAGAGAGATGCAGCCCCGGCATACGTTATGTTCAGGATTCTGGCACCAGCACTGCGATCCATGTTGGCGTTCCGACTGCTGGGATCCTGACCAGATTTCCTCCTGGAAGTATAAAAATGATCCAAATCTGGCTTAGCAGTATCGTTAAGAAAAAGACACAGGTTGTGCATGGACAGGGGAGAAGATCATAGCACTCCCCTGCAACTGACAGCAATCTGTCAAGATCTGGATATTAGCTTGGATTGGTTACAAGGGGTACGGGTCGTTGGGTCGACTCAACTTAGGCCGACCACTGAAGGTCGACATGCACTAGGTCGACAGGTGAAAAGGTCGACATGAGTTTTTGGAATTTTTTTGGTGTCAATTTCTTCGTAAAGTGACAGGGAACCCCAATTAGTGCACCGTGTCCCCTCGCATAGCTCGGCTTCGGGCAAGGTGCCTTGCTTCGTTCGGCACAAGTTACCGTTCTAATCGTAGTCCACGTGGATCGTCAAGTATGGAAACATTCAAAAAATGGAAAAAAATAAAATGAGAAAACTCATGTCGACCTTTTGACCTGACGACTTAATGACCATGTCGACCTTATGACCATATCGACCTAACGATTATATCCCATCACAAGGGCAGGGCGCTGGATTGCCCACTGTTATATGTGTAAAGTGTATAAAATGGTCAGGCAGGTCAATTATAAACTGTGCATCATCTTGTACTTCTGGATGAGCATCACTACCACATAGTGATGTGTAATACCCCTTTTACACTAACCAGCATATAACACGGGTTATTGCACATGAACGTGCATAACCCGTGTTGCTGGTTGGTGTAAAAGGGCAGAGTTGGAATAATCCAGGTCGAGTGACCCGGTATTCCAACTCGGATAGCTTGCTGGGTTGAACACTGGTTCAACCCGGCAAGCTGTGCTGTGTAAACGAAAGGCGGGTCGCTCCCGTTCACAATATATGGAAGGGTGGCGTTGGGAGATCATGTGATCTCCCCCCCCCCCCCCCCCCCCCGCCACGTCACCGGTAACGTCATCAACTCGGCAATATGCTGGGGTTGGTGACTGCAGAAGGAAAGGGGGCTGACACGGGTCGCAGCCAGGTAGCACCCGTATCAGGCTCCCGGCTGCGACCCGCGTTTTAGGTGTAAAAGGGGTATAATAGTGCTTGTAAGGACTATATATACTGAGCAGCCAAATTATTATGACCACTGGGCCGATTTTATGCCAAGATGTTATTCTGCAGATAAAATAAGAACAGAAAGATGAAGGTATGCAGAGGGCAAACAACACAACCTGACTCAGTAGCAAAACAGCTGCACTGGTGAAATGTTTGAAAGCCGGCAAATGTGGGGTTGCGGCTGGGTGACCGGTGGTGGGGATTCCACCACAGGTTCTATTCCAACTCTACGGGTGTCGTGGACACCCACAAGTGGGAATAGTCGGCATGCCAACTGTACAGCTTTTGATTGGTCGGGATCCCAGCATCGTCATGGTCCTCCCCAAAAGTGTACACGGAGTGGATCAGAAGATAAAAAACTTGGTCTGGGCGCAAGACCTGTGGTTGTGGTTGTAAACCGCTACTGGATGCTCAAGCGGAACAAGAAGTGTGCAGACTTGTACAGTCCTGCAGACGGGGGCAATAGTGCATCAGACTATGAGAGCAGATGGGTTGTCTTTCTCCATTGCTATCTGCTGCAAACGTGGTGAAACAACTCCAGTTGGAACAGGTCAGGTGGTCTGACGAATCACGTTTTCAGTTACATCATGGAGATGGTAAGGTGAGGGATATGGAGACAACAGCAGGAAAAGCATAGGTCCTTATGGATCAGTTACCACCAAAACCTTCAGGAACTGGTAGATGCAGTTAATTGCATTTGGGCTAATATTATTCTCCACAAAACATACCAACTGTCAGTGCCCACTGCACACCCACTGCACTGCACAGCACTGTCACCTTTTACATTGATTCAGCGTCCAGACATTACCCTCCGCAATATCACCAATTCTATCCGTTACATTACCATCTCGGGGCTTCCAGACTGGTAGCCCAGGTGCTGTGTTGCGGAGTCAGGGTCTCTAGGGATCTGGGCACGGCTGTGGCGGGGAGGCACTTCTGTGACATCACGCGCAGAGGAGGCTTCAGGGCTCAGAGAGTACTATGAAAGCCTTCCGCTGCGCCACTTCCATACACATCTATGCCGGAGGGCGCAGCAGCTTTTGTTCCACATGCGCCGCGGCTAGGGAGTGGGTATTGTTGATGCCGGAGGGGTCAGGCGGACTGGCAGCAGGACATAGGATGCTGCAGTAAAAGGAAGTTTTTCCCCCTAACTAAAGCGCAGAGACTTGCTTCATAACCTCCAGCTGTACCTTTTTGGCAGGTACAGTACCTTGTTTTATGATCTGTACCGATTTTTGGCTCTCCAAACTTCCATTGAAAGTATAGGAAAAGGAGCGTGACCACGCCCCTCCCTTTTGAATTTGTACCGATTTTTATGTGTAAATTGTTGAAGGGTACATTGCTGCAGATGCAGTGGGCCTATTTTGGGGTGTGGGCCTGGAGCTGCAGCTCTATCAGCCGCATTGTTAATCCTGCTCTGGGAACACACAGCAGCCAAAGGGCAGAGCCTCCCATTGGATGTAACCTGCGTGGATCAGCTGTGGACTGGGTGTGATAGACCAGACGCTAACCCAATGAGCGGTCCTAGCCACGCCCAGCGTTATACACACAGTCACTCTGGGCTATTATAAAGGAGACTAGCTGATGTGCCCAGTTTCAACCGAACAAAGGTTTGCTGGGCGGAACATTTTACCCCTTTCACCCCCTTAGGAACTGAAAACTCCCCCACTTAGTGAGTGGCTGCAAATAACTGTCACAGTTTCCAGAGCACAAGTGAGTTCACCAACTGTTACTTTTTCCAGAGCAAAATGGTGAGGCATTGTAAATTGCAGGCAATCGTGAAGCAACCAATTAGAACACCAATATTTTTCTGCAAATTACGTACCAAGGGGGTAATTCAGAGTTGATTGCAGCAGCAAATTTGTTAGCAGTTGGGCAAAACCATGTGCACTGCAGGTGTGGCAGATATAACATTTGCAGAGAGAGTTAGATTTGGGTGGGTTATTATTTTGTTTCTGTGCAGATTAAATACTGTCCGCTTTATTTTTACTCTGCAATTTAGATTTCAGTTTGAACACACCCCACCCAAATCTAACTATCTGCAAATGTTATATCTGCCACACCTGCAGTGCACATGGTTTTGCCCAACTGCTAACAAATTTGCTGCTGCGATCAACTCTGAATTAGGCCCCAAGACCTTTAATTTGGTATATGATGTGCCCAGCTCAGACGACAGCACCATAGAAATAGGTCACTCACAAAAGGCATCCTTCTGCTATTAGATATCCCTCAGATCCTATTGCGCTTGTAATAGGACTGGAGTAGTTCACGGGCTCACAAATGTTCGTTATTATAAAGTATGGCACAGTCTCAACCCTGCTCCTGGAACTTGTTCTGCACTGGATTAAGCACTGTAGAAATAATAAGATTTTACTTACCGATAAATCTATTTCTCGTAGTCCGTAGTGGATGCTGGGGACTCCGTCAGGATCATGGGGAATAGCGGGCTCCGCAGGAGACAGGGCACATCTAAAAAGCCTTTTAGGTCACATGGTGTGTACTGGCTCCTCCCCCTATGACCCTCCTCCAAGCTTCAGTTAGGTACTGTGCCCGGACGAGCGTACACAATAAGGAAGGATCTTGAATCCCGGGTAAGACTCATACCAGCCACACCAATCACACCGTACAACTTGTGATCTGAACCCAGTTAACAGTATGATAACAAAACACGAAGTAGCCTCTAAAAAGATGGCTCACAACAATAGTAATAACCCGATTTTTGTAACAATAACTATGTACAAACATTGCAGACAATCCGCACTTGGGATGGGCGCCCAGCATCCACTACGGACTACGAGAAATAGATTTATCGGTAAGTAAAATCTTATTTTCTCTAACGTCCTAGTGGATGCTGGGGACTCCGTCAGGACCATGGGGATTATACCAAAGCTCCCAAACGGGCGGGAGAGTGCGGATGACTCTGCAGCACCGAATGAGAGAACTCCAGGTCCTCTTTAGCCAGAGTATCAAATTTGTAAAATTTTACAAACGTGTTCTCCCCTGACCACGTAGCTGCTCGGCAAAGTTATAATGCCGAGACTCCTCGGGCAGCCGCCCAGGATGAGGCCACCTTCCTTGTGGAATGGGCATCTACATATTTCGGCTGTGGCAGGCCTGCCACAGAATGTGCAAGCTGAATTGTACTACAAATCTAGCGTGCAATAGACTGCTTAGAAGCAGGAGCACCCAGCTTGTTGGGTGCATACAATATAAACAGCAAGTCAGACTTTCTGACACCAGCCGTCCTAACTATATATATATATATATATATATTTTTAGGGCCCTGACAACGTCTAGTAAATTTGGAGTCCTCCAAGTCCCTAGTAGCCGCAGGCACCACAATAGGTTGTTTCAGGTGAAAACGCTGACACCCCTTTAGGAAGAAACTGGAGACGAGACCCAGTTCTGCCCTGTTCAAATGGAAAATTTTTAATATGGGCTTTTGTAAGACAAAGCCGCCCATTCTGACAATCGCCTGGCCGAGGCCAGGGCTAACAACATGGTCACTTTCCATGTGAGATATTGGTCAACAGCATGGTCACTTTCCATGTGAGATATTTCAAATCCACAGATTTGAGCGGTTCAAACCAATATGAATATAAGGAATCCCAACACTATGTTGAGATCTCACGGTGCCCCTAGAGGCACAAAAGAGCTGTATATGCAATACACCCTTTACAATCTGGACTTCCGGAACTGAAGTTAATTTATTTCTAGAAGAAAATCTACAGGGCCGAAATTTAAATCTTAATGAACCCCAATTTGAGGCTCAAAACACTCCTGTTTTCAGGAAGTGTAGAAATCGACCTAGTTGAATTTCCTTCGTGGAGCCTTCCTGGCCTCACCCACGCAACATATTTTCACCACATGTGGTGATGACATTGTGCGGTCACCTCCTTCCTGGCTTTGACCAGGGTAGGTATGACCTCTTATGGAATGCCTTTTCCCTTCAGGATCCGGCATTCAACCGCCATGCCGTCACACGCAGCCGCGGTAAGTCTTGGAATATACATGGTACTTGCTGAAGCAAGTTCCTTCTTAGCTCCCCAGGCCCTTAGTCCTCTGTGAGCATCTCTTGAAGTTCCGGGTACCAAGTCCCTCTTGGCCAATCCGGAGCCACTAGTATAGTTCATACTCCTCTATGTCTTATAATTCTCAATACCTTGGTTATGAGAAACAGAGGAGGGAACACATACACTGACTGTTACACCCACGGTGTTACCAGAACATCCACAGCTATCGCCTGAAGGTCTCAAGACCTGGCGGAATACCTGTCCCGTTTTTTGTTCGGGCGGGACGCCATCATGTCCACCTTTGGTCTTTGCCAACGGTCCACAATCATGCTGAAAAACTTCCCTATGAAGTTTCCACTCTGCCGGGTGGAGGTAATGCCTGCTGAGGAAGTCTGCTTCCCAGTCGTCCACTCCCGGAAAGAACACTGCTGACAGTGCTATCACATGATTTTCCGCCTAGCGAAAAATCCTTGCAGTTTTGTCACTGCCCTCCTGCTTCTTGTGCCGCCCTTTCTGTTTACGTGGGCGACTGCCGTGATGTTATCCCACTGGATCAATACCGGCTGACCTTGAAGCAGAGGTCTTGCTAAGTTTAGAGCATTATAATTTTGCTCTTAGCTCCATCTATGTGGAGAGAATTCTCCAGACTTAATCACACTTCCTTGGAAATTTTTTCCCTGTGTGACTGTTCCCCAGCCTCTCAGGCTGGCCTCCGTGGTCACCGGCATCCAATCCTGAATGCCGAATCTGCGGCCCTCTAGACGATGAGCACTCTGTAATCACCACAGGAGAGACACCCTTGTCCTTGGATATAGGGTTATCCGCTGATGCATCTGAGGATGCGATCCGGACCATTTGTCCAGCAGATCCCACTGAAGTGTTCTTGCGGGAAATCTGCCGAATGGAATTGCTTCGTAATAAGCCACCATTTTTACCAGGACTCTTGTGCAATGATGCACTGACAGTTTTCCTGGTTTTAGGAGGATCCCGATTAGCTCGGATAACTCCCTGGCTTTCTCCACTGGGAGAAACACGTTTTTCTGGACTGTGTCCAGAATCATCCCTAGGAACAGTAGACGTGTCGTCGGAAAAAGCTGCGATTTTGGAATATTTAGAATCCATTCGTGCTGTCGTAGAACTACTTAAGATAGTGCTACTCCGACCTCCAACTGTTCTCTGGACCTTGCCCTTATCAGGAAAGCGTCCATGTTTCTTTTAAGAAAAATCATCATTCCGGCCATTACCTTGGTAAAGACCCGGGGCGCCGTGGACAATCCAAACGGCAGCGTCTGAACTGATAGTGACAGTTCTGTACCAGGAACCTGAAGTACCCTTGGTGAGAAGGGCAAATTTGGACCTGTATGTAAGCGTCCCTGATATCCAGTGACACCATATCGTCCCCTTCTTCCTGGTTCGCTATCACTGCTCCGAGTGACTCCATCTTGATTTGAACGCTTGTATGTAAGTGTTCAAATATTTCAGATCTCACCGAGCCGGTTGGCTTCAGTACCACAATATAGTGTGGAATACTACCCCCTTCCTTGTTGTAAGAGGGGTACTTTGATTATCACCTGCTGGGAATACAGCCTGTGAATTGTGTGAGGGGGAGACGTCTCGAATTTCCAATGTACACCTGGGATACTACATGTAGGATCCCGGAGTTCCCTTGCGAGTGATTCTGAAACTCTTGAGATGACCCCCTACCGCACCTGAGTCCGCTTGTACGGCCCCAGCGTTATGCTGCGGACTTGGCAGAAGCTGTGAAGGGCTTCTGTTCCCGGGAATGGGCTGCTTGCTGCAGTCTTCTTCCCTTTCCTCTACCCCTGGGCAGATATGACTGGCCTTTGCCCGCCTGCCCGTATGGGGACGAAAGGACTGAGACTGAAAAGACTGTGTCCTTTTCTGCCGATATGTGACTCGGGGTAACAAAAGGTGGATTTTTCAGCTGTTGCCATGGCCACCAGGTCCAATGGACCGCCCCTTTATACGGCAATACTTCCATATGCCGTCTGGAATCTGCCTCACCTGACCACTATCGTGTCTTTGTCTGGCAGATATGTACATCACAATTACTCTTGATGCCAGAATGCAAATATGCCTCTGCGCATCACGCATATATAGAAATGCATCCTTAAAATGCTCTATAGTCAATAAAATCTTGTCCCTGTCAAGGGTATCAAAATTTTCAGTCAGGAAATCCGACCAAGCCCCCTCAGCGCTGCACATCCAGGCTGAGGCGATTGCTGGTCGTAGTATAACACCAGTATGTGTGTATATACTGTTATGATATTTTTCCAGCTTCCTATCAGCTGGCTCCTTGAGGGCGGCCGTATCTGGAGACGGTAACGCCATGTTTTTATAAGCGTGTGAGCGCCTTATCCACCCTAAGGTGTGTTTTCCCACTCGCCCTTACTTTTGGCGGGAAAGGGTATACCGCCCATAACTTTCTATCGGAGGAACCCCACGTATCATCACACACTTCATTTAATTTATCTGATTCAGGCAAAACTACAAGTAGTTTATTCCCACCCTACAAAATACCCTTATTTGTGGTACTTGTGGTATCAGAAATATGTAACACCTCCTTCATTGCCCTTAACATGTAACTTGTGGCCCTAAAGGAAAAATACGTTTGTTTCTTCACCGTCGACACTGGGGTCAGTGTCCGTGTCAGTGTCTGTCGACCGACTGAGGTAATTGGGCGTTTTTACAAGCCCCTGACGGTGTCTGAGACGCCTGGACCGATACTAATTTGTCCGCCGGCTGTCTCATGTCGTCAACCGGCTTGCAGCGTGTTGACATTATGACGTAATTCCATAAGTAAGCCATCCATTCCGGTGTCGACTCCCTAGAGAGTGACATCACCATTACAGGCAATTTGCTCCGTCTCCTCACCAACATTTTCCTCATACATGTCGACACACACGTACCGACCTACAGCACACACACAGGGAATGCTCTGATAGAGGACAGGACCCACTAGCCCTTTGGGGAGACAGAGGGAGAGTTTGCCAGCACACACCAAAAGCGCTATAATGTATATAACAACCCTAGAAGGTGTTGTTTCTATATATGCGCTCTTAATATATATATATATATCGCCAATTTATGCCCCCCTTCTCTTTAACCCTGTTTCTGTAGTGCAGTGCAGGGGAGAGTGGGAGCCTTCCTCACCAGCGGAGCTGGGCAGGAAAATGGCGCCTGTGTGCTGAGGAGAATAAGCTCCGCCCCTTTCTCGGCGGGCTTTTCCTCCCGGTTTGTTTAATACTGGCCTGGGTTAAAATACATACATATAGCCTTAATGGCTATATGTGGTGTATTTCTTTTGCCAAATTAGGTATTTATATTGCTGCCCAGGGCGCCCCCAGCAGCGCCCTGCACCCTCCGTGACCGTGTCAGTGAGCCTGTGAGACAACAATGGCGCACAGCTGCAGTGCTGTGCGCTACCTCTATGAAGACTGAGAAGCCTTCTGCCGCCTGTCACCGGACCTCCGTCTCCGCCGTCTTCAGCGTCTGTAAGGGGGATCGGCGGCGCGGCTCCGGGACGAACCCCAGGCTGACCTGTGTTCCGACTCCCTCTGGAGCTCAGTGTCCAGTAGCCTAAGACTTCAATCCTCCTGCACGCAGGTGAGTTGCAAGTCTCTCCCCTAAGTCCCACGTTGCAGTGATCCTGTCGCCAGCAGGAATCACTGATTAGTTTAAACCTAAAAAAGACTTTTCTAAACAGCTCTATAAGAGAGCCATCCAGGTTGCACCCTACTCGGACGGGCACAGAAACCTAACTGAAGCTTGGAGGAGGGTCATAGGGGGAGGAGCCAGTACACACCATGTGACCTAAAAGGCTTTTTAGATGTGCCCTGTCTCCTGCGGAGCCCGCTATTCCCCATGGTCCTGACGGAGTCCCCAGCATCCACTAGGACGTTAGAGAAAATTTGATATACAAACTGTTGCCGCACTACATCCAGAGGCGGATTGGCCATAGGGCTCACAGGGAAGATTCCCGGTGGGCCGACGCACCCGTGGGGCCTGTTTTGTTTGTGGACATGTGGTCCTTTTTATAGACATAATGAATAAAATGCAAAATAATCTGCATATATGAAAATTACTTTGCCACTTAGCCTGTGATTGCAGATGATCTAGTGTATGCTCTGTCTGCCTGCTTGGCTGACATACAAGATTGAGTGAATGGTGATTGGGATACGGTTGGTGTAATAAGCAAGAAAATATATCTTTCTAAAGTATTATATGGTGTCCTAAATTCTGAAGGTGTGTCATATAATGTGCTCATAATATTTAATTTTATTTCTTTTTAACTTCCCCCTTGATGCTGGACATGTCCACTATCTGGGAAGTCTTGGGGGTGGGGGGTGGGGGGTGCTGCTGCCATGGCCCATGGCTAGGCCTTACACTTCTGGTGCTGCCCATGTGGGGCCACTAGTACAAATGTTTACAGGGCCGCTTTTTGTTCCCAATCTGCCCCTGACTACATAAAACATTTCCTGCAATACATAACAAATGGTCATGTACCATGAGAGGTGTAGCGCAATGACTGCAGCACCATACATAGCTGAGCATTATGGGATATTTCATTTAGCAGAACCCTAAGAGCAAGGTGCTGAAGTTGATCTCCCATGAAGGCTGGCTACTTAACCATAGAAGCTGTACATCACCTGCAACTGCAGTGCCAGCGTAGACCTGCAACAGATGTCAAACAGATGCCAAACTAAAGTAAAGGCCCATATAGACGGGCCGATGCGGGAAAGATGTGTGCTGAGCGAACCGCTCAGCACACATCTGTGTGCTGAGCGAACCGCTCAGCACACATCTCTCCCGCCGCTCAGCACAGCGCGATCTGTGCTGAGCGTGCGGGGGGAGACGGGGGGGCCGCTCACTTCACCCAGCAGGTGAAGTGAGCGACCCGCTAGATTGGCCTGCATTGGGCTGCGCATCGCTATCGCTGTAGGGGGTACACACAGAGCGATAATGCTCAAATTCTAAGCATTCTAGTCAGATTGCTTAGAATATCGCTCCGTGAGTACCCCCTTTAGACACTCACACTTTCACTTTTAAAGGGCTTTCATTCCTGTACAACAACAACTGATTACTGAATAGTGTGGATTGTTGGTAGCATTCCTGTGCCTCCAAAAGAACGAACCCAAAAATAAAAATGTAAAATTCATCCTCTGTTCAGAATATCTATTGTTTAAACCAAGTTCGGGCAGATTCACCCATAAAATAATATTTAAAAAAAAATAATTCCTTGACTGCAAGAACGGGCTTTGGGTATGCTAGCGCAAACGCCCGTTAATGGAACAGTATTGGAAGCTTCACATCCGACTTATTTTCATAACAGAGGATTTGCTTGCTGGCTTAAAATGCTTATTTCTCCTTGGGGATTGGTTAGAAGAGAGACAGAACGAGGCTTACATTTGTGGTTTTATTTAATTTTTGTTTCTTGGCGCCTTCTAAATTATTTACCTTTTGCCGTTAAAAGCTGCGTTAACCCTGTAGCTTCTACAGCTTCATTAAATGGCAGGAGAAACTACGTCAGGAGCTTCCAGGCAATCAGAAAGTCTGGCGGCAGCAGCAGGGTTACACTGCGATCATTTCCAAGGCCCGATAATGTTTACGCACCTGAAGTCTTCTGTAAACAAACCGGCAGCCAAAGCAGAAGTAACGTGGCCCGGGGGACAGGAATACAAAAGCATGCAACTGTACCAGAACTACCCCCCCTAATCCCCCCTTCATTCTTATACATGCATCAGTTCATGTGCACATAGTTTTCTCTAGGTGGCACTGAAATACACTTTGCATTTTCCAACCGTTGCCTTCAAAGTCAGTCTCCTATCAATGTGTGATGGATAATGCAGATTGTTGAGCAGCAGTATACTTATTTTTAATTCTGCAGAAAAAATAAAGTAGTGTTGTGCAAATCATTTCGCTGGCAGATGCAATAGCACTGGATGGACTGTGAGGTTATAAATCGACCAGACGGCAACATTCCAGCTGCACTTAAAGCCTCATGCAATGCATTACACATTATTATTACATGCTCCAAGGCTTTATCTCACTGAAGACCGACAATATGTATGCTTCATACAATAAACACACAAGGATGTGGGGGTGATGTTTAATGCAAAAGGAACCAGAAAAACAGTTCTGTCAAAAACCGTTAACTCACGAACATACTGTATAACCGCAAAGCAAGAACAATAAGATAAAGAATCGTTCAGGACAGATGTCACAGCTGTATGCTGGTTTGTATCCTGTTTCCAGTCAAATCAAACTGTCTATAGTACGGCAGACATACCCCATAAACCCAGCCTGGCAAGTGAGGATGTCTCACCTTGAGAGTAATGGCTCCATGAATAATGACCACCTACTAATCAGCCGGTAAGAATACTCTCCTAACAAAATAAATCATTCTTCTCTAGAGGGTCACTGAGGGAGTCATTCAATAAGGTGCCAGACGGATTCGCCCAGCAAATCCACCCGGCACTGACGCATTTTACTACGGTGGGTATCTTGCTCACTTTTAGGCGAATGGGGCATCTGGCCAGCCGGGCGAAAAGGGCGATTCGGGCTGCCATCTCCAGTGTTTAAACGCCACCTCAACAGGAATTTTCCCCCTTCGCCCCTTAATTGAATTCCACACTAAGAATCAAATAGAAGTTGGTCAAACGTGAAAAATCACACAGCAGCTGATGGATTTCTGGAAGTCCCAAATACCACATTCAGCAAATGTGAAACACTCAGATCAGTGTTTTCACATAATTATCAGCAGGCTGTAACATCTCCCTGCATGGTCACTTTCATTTTCATTTGGTCTGTGTGGCGGCCTGTAGTGGCCACTGGTGCACATAACAGAGGTGAGAGGCAGTTAGCCAATCATTATATAGGATAGACAGACAGGCAGGCAGACAGACAGACAGACAGACAATTTGGCATCTTGAGCTCAAAAGTTAAATTGGCACAGGCTTTGCATTTAAATTAGTTTTGCTTGAAGTTGTGGACTCAAACTTCACCTAAAATGTTATTCACATTTGTCAAGATCAGAAGAAAACTTCCTTTCATCTAATAGGCCCTTGTAATAAAACACACTGCAAACTGTACAGATAATTAGCTAGCTCCAGATAATGGGGGATGGAAGTTCAAGCCCACTCCGTTACCATGGACACCAACGACACAAATAAGAAATATGCAGATATGCAAATAGTACTAAAGACATCAGTGGAATGTGTACTTGGAATACAGTTACCAATGACTGATGGGGAAACGGGTGACCTATATCAAAGTTCATGCAAACCCTCCAGGCAAGGCTTCCTCCCAGGGGTTCTGGGTAAACTGGCAGAAGGCGAGACCCAACACCCACTGCCTTGTGCGAGGCCTGTGGATAAATTAAACATGGTTTTGCTGGCTGCAGCAATCTGCTAGCTCACATATACAAGCATCAATGATCACATAGCAGATTACAGAGAGATTTTAACCAGTCTGCATTTTAAACAGCACTAGCAGAAGCCATTCTTCACAAAACCGTTTGACATGGCAAGTTATGGTAATCTGAGGCTGCCCAGCATGGCAGCTAGAGAAATAGGAGATTAAAAATCAATAGTACCGGGTAGACGATTGAAACGTCAGGTAAATTAACAACTCCACTTCCAGCAGAAACACGCAGCCACGCATGTCAGAGCAAGAACGTCTTCCTTGGCTAGAGCAATAATAGTAATAAAAATGTATCTCCCAAGATGCGAGTAATGATGCTTAAAGTGACAGGTCCTGTATATTGACAAAGTGCGGTACTTTCACGGCTGATGCAGACTTTGAGAGAGACATAGAATGTCTGCGTGTTATCTAAGAAAACCCATTTCAAATCACATGCAGCTGATGAAATAAACAGATTTGGTTTGGTGTTGGATTTCTACGGAGTTGTGCTCCCAATAATGGACAGATTGGTCACAGTCAATACAATATTCAAATTTCTAAAAATAAAAAATGAAACTATCTTGTGCTCAATAAAGTTACCAGCACTGAAAATTGCTTTATACAATTTCAGTGTATAAAAAAAACCTAACAACAAAAACCATAGCAAACAGTTTTGTTTAGGGGCACAAAACAATACGGAGACAAAGCATATTGCATATTATATACATAAAATAATATATATATATATATATATATATATACATATACATACACACACACACACATATATGTATATATATATCTCCTATATAATAGCCTTGTGACTCTGTGCCTGCATTTCTAACGCTGGGCGGAGTCACAGGCACAGATCTGGGTGGCTGGATGCAGGCCAGGAACAGTCCCCTCCCTCGGTCCGCCCATCCCCGCCCAGTCCCCTCACCATCTCCGCCCACTCCCCTCTCTCCCCCCTCCCTGTAAACTCCCTGCAGCCGGTGACTGCTCAGCTTCCGCACAGTCCGGAGAATGCCGTGGACGACCTCTGACTGCCGCCCCCGCCCCCCCCGCGGCACCCACATCCGCCCCCCATCCGCGGCACACGCCCCGCACCCTCCCACCCACGGCCCCCACACCTGCAGCAACCCCCACCCGCGGCACTCACTCCCCCACCCATGGCACCCACATCTGCAGCACCCCCCGCCCCTCCCCCACCCATGGCAGCCACATCTGCAGCACCCCCTGCCCCTCCCTCATCCGCGGCACTACCGCCCTCTCCCCCACCCATAGCAGCCACATCTGCAGCACCCCCCACCCCTCCCGCGGCACTCCCGCCCCCTCCCCCACCCATAGCACCCACATCTGCAGCACCCCCCGCCCCTCCCCTACCCATGGCACTACCGCCCCTCCCCCCACTCGCGGCACCCCCACCCATAGCACCCACATCTGCAGCACCCCCCCACCCCTCCCCCACCCGCGACACTCCCACCCATAGCACCCACATCTGCAGCACCCCCCACCCCTCCCACACCCACGGCACTCCCACCCCTCCCCCACCCGCAGCACTCCCACCCATAGCACCCACATCTGCAGCACCCCCCACCCGTAGCACTCCCGCCCCTCCCCCACCCGCGGCACAGGCCCCTCCCCCACCCTCCCACCCCCTCCCCCATCCGCAGAACCCCCACCCCTCCCCCACCCTCCGCACTCCCACCCCTCCCCCATCGCAGAACCCCCGCCCCTCCCCCACCAGCGGCACCCACATCTGTCTCCCACCCACGGTACACCACCACACCCCCGCAGCAGCACCTCCCCCACCCCCATCTCTCCCCACACCCTCCACCCCACCCGCACCTCCCCCACCCGCAGCACCCACCACATCCGCCCCCCACCCGCGGCACACGCCCCTCCCCCGCGTGCTGCACTCCTGCCCTCTCCCCCCGCACCCTCCACCCCACCCGCGGCACCTACCACATCCATCCCCCACCCACAGCACACGCCCCTCCTCCACCCGTAGCACCCACAACCCACGGCACCCCCTGCCCCTCCCCCACCTGCGGCACTCTCACCCCACCCCTATACCCACCACTCCCCCCTGCACCATAAAACCCATACGCCTTTCCCCCACCCGCGGCACCCACCGTATCCACCACATCCGCCCCCCACCCGCGCCATCCACCACATCCGCCTCGCACCCCCTACCCCACCCGTAGCACCCACACCCGCAGCACCCCCCACCCCTCCCACACCCACGGCACTCCCGCCCCCACCCGCAACACCCCCCGCCCCTACTCCACCCACGGCACCCACCACATCCGTCCCCCGCACATGCCCCTCCCCCACCCACGGCACTCCCGCCCCCTCCCCCACCCGCAGTACCCTCTCACCTCTCCCCCCGCTACACCCCCGCACCCCCCCCCCCTCGCACCCTCCACCCCACCCGCGGCACACACAGCATCCACCACATCCACCCGCAGCACACGCCCCACCCACAACCGCAGCACCCACCACCCCTCCCTCACCCGCGGCACCCCCATACCCACCTCTCCCCCCCGTTGCACCCCCGCATCCTCCACTCCACCTGTCGCACCAACAGCAAACACCACATCTGCCCCCCAACTGCAGCACATGTCCCCCCTCCCACCCACAGCATACACCACATCCCCTTCCCACCCGTGGCACTCCCGCTTCCTCTCCCACCCGTAGCACCCACACAGGCAGGAACCCCCCGCCCCCTCCCCTGCCCACAGCGTATCCGGACCCCCACCACACCCCCGCAGCCGCCACTCCCCCAACCACAGCACCTCCGGCCCCCTCCCCCACCCACATCATCTATAGACACCTTCCCCCATTCGTGGACCTACCACACCTCCCCCACCCACAGCACCTCTGGACCACCTCCCACAGCACCTCCGGACCCCATCCATGGCTCCCCTGCAGCCACCCCTTCTCCACCCGCAGCCCTTCTACAACCTATCACCCAACCTCACCCCCCCCCCTGCAACTCATCCTCCCCAAACACCCCCACTACATCGCCCGTCCCCCACGCACACCACCTCCAGACCCCCTCCTTCATCCACAGCCCCCCGCACCCACCCCTCCCCACCAACAGAATCTACACTCCCCTCCTGCAACCGCACCTCCCCCACCCGCAGCACCTCTATACCTCCTCCCCCATCCGCACCCCCCCTCTACACCTCCCCCTCCCACAGCCACCTCTGCACCCTTTCCGCCATCCGTGCCACTGCACCCACCCCTCCACCACCCGCAACACCTCTGGACGCCATCCACAGCCGCTACAAGTGATTCCCTGAATCGGGGTGATCAGCGGCACGGATAGGCACCTCCACCTCACTGAAACCCACCCTCTTTCCAAACCCCCCACACACACACACTGAACTTCTGTGAGTATAGTTGCTACCATTGGACATTGGATTAATAAAAAAAAATTAATACTGTGGTCATTATGTGTATAAGTGGCACAGCTCCCTGTGGCCACTGTGTGTATACGCGGCTCTGGTACCAGTGGCCATTGTGTGTATAAGTGAAACTGCTACCTGTGGCCATTGTGTGTATAAGTGACACTGCTACCTGTGGCCATTGTGTGTATAAGCGCCACTGCTACCTGTGGCCATTGTGTGTATAAGCGCCACTGCTACCTGTGGCCATTGTGTGTATAAGTGGTGCTGCTACCTGTGGCCATTGTGTGTATAAGTGACACTGCTACCAGTGGCCATTGTGTGTATAAGCGGTGCTGCTAAAAGTGGCCATTGTGTGTATAAGCAGTGCTGCTAAAAGTAGCCATTGTGTGTATAAGTGGTGCTGCTACCTGTGGCCATTGTGTGTATAAGTGACACTGCTACCAGTGGCCATTGTGTGTATAAGCGGTGCTGCTAAAAGTGGCCATTGTGTGTATAAGTGGTGCTGCTACCTGTGGCCACTGTGTGTATAAGTGCCTCTGTTACCTATGGGAATTGTGTGTAGAAGTGGCACTGCTACCGGGTCCATTGTGTGTATAAGCAACACTGCTACCTGTGGTCATTGTGTGTATAAACTGCTTTGCTACCTGTGGGCACGTTGTGTATCAACGTCTCTGCTACCTGTGGCCACTGTGTGTATCAACGTCTCTGCTACCTGTGGGCAGTGTGTGTATCAGCGGCTCTGCTACCTGTGGCCACTGTGTGTATAAGCGGCTCTGCTATCTGTGGGTATTGTGTGTATAAGCTGCCCTGCTACCTCTGGCCACTGTGTGGATACATGGCTCTGATACCTGTGGCCACTGTGAGTATAAGCTGCGCTGCTACCTGTGGGCACTGTGTGTATAAGTGGCTCTGCTACCTGTGGGTATTGTGTGTATAAGCGGCTCTGCTACCTGTGGGTATTGTGTGTATAAGCTGCCCTGCTACCTCTGGCCACTGTATGGATACGTGGCTCCGTTACCTGTGGCCATTGTGTGTATAAGCAGCTCAGCTACCTGTGTCCATTGTGTGTATTCGCGGCTCTGATACCTGTGGCCACTGTGTGTATAAGCTGCGCTGCATACACTAGCAGTATATACTACACTATGTTATTCATTGTGCCCTGCGGCCACTATTTACACCCTCACAAAGGGCTACGCCCCCTTTACAATCGCACGCCCTTCCCCCTTGCAATATTTACCCAATAGCATAAACTTTTTTGCAGGTAATAATAAGATTTTAAACCTACCGGTAAATCTATTTCTCCTAGTCCGTAGAGGATGCTGGGGACTCCGTAAAGACCATGGGGTATAGACGGAATCCGCAGGAGATAGGGCACCTAAAAAGAACTTTTACTATGGGTGTGCACTGGCTCCTCCCTCTATGCCCCTCCTCCAGACCTCAGTTAGAGAACTGTGCCCAAAGGAGATGGACAATACAAGGCAGGATTTAGCAATCCAAGGGCAAGATTCATACCAGCACACACCACTCATACCATGTAACCTGGAACATACATAACCAGTTAACAGTAAGAACAAAACAACAGTAACGGTCCAAGACCTATTCCAACTGTAACATAACCCTTATGTAAGCAACAACTATATATAAGTCTTGCAGAGTTTCCGCACTGGGACGGGCACCCAGCATCCTCTACGGACTAGGAGAAATAGATTTACCGGTAGGTTTAAAATCTTATTTTCTCTTACGTCCTAGAGGATGCTGGGGACTCCGTAAGGACCATGGGGTTTATAACAAAGCATCCAAACGGGCGGGAGAGTGCGTATGACTCTGCAGCACCGACTGAGCAAACGCTAGGTCCTCATCAGCCAGGGTATCAAACTTGTAGAATTTAGCAAAAGTGTTTGACCCCGACCAAGTCGCCGCTCGGCAAAGCTGTAATGCCGAGACGCCTCGGGCAGCCGCCCAAGAAGAGCCCACCTTCCTAGTGGAATGGGCTTTAACCGAATTTGGTACCGGCAATCCAGCCGTAGAATGAGCCTGCTGAATCGTATTACAGATCCAGCGAGCAATAGTCTGCTTCGAAGCAGGTGCGCCAATCTTATTAGCAGCATACAGGACAAACAGAGCCTCTATTTTCCTAATTTTAGCCGTTCTGGCTACATACATTTTTAAGGCCCTGACTACATCCAGGGATCTGGAATCCTCCAGGTCACTTGTAGCCACAGGCACCACAACAGGTTGATTCATATGGAATGAAGAAACCACTTTAGGCAAAAATTGCGGACGTGTCCTCAATTCAGCTCGATCCACATGAAAAATCAAGTAGGGGCTCTTGTGTGACAAAGCCGCCAATTCAGACACTCGCCTTGCTGATGCCAAGGCCAACAGCATGACCACCTTCCAGGTAAGAAATTTCAACTCAACCTTGTTAAGCGGTTCAAACCAGTGTGATTTTAGGAACTGCAACACCACGTTCAGGTCCCATGGTGCCACTGGAGGCACAAAAGGGGGCTGGATATGCAGCACTCCCTTTACAAACGTCTGGACTTCTGGAAGAGAAGCCAATTCCTTCTGAAAGAAAATCGAGAGGGCCGAAATCTGTACCTTAGAGCCTAATTTCAGGCCCATATCCCCTCCTGTCTGTAGGAAGTAGAGAAAATGACCCAGATGAAAATCTTCCGTAGGTGCATTCTTGGTCTCACACCAAGACACATACGTTCGCCAGATACGGTGATAATGCTTAACCGTCACCTCCTTCCTAGCCTTTATTAAAGTAGGGATGACCTCTTCCGGAATCCCCTTTTTCGCTAGGATTCGGCGTTCAACCGCCATGCCGTCAAACGTAACCGCGGTAAGTCTTGAAATACACAGGGCCCCTGTTGCAACAGGTCTTCCCTCAGAGGAAGAGGCCAGGGATCTCCTGTGAGCATCTCTTGTAGATCTGAGTACCAGGCCCTTCGAAGCCAGTCTGGGACAACGAGTATTGTCTGTACGTTTCTTTACCGTATGATACTCAACACTTTTGTGATGAGAGGAAGAGGAGGAAACACGTAGACCGATTTGAACAGCCACGGTGTTATCAGAGCATCTACTGCCACTGCCTGAGGGTCCCGAGACCTGGCACAATACCTCCGAAGCTTTTTGTTGAGGCGTGACGCCATCATGTCTATTTGAAGAGTTCCCCAAAGACGTGTTATGTCTGCAAAGACTTCTTGATGAAGTCCCCACTCTCCTGGATGGAGATCGTGTCTGCTGAGGAAGTCTGCTTCCCAGTTGTCCACTCCCAGAATGAAGACAGCCGACAGAGCGCTTACATGATTTTCCGCCCAGCGAAGAATCCTTGTGGCTTCCGCCATCGCGACTCTGCTTCTTGTCCCGCCTTGGCGGTTCACATGAGCCACTGCTGTGACATTGTCTGATTGAATCAGAACCGGTAGGTTTCGAAGAAGACTCTCCGCTTGTCGAAGGCCGTTGTAAATGGCCCTGAGTTCCAACACATTGATGTGTAGACAGGACTCCTGGTCTGACCAAAGACCCTGAACATTTTTTCCTTGTGTGACCGCTCCCCATCCTCAGAGGCTCGCGTCCGTGGTAACCAGGATCCAATCCTGAATTCCGAACCTGCGACCCTCCAGCAGGTGAGCACTTTGCAACCACCACAGGAGAGACACTCTGGCCCCTGGGGACAGAGTTATTTTCCGATGTAAGTGCAGATGGGACCCGGACCACTTGTCAAGAAGGTCCCATTGAAAAGTCCTTGCATGGAACCTTCCGAAGGGAATGGCCTCGTAGGCCGCCACCATTTTTCCCAGAACTCGAGTGCATTGGTGAACTGACATCCTTTTCGGTTTTAGCAGGTCTCTGGCCATGTTCTGGATGTCCTGGGCTTTCTCTATTGGGAGGCAGACCTTCATTTGTTCCGTATCCAGTATCATACCTAGGAACGGTAGTCGAGTTGTCGGAATCAACTGTGACTTCGGTAGATTTAGAATCCAACCGTGTTGCTGGAGCACTCTCAGAGAGAGCGCCACACTGCTCAGCAATTTCTCCCTTGATCTCGCTTTTATCAGGAGATCGTCCAAGTATGGGATAATTGTGATTCCATGCTTGCGCAGGACCACCATCATTTCCGCCATTATCTTGGTGAAAATCCTCGGGGCCGTGGAAAGTCCAAACGGCAACGTCTGAAATTGGTAATGACAATCCTGTACAGCGAATCTCAGGTATTCCTGATGGGGGGCATATATGGGGACATGAAGGTACGCATACTTTATGTCCAGAGACACCATAAACTCCCCCTCCTCCATGTTGGCTATTATCGCTCTGAGTGATTCCATTTTGAACTTGAATCTTTTTATGTACAGGTTTAGGGATTTCAGATTCAAAATAGGTCTGACCGAACCGTCCGGTTTCGGGACCACAAATAGGGTTGAGTAGTAACCTCTTCCCTGCTGGTGCACTGGAACCTTTATTATCACTTGCTGTATACACAGCGTTTGAATTGCAGCTAACACTATATCCCTTTCCGATGTGGAAGCTGGTAGAAGGTATGTGACAACTGCGCTGTATGTGACTAAAAGCTGCTCAGTTTAAAATTAGTACAATTAGGAGCATATAACGAGCGCTAATATTTATAAGTTAAAATATGTATTGCCATGGGTAATATATGTGTAAAAATATGTGTAAACAGTGGCACCTGTAAAAAAGACTTCAGTTAGTTTGGCAGTATGTTTACAACTCCTTTATGGAGTGAGTGGTTTGAGCTCAGTCCGTACCAGTTCACAGTTCGTATTGTGAAAATGCTAACTGTCTCTGTGGAGAAAATGGCGCTGGTTAGTGCTGAGGATCAAGCCCCGCCCACCCGACGGCGGGCTTCGGTCCCAGTGACTTTTCTATTAAAATGGCAGGGGGATCTTAGATTTACTGCCTCCGCAGCCTAATCTATCTGAATTTGCCCAAAAATGAGGAATATTGCTGCCCAGGGCGCCCCCCCCCCCCCCCTGCACCCTTCTGTGCTGCTCTGTGTATGTGACTGGGAGCAATGGCATCCAAAGGTGTGCAGGGGTTAATGGGGCGTAGCCCCTAACAACGGTGTGAAGAGCGCCCGTAGGGCACGATGAATCACCTAGTATATATAACATTATATATATATATATATATATATATACACACACACACACACACACACACACACACATACATACACACACACACACACACACACACACATACCTCGCTCACGACCAGCAGCAACTACACGCAGTAGTTTACCTTTATGGTTTCCGTCTGTGATATTTAGCCATGTACTTACACTTGGCAGACGTGTTTATAGTATTGCCTTTGGACGGAAACGAAGCAGGTGTTGGGACACAATTGTATCCAATGCTGGATTGTATCAGATGGCAAGGAAAATAAACCACACTCCTTGATGATAGAAAGATAAAAATGTACTTGGTAAAAGTTGCAGTGGGCGGTGTAAATCACGTGGGTCATGTGAAGGTGGAAATATGAGAGACAAGCAGTTACTTCTGTGTGGAAGAGCACACATTAAATTAGTGGTTTGAGGATTAAGCCATATTAACTCTTCCTTTAGGTGCAACTTCATCACTGAATATGGAAACTGAAACACACAATCCTCCCCCCCCCCCCCCACCTCTCTACAGTCAGCAGCTAAAATTAAACCCAAAACAAACTCTCAAAATAAAACGACGTTCTATTTATAAATAAAATGTATAAGTATTTGGTTTGCACACAACCAGCTTTTCTACGGTTGATAGCAGTGCATTAGGCGGAATCTTTTCTGTTTATTTTCTAATGAATCCCTCCTAGCACTATTCAAACAAAGGCATTCAACAGCTTTTGTAGAACTACACATCCCAGCATGCCCTGTCAATGTTTTTCTAATACGGCATGCTAAAACTGGAAGAGCATGCCGGGATCTGTAGTTCCACAGCAGCTGGAGGGCCACATATTGAATACCCCTGGCCTAGGGAATAAGAGTTTACAAGCAACTTAAGTCACTGAATGAGGAACAATGTTATGAATAGTGATTTTATTATTAAGGCTTGGTGCCCTAAGTGAGCGACCGCCACTGGCACATAAGAGCATGTGAAGGTGCTGCCGGCTACAGCTACTCCATGTTGGTAATGGGCAAGCAGCGTGGCACTGGAATATGTTGTCACATCCAAAGCAGAGAAGAGAGAAGGGGGCCAAAACCTGCCCTGCCCTTACCAGTCCTGATCAGTAAATGCCGCCGTCACTTACAAATTCCTCGAGTGACACTTCTTGTGATAATCCACATAGGTTTAGAGTGATCCTAATAGCAGAGGTTCTACCAAGTCAGGAATGGCAAATCATATATTTACAAATGTGCACAATAAAGTCATCAGCATTGTATTTATAATTAGGAGGCCGTTACTGGCTGACAGCAGTGTGCTGGGGGATTTTATTGGTTTCTTCTCTACAGAATCTCTACCTTACCAGCACCTGGTGTTACCTAGAAATTGATTAAGCAACCCACATTTTGTGTATTATTGCCTACAGAAACATATCAGTTATTAGATGTTTGGTAACTCAAACCTCATTTTCCTCTCTCTATACACAGATGCGTCTTTTCTGCCAAATATGTGTCTATAGTCGCAACGCAAGGAGACTGTGCCGATCAGTTTGACATATGACACTTGTATATTATGTGTGACTGATTCTGTATACGTAGCAGAACACAACTTGTACTGGGAAAAAAAAAGCTGCGGTTGATACACTGTAGCACTTTGAATACAGATTCAGAGACTCAGTCTATAGATATAAAAGTGTCATATCAAATCAATCAGCAGAGTCTCCTTGTGCGTCCTAGTCTCACTGCGCTGCGACTAAGGAGCACATTTAACAAAAATAAAGCAAAAAAAGACGCTAGAAGATTCTCACGCGACGTGGCACGGATTGTTGGCTGCTGCAAAGGAAACCTCAGCCTAAACTGGGCCATTCCTCACATGCATTTCATGGCCCTCCATTTTGTTCTGGTGGAATAGGCATACCTGTAGATGTAGAAACAAAACAAGCAATGTTGTTCACACTCCCAATCCAGCCAGCCAGCCAACCAACCAGAACCCCCCCCCGACTTGTTTCACAATACTAGAGCCAAAGTCTCGTGATCTGAAAATTACCCACTGAAGGTTATGTGTGTAGTGTAAAACAGCCATGGTGTAGCACAAAATACCCTTTGGATAAGTTACAAGCTATTTGTTCATGCTGGTGCATGGACGTATGTAGCAAGATGTCCTGGTTTACAGAAGATCAGAACCTGCATCAGCTGTTAGGAAGAGTTGGGTCACAGCGAGGCACATTGGTGCTGCTAGTTTTATGGAGCACTGAAATATGACTTTTTGTGGCTCAACAGAAATCAAATAAGACAATGGGGTGCAACGCTTTGCTGAAGGGTGAGCAACTATTTTCAGTCCACAAAAACACTTGACGCACTGAGAACAGTCAACTTACCTTCCCGAGCGGAGGCGTGTCCTGACCAAGGAGAGTGCACTTAGATCACCATCTGGTCACACTGTAGAAAACCAAAATGATTTATACTATAAGATCACTGCGCTTAGTAATACCCCAGGTTACTGCACATGAGCGTGCCCAATCCATGTTGCTGTTTGGTGTAAAAGGGCCCAGTTGGAATAATCCGGGTCACGTGACCCAGTATTCCAACTTGGGTAGTTTGCAGGGTTGAACATGGGTTCAACCCGGCAAGAAGTGCTGGGTCAACGGGAGCCGGGTCGCATAGACTTGGCTCCCGTTCACAGTATATGTACAGGCAGCGCTTGGAGATTATATGATCTCCAAGCACCGCCCCCGTTGCGTCACCCACCCGGCAATATGCTGGGTTGGAAACTGCGGCGGTGAGGGGCCTGAGGCGGGTCGCACCCGGGAAGCTCCCGTGTCAGGCTCCCGTGTGCGACCTGCTATATTTGGTATAAGAGAGGTATAAATAGGAAGGCAGGTCTCTGCAAGTCTGCTCAAAACCTGATATATTATAAAACTATGCAGCAGATGTACTAATCCTTGGAGAGAGATAAAGTTTAAAAAAATTACCAGCCAATCAGCTCCTGTCACTTTTTAAAAATAGCCTGTAACATGCAGTTAGGGGCTGATTGGCTGTTACTTTCTCTCTTTCCAGTTAATTTCTCTCCAAGGCTTAGTACATCCCCCCTTATGTTTAGGAAAGCCACGCCCTAGTTCTAGACTTGCACTCAGTGAACTTCTATAATGAAGATGTTCTTAATTCTAGCAAATCAAACCGAGAACTTTCTAATAAAAAATAAACACATTCTGTACCATTCAATACAAAGCAAAAACAGAACGCCCACAATTAAAGTAAATAACTTAAATTCATTGCAAGTCACGTATTTCTGATATAAGGAACCCAAATTGTGCCTGACCAGGAGTGCAGCATTTACCTCCATGCAGCTGTATTAAGCCGCACGCCTGTGACAGACTTCTCTTCCTCCAAAACAAGACTTCTATAAATTTCTGTGTTTTAGCAAACGCGCCTGACATGCAGTAAAACTCAGGAGCAGGATATTCCGCAATAAATGTCGGAGCTGTCTTAAGGCCTGACAAGATGGGGCTGAAAAATGATCCAAGCAGCTCCCAAAACCCACGGATGGCAACTTAATAGAGGTGCTGAATTTATTTCAAGGCTGTGACGCATGTGTCTTCCGTAGCACCGATAACCAGCCACTTAAATCAGCAAATTCTTTTCAGTGTGGACAAGGTCAACTGCGAACTTTCATACAGTTTATTTGTATTTTATTTTCTCTCATATGATTCTTCAATTATGGTTTTGTTGGTTTGTAACCTGCAAATCAAGGAGTATAAAGCTATGGACAATTCCAGCTCAGAAATACCCTCTCCTGGAAGAAGATAATTTAGTGACTGTCCTCAGCGTGGTGACTGTTTCAGCCTACCGCTTTATACACTACTTTACTAAAAACAACACCAATCAATCACACGTGCCAATATACTATGATGCTTGAGAATCTACAATGCAGTACAGTAATGGCCATAGGTGTGCGCAGGGGGGGTGCCTGGTGCGCACAGGCACCCCCTAATGTCTGGCACCCCGATCTCACATGCCTGATGTAGTGATCGCCGAGCAAGCTGATTACTGTCCCCTCTGCGCTGCACCCTGTCAGGACTGCATTACCGACCGGACGCCTGGGTTAATCAAGGGTGCCACTGACACCGGCTTTCAAACTCCCAGCTCCACCTCCATGTACAAAAACAGTATGATGTGATTACCCGCCACATGCCCACCTCTCTCCTTCTATGCTATGCCAACGCCAGCCACTGATGAGGATCAGCAACATTGACACGTCACTCGTTTTTCCAGCAGCAGTACTAGTCTGCGACTGTCAGTGTCAGTGAGTGACTGACTTGTAAGTAAGCTGCTGCAGCTTGCAGAGGATAGAGAGGGGGAGCCAGACCAGGCTGAGGAGGAGCAGTGTAATTGCAGTGAGTTATATACAAAAAGAAAAAGGTCGCACAAGTCGTCTGTTCCTTTAAACCAACCCTCTTAAATGTTTACCGTGTTGTTCATATGAATTATCTTCACTGAGGGGTGCTACCACAGGCAAGATAGGGTAATATATATGCAAAAAAAAAAGAGAAACAAGATTGCCTTACAGTGGTGCACATTGCTAATATAAAATTTAACTTTTAATTTGTATTAATAAAAAAACATTGCAAAATATAGGATAAAATATAGAGGTGAAAAAATAGAAAAAGTGTTTTAAAATATGTGACTCCTCGATTCTCTTACATATAGATTGAATATTAGTATATCTTGTCATACATGACCTTTATTGGTTATATTGAAAATAAGGAATAAAGAACAAGACATGAATTGCTGGTAACTATATAATATTTAATAAATATAAAACAAGACATGAATCACTGCTGGGAATTATATAACGTTTATTAATAAATACAGTAAAATATATGAACATTTGCATATTATAAAGGCATACAGAACTTACAGTTTGCGGACGCCCTGTGTGCGAGGAGTCACACTTTTTCTATTTTTTCACCTCTATATTTTATCCTATATTTTGCAATGTTTTTTATTAATACAAATTAAAAGTTAAATTTTATATTAGCAATGTGCACCACTATAAGGCAATCTTGTTTCTCTTTTTTTTTTGCATATATAATTGCAGTGAGTGCCATCAGGGGTGTTTGTTTGGTGCACACCACAACATCTGACAATGTAGATTGGTACAAGGGTGGACATTTTATATTGCGTTGACCGTCAATAGATAGTGCTAGACACGCCCAAAAGGCGGTGCTAGACACACCCCTCCGACGGTGCACCCCCTAATAAAATGTGCTGCGCACGCCTATGGTAAAGGCCCAGTGTTATATATAATGAACTTAAAAACCGCATGCCAACATGCATGTCTAGAAGATGGCTTGACTCTCACTATATGGATTCCTATGAACAGTTTGTGGTGTGTCGAATCTTGGTGCACACAGACATATACACTCCAGATCCACTGATGTGTTCAATTATAAGATTATGTATTACCAGTAGTCTAGAATTCTAAAGCATTATACTGTTTAAATGAAGCTGACTGGGGGTTGGCGCTAGGTAGTCCCCGAGAGGCCACTATGTCTGTACGTTTCCAGCAGATACAATTATTCATATCGCATCGGACATATCTCACTAGGGTTCAATGTCAGTTTGGACGGAGAAACTCCTCTATATGTCCCAAATGCTCAGCAATGGAGGGTATATTTTGGCTTCTCCTCTGGTTTTGCCCATAGTTTTCTGATTTCTGGGATAGAGTAACTCGGACAATTTCCTCCACAGGTGTGTCTTTATCACTTACGGATCCTGCAGTGTGTTTTTGGGTACTCTAGATGACCAACAACTTGATAACTCTCTCAAACAATTAGTGCTTAACCACAGTGGTGGACTCTGCCAGGGTATCTATTACCACTAGGGGGCTGGCGGTTGATACTGTAGGGGATTTTATGCCACTATTGGGAATATTTCTGATGGGGGTGTGAGAAGTAAAATTACAATAGGGGCTGAGAGATACAGGGGTGGGGTGCAAAACTACAACCTTTTCCACTACAATGCGGCGGTGACGCCCAGCACAGGGCAAGGCTGCTTCGCATGCCGGCCCCCCCCCCCCCCACCCCCAACTAAAATGTGAGCGCTACGCAAAACAGCAAAGCGCTCGCATCTTTAGGGTAGCCATCTGCCTTCCCCAACACTGCATACTGGAACATCTTCGCCCTCTGCCACCGCATTCTAAAAAAATGAAAAAAAATCAAGCATGCGCAGAAGAGAAGAAATTGCCAAATATCGATTTCTGCAATTCAGCATGTTATGCTGAATCGGTCCTTTAGGAAATTATGTCACTATAAAGTCAACCAAAAATAAGAATTTACTTACCGATAATTCTATTTCTCGGAGTCCGTAGTGGATGCTGGGGTTCCTGAAAGGACCATGGGGAATAGCGGCTCCGCAGGAGACAGGGCACAAAAAAGTAAAGCTTTACTAGGTCAGGTGGTGTGCACTGGCTCCTCCCCCTATGACCCTCCTCCAGACTCCAGTTAGGTACTGTGCCCGGACGAGCATACACAATAAGGGAGGCATTTTGAATCCCGGGTAAGACTCATACCAGCCACACCAATCACACCGTACAACTTGTGATCTAAACCCAGTTAACAGTATGACAACAGAAAGGGCCTCTTAAAGATGGCTCCTTAACAATAACCCGAATTAGTTAACAATAACTATGTACAAGTATTGCAGATAATCCGCACTTGGGATGGGCGCCCAGCATCCACTACGGACTCCGAGAAATAGAATTATCGGTAAGTAAATTCTTATTTTCTCTATCGTCCTAAGTGGATGCTGGGGTTCCTGAAAGGACCATGGGGATTATACCAAAGCTCCCAAACGGGCGGGAGAGTGCGGATGACTCTGCAGCACCGAATGAGAGAACTCCAGGTCCTCCTTTGCCAGGGTATCAAATTTGTAAAATTTTACAAACGTGTTCTCCCCCGACCACGTAGCTGCTCGGCAGAGTTGTAATGCCGAGACCCCTCGGGCAGCCGCCCAAGATGAGCCCACCTTCCTTGTGGAGTGGGCTTTTACAGTTTTAGGCTGTGGCAGGCCTGCCACAGAATGTGCAAGTTGAATTGTGTTACAAATCCAACGAGCAATCGACTGCTTAGAAGCAGGTGCGCCCAACTTGTTGGGTGCATACAATATAAACAGCGAGTCAGATTTTCTGACTCCAGCCGTCCTTGCAATGTATATTTTTAAGGCTCTGACAACGTCCAACAACTTGGAGTCCTCCAAGTCGCTAGTGGCCGCAGGCACCACAATAGGTTGGTTCAGATGAAATGCTGATACCACTTTAGGGAGAAAATGCGGACGAGTCCGCAGTTCTGCCCTATCCGAATGGAAGATTAGATAAGGACTTTTATAAGATAAAGCCGCCAATTCAGATACTCTCCTGGCAGAGGCCAGGGCTAGTAACATAGTCACTTTCAATGTGAGATATTTCAAATCCACCTTTTTCAATGGTTCAAACCAATGGGATTTGAGGAAATCTAAAACTACATTTAGATCCCACGGTGCCACCGGAGGCACCACAGGAGGCTGTATATGCAGTACTCCCTTGACAAAAGTCTGGACCTCAGGGACAGAGGCCAATTCTTTTTGGAAGAATATTGACAGGGCCGAAATTTGAACCTTAATGGATCCCAATTTGAGACCCATAGATAATCCTGATTGCAGGAAATGTAGGAAACGACCCAGTTGGAATTCCTCCGTCGGAACCTTCCGATCCTCGCACCACGCTACATATTTTCGCCAAATGCGGTGATAATGTTTCACGGTGACTTCCTTCCGTGCCTTAATCAAGGTAGGAATGACTTCTTCTGGAATGCCTTTCCCTTTTAGGATCTGGCGTTCAACCGCCATGTCGTCAAACGCAGCCGCGGTAAGTCTTGAAAAAGACAGGGACCCTGCTGTAGCAGGTCCCTTCTCAGAGGTAGAGGCCACGGTTCGTCCGTGAGCATCTCTTGAAGTTCCGGATACCAAGTCCTTCTCGGCCAATCCGGAACCACTAGTATTGTTCTTACTCTTCTTTGCCGTATGATCTTCAATACCTTTGGTATGAGCGGCAGAGGAGGAAACACATACACTGACTGGTACACCCAAGGAGTTACCAGTGCGTCCACAGCTATTGCCTGTGGATCTCTTGACCTGGCGCAATATTTGTCCAGTTTCTTGTTGAGGCGAGACGCCATCATGTCTACAATTGGTCTTTCCCAACGGTCTATTAACATGTTGAAGACTTCTGGATGTAGACCCCACTCTCCCGGATGAAGATCGTGTCTGCTGAGGAAGTCTGCTTCCCAGTTGTCCACGCCCGGGATGAACACTGCTGACAGTGCTATCACGTGATTCTCCGCCCAGCGAAGAATCTTGGCAGCTTCTGCCATTGCACTCCTGCTTCTTGTGCCGCCCTGCCTGTTTACATGGGCGACCGCCGTGATGTTGTCCGACTGAATCAACACCGGCTTTCCTTGCAGGAGAAGTTCCGCCTGGCTTAGAGCATTGTAGATTGCTCTTAGTTCCAGAATGTTTATGTGAAGAGACTTTTCCAGACTCGTCCATACTCCCTGGAAGTTTCTTCCTTGTGTGACTGCTCCCCAGCCTCTCAGGCTGGCGTCCGTGGTCACCAGGATCCAATCCTGAATGCCGAATCTGCGGCCTTCTAATAGGTGAGCCTTCTGCAACCACCACAGAAGTGACACCCTTGTCTTTGGTGACAGGGTTATTCGCAGGTGCATCTGCAGATGCGACCCTGACCATTTGTCCAACAGATCCCTTTGGAATATTCTTGCATGGAATCTGCCGAATGGAATTGCTTCGTAAGAAGCCACCATTTTTCCCAGGACTCTTGTGCATTGATGTACTGACACTTTTCCTGGTTTTAGGAGGTTCCTGACCAGATCGGATAACTCCTTGGCTTTTTCCTCTGGAAGGAAAACCTTTTTCTGAACCGTGTCCAGAATCATTCCTAGGAACAGCAGACGAGTTGTCGGGATTAAATGGGATTTTGGAATATTCAGAATCCACCCGTGTTGTCTTAGCACCTCTTGAGATAGTGCTAAAGCTGTCTCCAGCTGTTCTCTGGACCTTGCCCATATTAGGAGATCGTCCAAGTATGGGATAACTAATACGCCTTTTCTTCGAAGAAGAATCATCATCTCGGCCATTACCTTGGTAAAGACCCGAGGCGCCGTGGACAATCCGAACGGCAGCGTCTGAAACTGATAGTGACAGTTTTGAACAATGAACCTGAGGTACCCCTGGTGTGCGGGGTAAATCGGAACGTGTAGATACGCATCCTTGATGTCCAAGGATACCATAAAGTCCCCTTCTTCCAGGTTCGCTATCACTGCTCTGAGTGACTCCATCTTGAACTTGAACTTTTTTATGTAGAGGTTCAAGGACTTCAGATTTAGAATAGGCCTTACCGAGCCATCCGGCTTCGGTACCACAAATAGAGTGGAATAATACCCCTTTCCTTGTTGTAATAGGGGTACTTTGACTATCACCTGCTGAGCGTACAGCTTGTGAATGGCTTCCAACACCCTCTCCCTTTCGGAAGAGACGGTTGGTAAGGCAGACTTCAGGAAACGATGAGGAGGATCCGTCTCTAATTCCAACCTGTACCCCTGAGATATTATCTGCAGGATCCAGGGGTCTACCTGCGAGTGAGCCCACTGCGCGCTGTAATTTTTGAGACGGCCCCCCACTGTCCCCGAGTCCGCTTGAGAGGCCCCAGCGTCATGCTGAGGTTTTTGCAGGAGCCGGGGAGGGCTTCTGTTCCTGGGAAGGAGCTGCCTGTTGGTGTCTCTTCCCTCTTCCTCTGCCTCGTGGCAGGTACGACAAGCCCTTTGCTCTCTTATTTTTGTAGGAGCGAAAAGGCTGCGGTTGAAAGGTCGGTGCCTTTCTCTGTTGGGGAGTGACTTGAGGTAAAAAAGTGGATTTCCCGGCAGTAGCCGTGGCCACCAAGTCTGATAGACCAACTCCAAATAACTCCTCCCCTTTATACGGCAAAACCTCCATGTGACGTTTTGAATCCGCATCGCCTGTCCACTGTCGTGTCCATAAGGCTCTTCTGGCTGAAATGGACATAGCACTCACCCGAGATGCCAGTGTGCAAATATCCCTCTGTGCATCACGCATATAGATAAATGCATCCTTTATTTGTTCTAACGACAGTAAAACATTGTCCCTATCTAGGGTATCAATATTTTCAATCAGGGATTCTGACCAAACTACTCCAGCACTGCACATCCAGGCAGTTGCTATAGCTGGTCGTAGTATAACACCTGCATGTGTGTATATATTCTTTTGAATAACTTCCATCTTTCTATCTGATGGATCCTTAAGTGCGGCCGTCTCAGGAGAGGGTAACGCCACTTGTTTGGATAAGCGTGTGAGCGCCTTGTCCACCTTAGGGGGTGTTTCCCAGCGCGCCCTAACCTCTGGCGGGAAAGGGTATAATGCCAATAACTTTTTTGAAATTATCAACTTTTTATCAGGAGCAACCCACGCTTCATCACACACGTCATTTAATTCTTCTGATTCAGGAAAAACTGTTTGTAGTTTTTTTACACCATACATAATACCCTGTTTTACGGTATCTGTAGTATCAGCTAAATGTAACGTCTCCTTCATTGCCAAAATCATATAACGTGTGGCCCTACTGGAAAATACGTTTGAATTTCTACCGTCGTCACTGGAATCAGTGCCCGTGTCTGGGTCTGTGTCGACCGACTGAGGCAAAGGGCGTTTTACAGCCCCTGACGGTGTTTGAGGCGCCTGGACAGGCATTAATTGATTGTCCGGCCGCCTCATGTCCTCAACTGACTGTTTAAGGGAAGATAAACCATCACGTAATTCCACAAATAAAGGCATCCATTCTGGTGTCGACCCCCTGGGGGGTGACATCTGCATATTTGGCAATTGCTCCGCCTCCACACCAATATCGTCCTCATACATGTCGACACCACGTACCGACACACACCGCAAACTCACAGGGAATGCTCTAATGAAGACAAGACCCACTAGCCCTTTTGGGGAGACAGAGGGAGAGTCTGCCAGCACACACCACAAAGCGCTATATATACAAGGGATATCCTTATATTAAGTGCTCCCTTATAGCTGCTTTAATATATATATATATATATATAGCCATTAATGTGCCCCCCCTCTCTGTTTTACCCTGTTTCTGTAGTGCAGTGCAGGGGAGAGACCTGGGAGCCGTTCTGACCAGCGGAGCTGTGACAGAAAATGGCGCCGTGTGCTGAGGAGATAGGCCCCGCCCCTTTTTCGGCGGGTTCTTCTCCCGCTATTTTTCCAGTCAGGCAGGGGTTAAATATCTCCATATAGCCCCTATGGGCTATATGTGAGGTATTTTTAGCCTTGTATAAGGTTTATATTTGCCTCTCAGAGCGCCCCCCCCCAGCGCTCTGCACCCTCAGTGACTGCCCAGTGAAGTGTGCTGAGAGGAAAATGGCGCACAGCTGCAGTGCTGTGCGCTACCTTATGAAGACTGAGGAGTCTTCAGCCGCCGGTTTCCGGACCTCTTCACGCTTCAGCATCTGCAAGGGGGTCGGCGGCGCGGCTCCGGGACCGGACTCCACGGCTGGGCCTGTGTTCGATCCCTCTGGAGCTAATGGTGTCCAGTAGCCAAGCAGCAAATCCACTCTGCATGCAGGTGAGTTTACTACTTTCCCCCTAAGTCCCACGTTGCAGTGATCCTGTTGCCAGCAGGACTCACTGTAAAGAAAAAAAACCTAAACTAAACTTTCTCTAAGCAGCTCTTTAGGAGAGCCACCTAGATTGCACCCTTCTCGTTCGGGCACAAAATCTAACTGGAGTCTGGAGGAGGGTCATAGGGGGAGGAGCCAGTGCACACCACCTGACCTAGTAAAGCTTTACTTTTTTGTGCCCTGTCTCCTGCGGAGCCGCTATTCCCCATGGTCCTTTCAGGAACCCCAGCATCCACTTAGGACGATAGAGAAAATGCAGTACATTGCTCTCATTTAAAGTTTACCACTATCCAACAGGAGATGGATTTTGTCAACATTTTTCACTGGGTGGATCTAACATCTCCGAAATTACATATATTGTGCAGAAACAGAAACTAAACCGTTCATCCTCAGCACAAGTTACTTCACGCATTGATCCAGTTACCTGTTCCTGTTTGTTGCGCCACTTTGCCCATGTCATTCTACTCCTTAGATCTTCTCTGTTTCATTCCACACAGGACCACACTGCTTACAGGTAAGCCTGGAAGTTGCTATTTCAAAGCAGAGTGCTTTCTAAAACACTAGTTTGTATTCTCCACAAGGGACAGTCTCAAAGATTAATTCCCATTTATTCAGAAGCTTCAGATGTAGGTTAAGAGGCGCCAATCAAAATCGATAATGCAAACATGGGCAATGTCTTTGGGGGATTTCTATATTGTAGATCTAAAAGGCATGTTCCAATAACCATCATACAGTGCAGAATGTTAATTTTTAATTGAGAAACAGCACTAAGGGTGAAAAAATAAGAATTTACTTACCGATAATTCTATTTCTCGGAGTCCGTAGTGGATGCTGGGGTTCCTGAAAGGACCATGGGGAATAGCGGCTCCGCAGGAGACAGGGCACAAAAAAGTAAAGCTTTACTAGGTCAGGTGGTGTGCACTGGCTCCTCCCCCTATGACCCTCCTCCAGACTCCAGTTAGGTACTGTGCCCGGACGAGCATACACAATAAGGGAGGCATTTTGAATCCCGGGTAAGACTCATACCAGCCACACCAATCACACCGTACAACTTGTGATCTAAACCCAGTTAACAGTATGACAACAGAAAGGGCCTCTTAAAGATGGCTCCTTAACAATAACCCGAATTAGTTAACAATAACTATGTACAAGTATTGCAGATAATCCGCACTTGGGATGGGCGCCCAGCATCCACTACGGACTCCGAGAAATAGAATTATCGGTAAGTAAATTCTTATTTTCTCTATCGTCCTAAGTGGATGCTGGGGTTCCTGAAAGGACCATGGGGATTATACCAAAGCTCCCAAACGGGCGGGAGAGTGCGGATGACTCTGCAGCACCGAATGAGAGAACTCCAGGTCCTCCTTTGCCAGGGTATCAAATTTGTAAAATTTTACAAACGTGTTCTCCCCCGACCACGTAGCTGCTCGGCAGAGTTGTAATGCCGAGACCCCTCGGGCAGCCGCCCAAGATGAGCCCACCTTCCTTGTGGAGTGGGCTTTTACAGTTTTAGGCTGTGGCAGGCCTGCCACAGAATGTGCAAGTTGAATTGTGTTACAAATCCAACGAGCAATCGACTGCTTAGAAGCAGGTGCGCCCAACTTGTTGGGTGCATACAATATAAACAGCGAGTCAGATTTTCTGACTCCAGCCGTCCTTGCAATGTATATTTTTAAGGCTCTGACAACGTCCAACAACTTGGAGTCCTCCAAGTCGCTAGTGGCCGCAGGCACCACAATAGGTTGGTTCAGATGAAATGCTGATACCACTTTAGGGAGAAAATGCGGACGAGTCCGCAGTTCTGCCCTATCCGAATGGAAGATTAGATAAGGACTTTTATAAGATAAAGCCGCCAATTCAGATACTCTCCTGGCAGAGGCCAGGGCTAGTAACATAGTCACTTTCAATGTGAGATATTTCAAATCCACCTTTTTCAATGGTTCAAACCAATGGGATTTGAGGAAATCTAAAACTACATTTAGATCCCACGGTGCCACCGGAGGCACCACAGGAGGCTGTATATGCAGTACTCCCTTGACAAAAGTCTGGACCTCAGGGACAGAGGCCAATTCTTTTTGGAAGAATATTGACAGGGCCGAAATTTGAACCTTAATGGATCCCAATTTGAGACCCATAGATAATCCTGATTGCAGGAAATGTAGGAAACGACCCAGTTGGAATTCCTCCGTCGGAACCCTCCGATCCTCGCACCACGCTACATATTTTCGCCAAATGCGGTGATAATGTTTCACGGTGACTTCCTTCCGTGCCTTAATCAAGGTAGGAATGACTTCTTCTGGAATGCCTTTCCCTTTTAGGATCTGGCGTTCAACCGCCATGCCGTCAAACGCAGCCGCGGTAAGTCTTGAAAAAGACAGGGACCCTGCTGTAGCAGGTCCCTTCTCAGAGGTAGAGGCCACGGTTCGTCCGTGAGCATCTCTTGAAGTTCCGGATACCAAGTCCTTCTCGGCCAATCCGGAACCACTAGTATTGTTCTTACTCTTCTTTGCCGTATGATCTTCAATACCTTTGGTATGAGCGGCAGAGGAGGAAACACATACACTGACTGGTACACCCAAGGAGTTACCAGTGCGTCCACAGCTATTGCCTGTGGATCTCTTGACCTGGCGCAATATTTGTCCAGTTTCTTGTTGAGGCGAGACGCCATCATGTCTACAATTGGTCTTTCCCAACGGTCTATTAACATGTTGAAGACTTCTGGATGTAGACCCCACTCTCCCGGATGAAGATCGTGTCTGCTGAGGAAGTCTGCTTCCCAGTTGTCCACGCCCGGGATGAACACTGCTGACAGTGCTATCACGTGATTCTCCGCCCAGCGAAGAATCTTGGCAGCTTCTGCCATTGCACTCCTGCTTCTTGTGCCGCCCTGCCTGTTTACATGGGCGACCGCCGTGATGTTGTCCGACTGAATCAACACCGGCTTTCCTTGCAGGAGAAGTTCCGCCTGGCTTAGAGCATTGTAGATTGCTCTTAGTTCCAGAATGTTTATGTGAAGAGACTTTTCCAGACTCGTCCATACTCCCTGGAAGTTTCTTCCTTGTGTGACTGCTCCCCAGCCTCTCAGGCTGGCGTCCGTGGTCACCAGGATCCAATCCTGAATGCCGAATCTGCGGCCTTCTAATAGGTGAGCCTTCTGCAACCACCACAGAAGTGACACCCTTGTCTTTGGTGACAGGGTTATTCGCAGGTGCATCTGCAGATGCGACCCTGACCATTTGTCCAACAGATCCCTTTGGAATATTCTTGCATGGAATCTGCCGAATGGAATTGCTTCGTAAGAAGCCACCATTTTTCCCAGGACTCTTGTGCATTGATGTACTGACACTTTTCCTGGTTTTAGGAGGTTCCTGACCAGATCGGATAACTCCTTGGCTTTTTCCTCTGGAAGGAAAACCTTTTTCTGAACCGTGTCCAGAATCATTCCTAGGAACAGCAGACGAGTTGTCGGGATTAAATGGGATTTTGGAATATTCAGAATCCACCCGTGTTGTCTTAGCACCTCTTGAGATAGTGCTAAAGCTGTCTCCAGCTGTTCTCTGGACCTTGCCCTTATTAGGAGATCGTCCAAGTATGGGATAACTAATACGCCTTTTCTTCGAAGAAGAATCATCATCTCGGCCATTACCTTGGTAAAGACCCGAGGCGCCGTGGACAATCCGAACGGCAGCGTCTGAAACTGATAGTGACAGTTTTGAACAATGAACCTGAGGTACCCCTGGTGTGCGGGGTAAATCGGAACGTGTAGATACGCATCCTTGATGTCCAAGGATACCATAAAGTCCCCTTCTTCCAGGTTCGCTATCACTGCTCTGAGTGACTCCATCTTGAACTTGAACTTTTTTATGTAGAGGTTCAAGGACTTCAGATTTAGAATAGGCCTTACCGAGCCATCCGGCTTCGGTACCACAAATAGAGTGGAATAATACCCCTTTCCTTGTTGTAATAGGGGTACTTTGACTATCACCTGCTGAGCGTACAGCTTGTGAATGGCTTCCAACACCCTCTCCCTTTCGGAAGAGACGGTTGGTAAGGCAGACTTCAGGAAACGATGAGGAGGATCCGTCTCTAATTCCAACCTGTACCCCTGAGATATTATCTGCAGGATCCAGGGGTCTACCTGCGAGTGAGCCCACTGCGCGCTGTAATTTTTGAGACGGCCCCCCACTGTCCCCGAGTCCGCTTGAGAGGCCCCAGCGTCATGCTGAGGTTTTTGCAGGAGCCGGGGAGGGCTTCTGTTCCTGGGAAGGAGCTGCCTGTTGGTGTCTCTTCCCTCTTCCTCTGCCTCGTGGCAGGTACGACAAGCCCTTTGCTCTCTTATTTTTGTAGGAGCGAAAAGGCTGCGGTTGAAAGGTCGGTGCCTTTCTCTGTTGGGGAGTGACTTGAGGTAAAAAAGTGGATTTCCCGGCAGTAGCCGTGGCCACCAAGTCTGATAGACCAACTCCAAATAACTCCTCCCCTTTATACGGCAAAACCTCCATGTGACGTTTTGAATCCGCATCGCCTGTCCACTGTCGTGTCCATAAGGCTCTTCTGGCTGAAATGGACATAGCACTCACCCGAGATGCCAGTGTGCAAATATCCCTCTGTGCATCACGCATATAGATAAATGCATCCTTTATTTGTTCTAACGACAGTAAAACATTGTCCCTATCTAGGGTATCAATATTTTCAATCAGGGATTCTGACCAAACTACTCCAGCACTGCACATCCAGGCAGTTGCTATAGCTGGTCGTAGTATAACACCTGCATGTGTGTATATATTCTTTTGAATAACTTCCATCTTTCTATCTGATGGATCCTTAAGTGCGGCCGTCTCAGGAGAGGGTAACGCCACTTGTTTGGATAAGCGTGTGAGCGCCTTGTCCACCTTAGGGGGTGTTTCCCAGCGCGCCCTAACCTCTGGCGGGAAAGGGTATAATGCCAATAACTTTTTTGAAATTATCAACTTTTTATCAGGAGCAACCCACGCTTCATCACACACGTCATTTAATTCTTCTGATTCAGGAAAAACTGTTTGTAGTTTTTTCACACCATACATAATACCCTGTTTTACGGTATCTGTAGTATCAGCTAAATGTAACGTCTCCTTCATTGCCAAAATCATATAACGTGTGGCCCTACTGGAAAATACGTTTGAATTTCTACCGTCGTCACTGGAATCAGTGCCCGTGTCTGGGTCTGTGTCGACCGACTGAGGCAAAGGGCGTTTTACAGCCCCTGACGGTGTTTGAGGCGCCTGGACAGGCATTAATTGATTGTCCGGCCGCCTCATGTCCTCAACTGACTGTTTAAGGGAAGATAAACCATCACGTAATTCCACAAATAAAGGCATCCATTCTGGTGTCGACCCCCTGGGGGGTGACATCTGCATATTTGGCAATTGCTCCGCCTCCACACCAATATCGTCCTCATACATGTCGACACCACGTACCGACACACACCGCAAACTCACAGGGAATGCTCTAATGAAGACAGGACCCACTAGCCCTTTTGGGGAGACAGAGGGAGAGTCTGCCAGCACACACCACAAAGCGCTATATATACAAGGGATATCCTTATATTAAGTGCTCCCTTATAGCTGCTTTAATATATATATATATAGCCATTAATGTGCCCCCCCTCTCTGTTTTACCCTGTTTCTGTAGTGCAGTGCAGGGGAGAGACCTGGGAGCCGTTCTGACCAGCGGAGCTGTGACAGAAAATGGCGCCGTGTGCTGAGGAGATAGGCCCCGCCCCTTTTTCGGCGGGTTCTTCTCCCGCTATTTTTCCAGTCAGGCAGGGGTTAAATATCTCCATATAGCCCCTATGGGCTATATGTGAGGTATTTTTAGCCTTGTATAAGGTTTATATTTGCCTCTCAGAGCGCCCCCCCCCAGCGCTCTGCACCCTCAGTGACTGCCCAGTGAAGTGTGCTGAGAGGAAAATGGCGCACAGCTGCAGTGCTGTGCGCTACCTTATGAAGACTGAGGAGTCTTCAGCCGCCGGTTTCCGGACCTCTTCACGCTTCAGCATCTGCAAGGGGGTCGGCGGCGCGGCTCCGGGACCGGACTCCACGGCTGGGCCTGTGTTCGATCCCTCTGGAGCTAATGGTGTCCAGTAGCCAAGCAGCAAATCCACTCTGCATGCAGGTGAGTTTACTACTTTCCCCCTAAGTCCCACGTTGCAGTGATCCTGTTGCCAGCAGGACTCACTGTAAAGAAAAAAACCTAAACTAAACTTTCTCTAAGCAGCTCTTTAGGAGAGCCACCTAGATTGCACCCTTCTCGTTCGGGCACAAAATCTAACTGGAGTCTGGAGGAGGGTCATAGGGGGAGGAGCCAGTGCACACCACCTGACCTAGTAAAGCTTTACTTTTTTGTGCCCTGTCTCCTGCGGAGCCGCTATTCCCCATGGTCCTTTCAGGAACCCCAGCATCCACTTAGGACGATAGAGAAATAGAAAAAAAACTAATTCCTGTTCATACAGCTTTTCTGGTGATTTCAAATAGCTATTTTACCAGCTGGTAGACAGCAAGTGGGAAAGCTATACCAACGCATTCCTGGAAATGAGACCGGCACCCCCAGCTGTTCACAAAGAGTATTCCAAAACCATTTCAATCCAAGCACTGTACACTTTAAAAGCAGACATGTGCACCCACTCCACTGTTCAGAACTGTATAAACAGAATAAAAAGTCATAGTACTAATGTACTAATTGCCCTTTCACATGGGGTTTGTCATTTAAGAACTGAATAGGAATGCAGATTAGCAATCCACTGGAAACTAGCGATTGCAAAGAGGCCAGACGGTTCAACCGGCTTCACGCATGCTGGGTCTTCTCAAAGTCTTAACATGTCCAGTAACAGATTACAGAAGATCACAATAACAAAACCACAACATTTGTTGCTTTACAGCATAAAGTCACTGTTGGGATTTAAAGGAAGGATGTTTCTGATCGGCTCTATGATACCATCCTTATCTGCTGGGCGCAGATGCAACATACTTATGAAAATGCACCAAGAAAATTTCGATTTTACTTAAAAAGTATACGGCCTTATAAACGCCTCTGCATGCCGACAGCTTTTCCTGGGAATGACTGCAAGCCATACAGATAAAGAAAATGGAATCTTACAGGATGTATGAATTAAACACAGAAGTTAACCTTGCTCAATCTATAATGTTTTTTACTTGCAGCATGTAACTGTGATTTCAGGTCTACTTTGTGATATTGCATATTAAACAAAAAATAAGACATCATAAGAAAGTCAAAGATCAATGTAAACATTAAGATGAGGAATACAACAGCTATGTATGATGGGATTTATATTCAATGCACCGCCACCTGTGGACTGGTCTTATTCCCGTGTGGTGAAGGCTCTGTGTGTTCTCATTCTTTGCTAGAAGTTGTATAGGAGATAATGGGAAAGGTACAGCTTACATGATTTATAAGTAAACTCCAGTCACACTGAAATACGTTTTCACCTACATAGATGGATTTCATCATGAGAAAGTCACACTGTATCCTCAAATGCAAATGACCCAACACCCGCAACAGATGTGTCACAGCCATGTACAACATCAGGCAACATGCAATAGTCCATATCAAAATTTATCTCTGGTCTGATCACTTATTGCCTCAGAGTAAACTCGATGCAGTCAGTCAGTAGTACTGATTGTGCAAGTCTCCATAGGCCTTGTCACATCATGATCCTTATTACCAAATGAGGTTGTTATTGGACCTCGTACCTACCTAGCTGGTCAAAGAGCTGAAGGCAGAGACATGGCAGCCGAGACAGCGTTATCAGGCAATGGTGACTAGAGCTCCTTCGGAAGGGGTTCGGGCGGCAGTAGTACAGTAAAACCCTGGTATATAGTTCTCTTAAGTTCTGTATGACTGTATGACTGAGGGTGCTATAAGGGCTAGATTTTGCCAGTAACTGTTAGGCCAATTGATTCTGAACTTCCAGAGGTACTTAAATCTTCCATGCTGACACATAAGGCTGCCCTTATGGGAATCCAGTCAGCTGACACGGCAAATAATCCACCCAGTATATCGCAGTCAATCACACCTGTAGCGCTGACACCGTTCAGACCAACCGCCAACAGAGTGGTTCACTGCCCAATATGGACAATCATGAAATGATCAACTACTAGATAGAGACACATTCCTTCAGATTTCTTCCAACATGGTTTGCAGGCAATTAATTTGCAGCCCTTTAAAACTTTGATTCTATACTTTATTTTTTATCAAGATGAGCGGTTTGGTTACTTCCAGGGCCTAGAAGGGGATACGGTCTGAAGGTCAACAATGTTTAGGTTGACCACTATAGGTCGACAGGGTCAGAAGGTCAACATGAGTTTTTTTTTAAAAATCCTTTTTTTTTTTCACACTTAAAGATCCACGTGGACTACGATTGGAACGGTAATCTGTGCAGAGCGCAGCGGCAGCAGAGCGAGGCACCTTGCCCGAAGCATGGTGAGCAAAGCGAGCCATGCGAGGGGACACGGTGCACTAATTGGGGTTCCCGATCACTCTACGAAGAAAACGACACAAACCCCCCCAAAAAACCTCATCTCGACCTTTTGACCTGTCGACCTAGTAACGGTCGACCTAAATATTGTCGACCTAGACACTGTCGATCTAATGAGCCACACCCGCCTAGAAGGTCTGTTGGAGGAGGTCTGTGTCTCAAAGCGTCCATTTTCTGCGCGTGCCCAATAACCCAATAATGTTGATTATTTTCAAATGGATTAATATCGGGTTCACTTTGGGGCCTTGTGCACTGTGATATCAGGCCAATTGCAGCAGACATCACAGCGTGGGGAGAGGTTGGTTCATTAGAGATTTTAAAAAGGCCTGATCAGAATGGGTTACCAACATGGAATATTTGTATGTTTTTAGTCAAGATTATTTCCATTCCTGCTCATTTTAATGAATGTTCATCTATTTAGGGGTCAGCTGACCCCATGGATGATTCTCAGAAAATAGGCCAATCCTGCAAAAGGATTTATGACCGTAGTGAGCTGGTGGGTCATTAATTCAAAAGCTTTCGCCATGTTGACAAATTAGAAGCGGATTCAAATATATCTATCTGCACACATACATAAATACTTAAAAATAATTATTACCACCATTAACTGCAACACTGACTTCTAGTCTATGAACTATCCCCTCCATGATAGATAGTCTTTCTTTAGATAAATGAACAAGCCGTAATATACACCCGTTCCTATGAAATGAGAAATGCACCATTTTTTCTTCTTTTTCTAAATAAATTGCTTCTTTTAACTTTGCTCCCAGAATTCATAGCAGCTATCAATTTTTCAGTGGCAGTAAGTAATATCGGAGAGGCTCATTAAGCAAAGGGTGCCGTTAGTTTCTGTAGACCGTGAAAGTCAATGGCACGCGCTGCAGTGTTCCGCTGGCCGGCAGGCTGCGTGCATGCAGGGGGTAGCAAATAAACAAAACCACTCTTGACGTGTCTTGCAAAGCTGTCACGCACCTACTTCTCCATTACCAGATTTACATATATTTTTAATTGTTCTCGATTAAAGTTTAAATCCACTTTAAATGTTTAAAGCCCTGCTCCCAGCATTTCCATTTCATTTCTGTGCTTTGGAACTCTGCTGTGTTGTGTGCGCCATGAATAATTAAAGGACTTAAATGCTTCCCTGATACTGTGTGTGCAGGCTACTTGCCCTCAGCGGCCTCACCTCGTCCTGCGGGGACTCTGTTCCGTTACAGAGGCACGCGCTCTGCTTTAATTATTGTGTTTCTGTGAGCAATAGGATCTAACATTTGACAAAAAAAAAACTTTTTGGAGAAAAATGCAATTATTTCAAAAACGTTAGAGACGCATATTAGATGATTTCGGTTCACCTGACTCGACACCTCTCTTTTATACTCCCTTAGTGTACGATCTTCACAGGCCAAAGGAGCCACTGATCGGGCGCTCGTAATAGCCATTAAGCTATAATAACTTGTTAAGCGGAATTGTTCTCTTATCTCCAGAAAGGAGAAAAAAAAATTTAAATAATAAAAGACAGAGCTTTGAGAAAGCTGAAACGGAATTTGGATACTTAAGATCTACTTTGCATTACATCAAACACTTCTGTTGAGATGTGACATAAATGTGTTAATCTCTACCGCCTAAAAACACTTCGTTTTTCTCTTCTATAACAGACCTGATTTTTCTCTTTCCTTTTTCGTTCGGCACAAGCTGTGCTGGTAAAATTGGGACTTATGGGACACTAAATCCCATCTATGCTAGAAAGCCAAGCACCACAGATCAACGTATATCTGTCCCAAACACCTGAGTGCGAGGTAGGAGGGGCCTCCGTGATGTGTCTGGTGTGTAATCTCGCGGCTGTGTGTCAGAAATTAATGTGTCAGCTGTAGTATTAACTGAGGAATGCGGGAAGACGTCTGAAACCTCGACAAGCTGCAAAACGGATGATACTGCTAAGATTTATTTAACAGGACTTTCATGGGGGCAGAAACAAAAAAATTGACAGTGCCTATTTCCAAATTATGGGTGCAGTGGTTTATTATTTTCTTTTTACATATAAATTTATCCATGAATAAATGCATTATTTTAAAATACGAAAAAGGAACTTTAAACACTATACCCTTACACACATGGAACGCGTAAATAGGCTAAACGTTATATTTGCAGAGTAGACCTGTCACACTGGGGTCGATTCAATTCACCGACAGTTGAATAGCGCCGGGAATTGGCTCCCGGCGCTATTCAATTCAGCTCAAGTTAAGTCGGCGAATGCCCGTTCTCCTGGACTTAACAGGTTGTTTTGTAGGGAGAACGGGCATTCTCCGACTTAACTCCCTGCTGCGATGCTGATTCACGACAGAATCAGCCTCGGGCCGGCCGCACTTTTGTCGGATTTCCTCTCTCATCCCCCGGCGGTGAGAGAAGAATTCCCGACAATTAGTGTCACTTGACGCTGTATTGAATAGCGCCGGGAGCCAATTCCCGTCGCTATTCAACTGTCGGTAAATTGAATCGACCCCACTATCTCCTTTTATTTATTAATAAGTCACTTATATAACATACATATATTTTGCAGAGCATTACAAAGAATATTTGGTCATTCACATTAGCCCCTGCCCCAGTGGTGCTTACAATCCCTACTACCTGTCAAATGGACATATACATACACGCTAGGGTTAATTTATTTGTCTGGAGCCAATTAACTGATCAGTATGTTTTAGGTTTGTGGTAGAACTCTGGAGCAACCAGGGGAAAACCTGTGCAAGCAAAGGGAGAACATACAGTACATTCTACACAGCTAGGGCCTTGGTAGGAATCGAACTGAAGACCGCAGTGCTATGAGGTAGTAATGCTAACCACTCTGCCAACCGCTACGTTTATCATCCTACGCAGCATTACTTAGCTAACACGAATCAGTCACCATTTATCAGTCTCTTATCTTACATTTTCAGTTTTGAAGCATCCACATGAATTGCCGCATTTTATTCAAAGAAGTCTTAGCTGTTTCCATCAACTGGAAATCTAGCAGAAATAAAATGATAGCATCTTAATGGCTACATAGTGAGCAACCAAGAGACAACCTCACTATTCATCATTACAGTCAACTCTGATCTGAGCGACCTTAACATAAAACAAAACTGACTTGCCTTCGTCAATGTTAATTAACGTAACAAACATGGTATTGCTGCATTCTATGGCGTGTCAAATGCTATTTTCGTCCTTGGGCCAATATGCAATATTGTAGGTCCAGAAAAGAGCTGATTTGTTGTTGGGATTTCAAGTGGTGACCCACAGGCTGGTTTTGCCTTTTAAACAAAAAATCACTGCTTTAAATACAGCCAAAAAAATCATGTTTTTTTCCAAATTAGGACTAATTACATTTGGCTCATTAACTGTATGAACAGGATACATATGATATCCTATCAGACGGGATGCTGGCTGTCACTATACAGACAGCAGCATCCGGTATGCCGGCAGTGAGTCCCCTCGCGGGCTCGGCGCTCGATTCGCTCGCCACAGGTTCTATTCCCACTTGGGTGGGAATACCAGGTGGGTTTCGGGATTCCGTTGGTGAAATGCCGGCTTTCCGGGTTCCTGCGTCTGTCTCCTGAATTAGTGTGTCCCGTATTAACTAGTCTACTACAGAGTTTGAGCAATTGCATATACCCATCTATGGGCACATTGGATGCACAGCTAAGATTCAGCTAACAATATCTAAAACGATTGATCCGCCTTTTTTTTTTTTTTAGACGACATCAAGACCTAACACGGACGGGAACAGAACACTGCACCTATATAAGTAGCCATTACAGACTCTGGTATATGGTACAGGGCTTTTCAATGCCGGTACTTGCTTTAATTTCCAAGCCCATTTCCTCTAAACAGAGGTGTCAATTAGCGCCATGAATACAGAATTTAAAACAATAAAAAGGTAACCCGGTTCCTCTGCCTAGCAGAAGGAGTTAAATGCGCCAGTCGCTGCTCGGTACAGATGTAGGTGCCTCGCTGGGGCTATATAAAACTTTCAGAACAGTACAGGTTTGGATTCATTTTCCTTATGGGAAATAAAGCGAAGACTAGTGTCTTCATGAATCACAAAAGTCTTTCTAGTGAGGCATCATTAGGGCTGTATGAGTCAAAGGCTTCCCTGGCTCTCCCTGCACACAATGTTTAAGGACGTATATGTATACTGGAATAGGTATAAACACAAGTCTTATCCCCTTATATGGACATTCACTCTCAGTAGTAAAGTTCCCACTAACAACCCCACAGACAGTGACCTATCAGCACTGTAAGATATGCAGCTATGAGTGTATATGGCCTAATAGAATGTGAAATACTGGATGGAGAAGTGACACTGTCTGCAAAGGAAGGAGTGGGGATAAAGTCTATTAGTCACTGCCGAAAGTTCTAAAAACTCAGACAACCTGCGGCTATAATGTACGGAGAATAGAGTCTCGAGCATCCCAGGAGGTAATCCTGTCACTGTAGTTCAGGGGACAATAAATCATCAGACACTTAAAAAAATGGACTTTGCAGAAAAGTTACTTCTTAATGTTTTTTTTCTCCCCCACTCACTTATACAGGAATCCCAGGGGAGATCCTCAACATTCACAGTACCAACGGGAGACCATACCGGACAGTTCCAGATTGGGGTACTCGCTATGAAGTGGAATTCTGAATATCAGGGTCACAGATTAAAAGCGTTTCTATAGATAACTATGGAGAAAACGTGTTGTCCACAGTAAACAGATGTTTTCTTTCATCATTTCAGATGCTGTACAGCAAAGGTGCTCAGCCACATGACAGACCTGCTGCATTAAACAACGGCGGGAGACCACCGCCAATGTAACCGTGTGCGGTAAGGTGGGTACCGCTAATGGTCACTGCACACTGATTTTGTTCAAATATACTGTATATGGGGAATATTTATTAAACTTTCTAAAAGAGAACAAGTGGAGGCATTGCCCATAGCAACCGGATTGTAACTATCAGTTATCTAGTACAGTCTATAATAGGATAGCTAGAATCTGGTTGTTAAGGGCAGATTCAATTGTTATCTGGTGCCCATTATAGGCTATATTGAATTATTTTGCCAATGGGAGCCCATTACTTATCGCCCATGTCTTGCCCAAAAGCACCGGGTTTATATATGTAAAGCGGCTAAACCAGTGCAAAGTACTTGGCGCGCGTTGAGTTTGGGCTCCCAAAAGCCTAACTATGGGCAGATTTCTGCTCACCACCTCCGGAGGGTGTGAGCAGAAACAATGGGCACCCGCAACAATCAGTAAAACAAGTGACTACTGCCCGTTAAGCGATATATAGGCCGATATTCAATTGTTTAATCGCTAACTATCTCCCGTCTAAAGTGTGTAAAGCAGCTTAACCTGACCAAACTAATGGGTGTGACACAAAAAGTCCTGTTTGAGCGCTCAAATGAGTCACTTTTCACTAATTTCAGAAATGCAGGCGCCACAGCTGATCGCCCCAGAATAAAGCAACAATTGAATAGCTCTGTTGGGCGCCATCTACTAGCTGCCAGCGGAAAAACCAACTGAATCTCACCCATAGAAAGCATTTCCAGCCAGGACACACAAAGAGCGCATCTATCACGACAGAGCAGATTCTCTGGGCGGTATTCAAATGCTATATCACGCCCAATCTCCTTTCTAAAGTGATACCCGTTATCGCTCATATTACACCCATAGTAGTCAGGTTTAGCTGCGTAAAGGGTTGGGTGGCCTCGCTACCCCGGGAGTAGCGAACTGATTATACCATGCCCATCAGCAGAAACAGAATGGGTGTGGAAGGGGGTGAAAAGAATTGAATACCGCCTTCTGTGTCACTATAACATAAGTTTTGTAGTCGAGGTTTCACTATGATCTGAAGTCTAGAATCTTACATATAGTTCAAATGTCCTTTACAAAAGCTACAAATACCTATAGGCAGGTGCAGATTTTCTGTCTTGCGTATGGCCTCCTACTGTATGTGAGCAGTTCATCATCTTTGCATGCAGCCGCTTTCAGTGACACCTCCCGATGACACTCACCTAAGACGCAACATTTCAGTGCATTGTTTTATCCACCCCAGTTACATACTTACCTACTTTTGCACTCTCACCCCCGGGAGAATACCAGAGGAAAGACGCAGCTGACTGGAGGTGGGGGTGGGGTTGCTAGACGTGGGTTGATCAAGGGGGTGGGGCCAGTATGATGTGATTCTTATAGAAATACATCAAATTGGCCAAACACCCTCCCTGTTTGCCCGAGAATCACGGAATTATCCTACTCACAGTGACCACTTTGCTAGGAAGTAGGCAGGATAGCCGCCTTCTCTTGAGGAATGCAGGGTACTGGTCAGAAATTAGGGAGTCTCCAGCATCTCCCGGGAGAGTACCCAAGTATGCCTGTTACCTCAGACTCACCGTCCCTTACATTTCTGATACCATACAGATGTAGCCACGCTCATCTCATCGTGGTTACATCTGCCATTTACGGGCACGCCCGTGCCTAGTTGCGTCTATTGCCGTGCCCATTCATGCAAATGTGGGTATGTTCACGCCTTAGCATGGCTACATCTGTACATCCAAATCTGCTTTAGGACTATGGGGGTCATTCCGACCTGATCGCACGATCAGCTTCGTCGCAGCCGTGTGATCGGGTCGGAACTGCGCAGGCGCGATGTTGTCAGTCGAGCAGCGACTCCACTAGCGAGGAAAGCGGACGCAGCGGCGACCGCAAGAAGATTGACAGGAGGAAGGCATTCCGGGGCGTCAACTGACCATTTTCTGGGAGTGGTGCGGCAAAGGCAGGCATGTCCAGGCGTTTGGAGGGCGGATGTCGAACGTCAATTCCAGGAACTTCAACGCTGGATTCATCGCACAGGGTAAGTAACTCATACCCTGGTCTTGTCCTGCACAAAACTTTATTTGCATAGCAGGGCTGCACAAGCGATCGCAGCCCTGCTATGCAGAAATACACTCCCCCATAGGCAGCATCTAGTTAATCGCACGGGCTGTAAAAAGTTGCTGATCAACTCTGAATGACCCCCTATGTACGCACAAAATCAGGACGCATGCGCGGCATGACAGTCCCTTTCCCAGCAAAAACAAAACATACTGGCAGTTTGCATGAATATTGGCATTGCATGGGAGTATGAATCCGGCCCTTATTGGTGCGCACACGGAAATATATACAGCAGGAATGAATTTATATTAGCAGTAGCAATCATCTGGTTAAGTCGGTTACTATATTGCTGTAAATGATGCCATATTTGATAAGTTCACATACGGTAAAGGAAATGCGTAGTGGAAGAGGGCAGCTTTTGTTAAAATTTTGAGTCGAAGATTCTGCCCTTATTTCTTTTCTTATCCCACTGGTGCTCCCCATAAATTTCTTATTAGACACAGAACACACAAAATTCTACTCTGTTTTCTTTTTGTATTATTTGTATGAGGAATTCCAACAACAAGATTCATGTCTGGACTTTCAATTCTTTGTACTGGGGTAGAATCATTTATGAGCTTTGGGCTAGATTCGGATTTCTACACAAACCCAACGGTTTATGTACAAATCCGATGGTGGGGGAGAACTGCGAATGTGTAGAACAGGTCCTACGTGATCGCTTGCAGTCCCCAATTAGCCGCATCACTTGGGGGAAGGGGGGGGGGGGCAGTGATTTGGACCATTGTACAAAATAGGAGCATCGCTTCTGTTCTGTAGGTGTCCGCCATTGCATGCAGACTTCCTGGACCCACCTAACCAGTTCCGACGGTTAGTCTGAGTAAGTTTCGGCTTACGTGGCTTGGCCGAGGCCTGTGACCTGGTGATCCATTGCTGCGTCTTCACGCGCAACACTCGGATTGCAGATGCAAGCAGGAGGAGTCTTTTTCCTACAGATGCCTCCAGCTGCATTCGTATGATAGGTGTACGGTACTGCACATCCGATTCCCTGCTGCTGTGTAATACCCCTTTCACACCAGCACCTCTGAACACGGGTTATTGGCACATGAACGCGCATAACCCATATTCAGGTGCGGTATGAAAGGGTACCGGGCTGAAATACCGGGTCCAGTGACCCGGTATTTCAACCCTGCTCTTGACCAGGGTTGAACCCGCATTCAACCCGGCCCACTGTGCGGATTGAACGGGAGCGGGGTCAATGCGCCCTGGCTCCCGTTCACTCTCTATGTACAGGCGGCGCTTGGAGATTATGTGATCTCTAGCGCCGTCGCTGCTGACTGCGGTATGCAAAGTGTCTTACCCGGGAATGTCCCTGCATGATCCCGGGACCGTTTCCCGGGTAAGACCCTGCATTTTTGGTGTGAAAGGGGTATAATAGTGTGACGATCGCAAGAAGACCCTTTGATTCTGATCTATGGACTTTCTAGTTGATTTTTTTTTAGCGCTGGTGTTGAAATAATTTTGTTACCTTTTTTCTATTAGTTGAAGCCTGTAGTATTTGTAAAGTTCAGCAGACTAGATAAAGCTCCTCTGGGGACTCCACTGCACCATTTCTGGATGTTTCTGCCCTATTGATATTAAGCTCAATGTTCCTGGTATCTCAGGCTGCTGCTTTCTTCCTAACAGAGACATGTCTTACCCGGTTACTGGAGACCATCCGAGAGGTAGAGCTGAGGTAAGCCTTAACCATACCAAAGATCACGTAAAACCCCTGAAGAAGATTATGAAAGTCTGTGTATTACTGAGCGAAATAATATTTCAGCTGAGATATCAGGTCAGTATGATTATTTTGCAACTATCTGCTTAGGTAGGCAGAGCTTCTTTCTGGCTCACGTGAAGATAGTAATTTGTTTGCAGGCTCCTAGGTAACAGCGATACCTGCAATGACTGTTGGATTCAAACCCAAGGCATTGACTAGCGCACAACTGGTTATGTAAGATAACATAAATGATATACTATGCTTTGTTACCTTACAGTCAGAATAGAAATGAACAACATATATATTTAAGCTACATTAACTACATCTGATTTAGAGTTGGACACAAGTCAAAAGTCTCATCACCTGCCTCATCCCCTAGAGGTATCATCAACTGCCTCATCCCCTAGAGCAGAGCTGGCCAAACCAGTCCTCGAGATCTACCAACAGTTCACATTTTCCAGACCACCTAGTTTATGCACAGGTGTAGTCATTACTAATTAAGATGTGCTGCATTCATTCCTAACTGACTATTCTACAGATCTCAAGGAGGCCTGGAAAACATGAACTGTTGGTAGATCTCGAGGACCGGTTTGGCCAGCCCTGCCCTAGAGTGATGCAACATTAGTAGTATCACCTGCCTCATCCCCCAGAGTGATTCAACATAAGTATTGTCCCCTGACACATCCCCTAGAGCAGGGGTAGCAAACACTGGTCCTCGAGCATTACCAACAGTTAACGTTTTCCAGGTCTCCTCACAGAATCACAAATGAAGTAATTAGGTCCACCTGTGGATCTTTTAAAATGTGTCAGTGAGTAATGAGTACACCTGTGCTCCTGCTGAGTGGTCTGAAAAACGTGAACTGTTGGTAGCTCTGGAGGACCAGGGTTGGCTACCACTGCCCTAGAGTGTTGTGACATTACTATTATCACCTGCCTCATCCCCTAGAGTGATGTGACATTACTATCATTACCTGCCTCATCCCATAGAGTGATGTGACATTACTATCATTATCTGCCTCATCCCCTAGAGTGATGTGACATTACTATCATTACCTGCCTCATCCCATAGAGTGATGTGACATTACTATTATCACCTGCCTCATCCCATAGAGTGATGTGACATTACTATCATTACCTGCCTCATCCCATACAGTGATGTGACATTACTATTATCTCCTGCCTCATCCCCTACAGTGATGTGACATTACTATCATTACCTGCCTCATCCCATACAGTGATGTGACATTACTATTATCACCTGCCTCATCCCCTAGAGTGATGTGACATTACTATCATTACCTGCCTCATCCCATAGAGTGATGTGACATTACTATCATTACCTGCCTCATCCCCTAGAGTGATGTGACATTACTATCATTACCTGCCTCATCCCATAGAGTGATGTGACATTACTATTATCACCTGCCTCATCCCATAGAGTGATGTGACATTACTATCATTACCTGCCTCATCCCATACAGTGATGTGACATTACTATTATCTCCTGCCTCATCCCCTACAGTGATGTGACATTACTATCATTACCTGCCTCATCCCATACAGTGATGTGACATTACTATTATCACCTGCCTCATCCCCTAGAGGAAACATTACCATCACCTGCCTCATCCCCTAGAGTGATGTGACATTACTATTATCACCTGCCTCATCCCCTAGAGTGATGTGACATTACTATTATCACCTGCCTCATCCCCTAGAGTGATGTGACATTACTATTATCACCTGCCTCATCCCATAGAGTGATGTGACATTACTATTATCACCTGCCTCATCCCCTAGAGTGATGTGACATTACTATCATTACCTGCCTCATCCCCTAGAGTGATGTGACATTACTATCATTACCTGCCTCATCCCCTAGAGTGATGTGACATTACTATTATCACCTGCCTCATCCCCTAGAGTGATGTGACATTACTATCATTACCTGCCTCATCCCCTAGAGTGATGTGACATTACTATTATCACCTGCCTCATCCCATAGAGTGATGTGACATTACTATTATCACCTGCCTCATCCCCTAGAGTGATGTGACATTACTATTATCACCTGCCTCATCCCCTAGAGTGATGTGACATTACTATTATCACCTGCCTCATCCCATAGAGTGATGTGACATTACTATTATCACCTGCCTCATCCCCTAGAGTGATGTGACATTACTATTATCACCTGCCTCATCCCATAGAGTGATGTGACATCACTATTATCACCTGCCTCATCCCCTAGAGTGATGTGACATTACTATTATCACCTGCCTCATCCCATAGAGTGATGTGACATTACTATTATCACCTGCCTCATCCCCTAGAGTGATGTGACATTACTATTATCACCTGCCTCATCCCCTAGAGTGATGTGACATTACTATTATCACCTGCCTCATCCCCTAGAGTGATGTGACATTACTATTATCACCTGCCTCATCCCCTAGAGTGATGTGACATTACTATTATCACCTGCCTCATCCCATAGAGTGATGTGACATTACTATCATTACCTGCCTCATCCCCTAGAGTGATGTGACATTACTATTATCACCTGCCTCATCCCATAGAGTGATGTGACATTACTATTATCACCTGCCTCATCCCCTAGAGTGATGTGACATTACTATTATCACCTGCCTCATCCCCTAGAGTGATGTGACATTACTATTATCACCTGCCTCATCCCATAGAGTGATGTGACATTACTATTATCACCTGCCTCATCCCCTAGAGTGATGTGACATTACTATTATCACCTGCCTCATCCCATAGAGTGATGTGACATCACTATTATCACCTGCCTCATCCCCTACAGTGATGTGACATTACTATTATCACCTGCCTCATCCCATAGAGTGATGTGACATCACTATTATCACCTGCCTCATCCCCTAGAGTGATGTGACATCACTATTATCACCTGCCTCATCCCCTAGAGTGATGTGACATTACTATTATCACCTGCCTCATCCCATAGAGTGATGTGACATCACTATTATCACCTGCCTCATCCCATAGAGTGATGTGACATTACTATCACCTGCCTCATCCCCTAGAGTGATGTGACATTACTATCACCTGCCTCATCCCCTAGAGTGATGTGACATTACCATCACCTGCCTCATCCCCTAGAGCAGTGGTTCTCAAACTCGGTCCTCAGGACCCCACACAGTGCATGTTTTGCAGGTAACCCAGCAGGTGCACAGGTGTATTAATTACTCACAGACATTTTAAAAGGTCCACAGGTGGAGCTAATTATTTCACTTGTGATTTTGTAAGGAGACCTGCAAAACATGCACTGTGTGGGGTCCTGAGGACCGAGTTTGAGAACCTGTGCCCTAGAGTGATGTGACATTACTATCATTACCTGCCTCATCCCCTAGAGCAGGGGTGTCAAAGACAAGGCCCGCGGGCCAAATCCGGCCCGCCAGACCTCGTCTGATGGCCCGCGGTGCCGCCGCCATGAAACCCCCTTCTCCCGAGTGCCCAGCTCGGGGGGGGCGGGGTTTCGCGGAATGACGCGATTGCGTCGTGACGTCACGGCGCAAACGCGTCATTCAACGAAACCCCGTCGGAGGAGGGAGAAGGGAGCCGCGCAGACGAGGAGGGAGAGGCGGCTGAAGAGCGGCGAGAACCGCTTCAAATGTAAGTCAGCCCCTCTCCCTTCCTCTCTTTCTCTCTCTCTCCCTCCTTCCACCACCTGCCGCAATGTGTAAAATGGGGACCTGTGCCTGCCACAATGTGTAAAATGGGGACCTGTGCCTGCCACAATGTGTAAAATGGGGACCTGTGCCTGCCACAATGTGTAAAATGGGGACCTGTGCCTGCCACAATGTGTAAAATGGGGACCTGTGCCTGCCACAATGTGTAAAATGGGGACCTGTACCTGCCGCTATGTGTAAAATGGGGACCTGTGCCTGCCACAATGTGTAAAATGGGGACCTGTACCTGCCGCTATGTGTAAAATGGGGACCTGTGCCTGCCACAATGTGTAAAATGGGGACCTGTGCCTGCCGCAATGTGTAAAATGGGGACCTGTGCCTGCCGCAATGTGTAAAATGGGGACCTGTGCCTGCCGCAATGTGTAAAATGGGGACCTGTGCACTATAAAAGGGGGCACATGGCTGGGCACTATAAAAGGGGGCACATGGCTGGGCACTTTAAAAGGGGGCAGATGGCTGGGCACATATAAGGCAGGTGGAGCGGTAAATTTTGGATAGACCTACAGATACAACCGGCCCTTTGATGGGGACCAAACTGCTGATGCGGCCCCCGATGAATTTGAGTTTGACACCCCTGCCCTAGAGTGATGTGACATTACCATCACCTGCCTCATCCCCTAGAGGAAATATTACCATCACCTGCCTCATCCCCTAGAGGAAACATTACCATCACCTGCCTCATCCCCTAGAGGAAACATTACCATCACCTGCCTCATCCCCTAGAGGAAACATTACCATCACCTGCCTCATCCCCTAGAGCACAGGTTCTCAAACTCGGTCCTCAGGACCCCACACGGTGCATGTTTTCCAGGTCTCCTCACAAAATCACAAGTGAAATAATTAGCTCCACCTGTGGACCTTTTAAAATGTGTCAGTGAGTAATTAATACACCTGTGCACCTGCTGGGTTACCTGCAAAACATGCACTGTGTGGGGTCCTGAGGACCGAGTTTGAGAACCACTGCCCTAGAGTGATGTGACATTACCATCACCTGCCTCATCCCCTAGAGTGATGTGACATTACTATTATCACCTGCCTCATCCCCTAGAGCAGCGTTTCTCAACTAGTGTGCCGCGAGCGACTGCCAGGTGTGCCGCTGCCCACCAGAGTTACCCGCCGGAAATGCCCACCGCCTGTCAGAGGAACCTGCCCGGCAGCCGCTGCCATCACTTGCTGTCTCGGGCAGGGCTGTCCTCTTCCGCAGGCAGCGCTGTCCTCTTCCGCAGGCAGACCTATGGTGACGTGCGTGACTCATAGGTCACGCACGTCACGTAGCCCTGCCGCCCGCTGCTGCCGGAGTCTCAGTCCCTTCTCAGCGTTATTCGCTGCTCTCGCAACAGAGGGAGAGATTTATTTATTTTTTGTGTACAGCAGCAGGTTAAATGAAAATAAAGTTTTTATTTATGTGTGCAATCACTGGGGTGGAGAGAGGGAGGCTGTGTGTTATTACTGGGGGTGGGGGCTGTGTGTGTTATTACTGGGGGTGGGAGCTGTGTGTGGTAGTACTGGGTGGGGTGCAGGCTGTGTGTGGTATTACTTGGGGGGGTTGGAGGCAGGCTACAGTATGTGTGGAATTACTGGGGGGGGGGGGGGGGTGGCAGGCTGTGTGTGGAACTGCTGGGAGGGAGGTAGGCTATATGCGGAATTGCTGGGGGGGGGGGTAAACTGTATGTGGAATTACTGGGGGGGTGGCAGGCTGTGTGTGAAATTGCTGAGGGGGGAGGCTATATGTGGAATAATATAGGGGGACAGTTTGCAGGATTACCGGGAAGGGGGGGGGGGGGCAATGAGTGGAATTACTATGGGGAGCAGTGTGTTCTCAAACTCGGTCCTCAGGACCCCACACAGTGCATGTTTTGCAGGTAACCCAGCAGGTGCACAGGTGTATTAATTACTCACTGACATTTTAAAACGTCCACAGGTGGAGCTAATTATTTCACTTTTGATTCTGTGAGGAGACCTGCAAAACATGCACTGTGTGGGGTCCTGAGGACCGAGTTTGAGAACCTCTGCTCTAGAGGTAACATTACTATCATCTGCCATATCCACTAAAGCAGGCATTCCCAACCCCAGTCCTCAAGGTACACTAACAGTGCAGGATTTAGTGATATCCAGTCTTCAGCACAGATGGATAACTAATTAAGTCACCTGTGCTCAAGCATGGATATCACTAAAACCTGGACTGTAAGTATGCCTTGAGGACCGAAGTTGGGAATGCCTGCCCTAGAGTGATGTGACATTACTATTATCACCTACCTCATCCCATAGAGGTAACATTACTATCACCTGCCTCATCCCTTAGAGCAGGGGTGGGGAACCTTTTTTCTACCAAGGGCCATTTGGATATTTATAAAATCCTTCGGGGCCCATACAAAAATTATCAACTTAAAAATTAGCCTGCCCCCAGTCAGTAGTTAGGCCCCCAGTCACTTGTTATGCCCGATTAGATTTGCCCCAGTCAGTTGTTATGCCCCATTAGATATGCCCACTGTCAGTTGCTTTGGCCCATTAGATATGCCCTGTCTGTTGTTATGCCCCATTAAATATGCCCCCTGTAGTTATGCCCCATTAGATATGCCCCCTGTAGTTATGCCCCATTAAATATGCCCCCTAGTAGCGCCGCTTACACACACACATTAAAAGAAAAAAAAACCACAATGCTCACCAGCCCTGCTCCTGCTTCCGGACCGCTGCCCTCCCTCTCCTCGGAACTATGGGAGAGATGTCATGACGTCTCTCCCATAGCGCAGCACAGCCACACATGTACACTGCCTGAGCCAGAAGCTGGAGCTCAGGAGTGAGCTCCTGCGTCCGGCTGTTGCTGAGGATCCGGGCGCTCGCTGGTGGTAAACTCTCAGCGGGCGCTCGGCATCTCCTCTCGTTTAGGTGAGCCTGGCCGGATCAAGTGGCTTTGAGGGCCTTATACGGCCCTCGGGCCTGAGGTTCCCCACCCCTGCCCTAGAGTGATGTGACATTACTATTATTGCCTGCCTCATCCCCTACAGCATAGGTTCTCAAACTCATGTTTTGCAGGTAACCCAGCAGGTGCACATGTGTATTAATTAATCACGGACACGTTTTAAAAGGTCCACAGGTGGAGCTAATTATTTCACTTGTGATTCTGTGAGGAGACCTGCAAAACATGCACTGTGTGGGGTCCTGAGGACCGAGTTTGAGAACCAGTGCCCTAGAGTGATGTGACATTACTTTTATCACCTGTCTCATCCCCTATAGTGATGTGACATTATCACCTGCCTCATTCTCTAGTGATGTGACATTATTATAATCACCTGCCTCATCCTCTAGAGCAGGCATTCCCAACCACGGTCCTCAAGGCACACCAACAGTGCAGGCTTTAGTGATATCCAGGCTTCAGCACAGGTGACTTAATTAGTAGCTCAGTTATTTTGATTTAACCATCTGTGCTGCAGCCTGGATATCACTAAAACCTGCACTGTTGATGTGCCTTGAATACCATGGTTGGGAATGCCTGCTCTAGAGTGATATGACATTACTATTATCACCTGCCTCATCCCCTAGAGCACAGGCTCTCAAACTCAGTCCTCAGGACCCCACACAGGTCATGTTTTCCCGGTCTCCTCACAGAATCACAAGTGAAATAATTAGCTCCACCTGTGGACCTTTAAAAATGTGTCAGTGAGTAATTAATACACCTGTGCACTTGCTGGGTTACCTGCAAAACATGCACTGTGCGGGGTCCTGATGACCGAGTTTGAGAACCAGTGCCCTAGAGTGATGTGACATTACTATTATCACCTGTCTCATCCCCTATAGTGATGTGACATTATCACCTGCCTCATCCCCTAGAGTGATGTGACATTATCATCACCTGCCTCATTCTCTAGTGATGTGACATTATTATTATCACCTGCCTCAACCTCTAGAGCACAGGTTCTCAAACTCGGTCCTCAGGACCACACACAGTTCATGTTTTGCAGGTCACCTGTAGTTGGTGATACACAGTGCAGCTGCTGGGCGACATGGAAAACGTGAACCGCGTGGGGTCCTGAAGACAGAGTTTGAGAACCACTGCTCTAGAGTGATATGACATTACTATTATCACCTGCCTCTTTCCCCTAGAGTGATGTGACATTACTATTATTACCTGCCACATCCCCTACAGTGATGTGACATTACTATTATCACCTGCCTCTTTCCCCTAGAGTGATGTGACATTACTATTATCACCTGCCTCTTTCCCCTAGAGTGATGTGACATTACTATTATTACCTGCCACATCCCCTACAGTGATGTGACATTACTATTATCACCTGCCTCATCCCCTAGAGCAGTGGTTCTCAACCTCGGTCCTCAAGTACCCCCAACAGTTCATATTTTCCAGGTCTCCTCACAGGATTACAAATGAAATAATTTGCTCCACCTGTGGGTCTTTAAAATGTGTCAGTGAGTAATGAGTAGACCTGTTCAACTGCTAGATGACCTGGAAACCACAAACTGTTGGGGGGTACTTGAGGACCAAGGTTGAGAACCACTGCCCTAGAGTGATGTGACATTACCATTATCACCTGCCTCAACCCCTAGAGGTAACATTACTATTATTATTACATTTTATTTATAGGGCGCCACAAGTGTTTCGCAGCGCCGTACAGAAGACAGTACAGGGAGACAAAACTTAGTAATACAGTAAATAAATAACAAAAATAGAGTGCAGGTAACAAAGAGCACCACAATTCTCAAAACATAATACAGCTTAGATGTAAGTAGCGAGGGAGTAATCATTGTACTACTTGGGACTGGCGGCCAGAGAGAGAGAGAGGAGCCCTTACCAGTAGGAGAAAAAGCAGGTTAAGATGGTCGCTGAGTGAAATGTGTCGAGAAGAGGGCTTAGACAACAAGAGGAAAGAGGGCCCTGCTCTGAAGAGCTAACAATCCTGTGGGGAGGGGCGACAGACAGATGACATGAAGTGCAAGCAAGCAGGAGGAAGCCTGATGGCAGTATGCAAGCAAAGCAGAGATGTTCAAGGCATGGGGCAGGGGGATGGAGGAGCAGCCTAAGGACTAGGTTATGCATCGGAGGAGTATGCTTTGATGAATAGATGGGTTTTCAGTGCCCGTTTGAAGCTTTGCAAAGTCGGGGAGAGTCTAATGGAGTGGGGCAGCGCGTTCCACTGAAGGGGTGCAGCACGGGCAAAATCCTGAACTCGTGCATGGGAAGCAGTGACCAGGGCGGTGGAGAGGCGACGGTCATCGGCCGACCGTAGTGGGCGGGAGGGAGTATGAAGGGAGAGGAGGTTGGGGATGTAGGGAGCAGTGGAATTAGAGATGGCCTTGTATGTGAGGGTGAGGAGTTTAAAGAGAATTCTGTAGGGGAATGGGAGCCAGTGTAGATTTTGTCGAAGGGGAGTGGAAGAAGTGGAGCAGCGGGAGAGGAAGATGAGCCTAGCCACGGAGTTGAGGACAGATTGGAGGGGAGCGAGGTGGGAGCAAGTGACGCCAGTGAGGAGCACATTGCAGTAGTCGAGACGCGAGATGACCAGTGAGTGGATGATACGTTTAGTTGCACTCTGGGAGAGAAATGTCCTGATGCGAGCAATGTTGCGTAGCTGGAACAGACAAGATTGCGCCAGAGCTTGGGTGTAGGGTGCAAAGGAGAGGGAGGAGTCAAGAGTGACGCCCAGGCAGCGGAGTTGGGGAACGGGGGAGATGACTGTGTTGTCAACAGTGATAGAGATATTTGTAGGGGGTGTGCTCTGGCTGGGGGAAAGATAATGAGTTCAGTTTTGTCCATGTTGAGCTTCAGAGAGCGCTCAGACATCCAGGAGGAGATGGCAGAGAGGCAGCTGGAGACCTGAGAGAGGACAGAGGGGGACAGATCAGGAGGGGAGAGGTAGAGTTGTGTACTTTCACCTGCCTCATCCCATAGAGTGATGTGACATCACTATTATCACCTGCCTCATCCCATAGAGTGATGTGACATTACTATTATCACCTGCCTCATCCCATAGAGTGATGTGACATCACTATTATCACCTGCCTCATCCCCTACAGTGATGTGACATTACTATTATCACCTGCCTCATCCCATAGAGTGATGTGACATCACTATTATCACCTGCCTCATCCCATAGAGTGATGTGACATTACTAATATTACCTGCCTCATCCCCTACAGTGATGTGACATCACTATTATCACCTGCCTCATCCCATAGAGTGATGTGACATTACTAATATTACCTGCCTCATCCCCTACAGTGATGTGACATTACTATTATCACCTGCCTCATCCCATAGAGTGATGTGACATTACTATTATCACCTGCCTCATCCCATAGAGTGATGTGACATCACTATTATCTCCTGCCTCATCCCCTAGAGTGATGTGACATTACTATTATCACCTGCCTCATCCCATAGAGTGATGTGACGTTACTAATATTACCTGCCTCATCCCCTACAGTGATGTGACATTACTATTATCACCTGCCTCATCCCCTACAGTGATGTGATATTACTATTATCACCTGCCTCATCCCATAGAGTGATGTGACATCACTATTATCTCCTACCTCATCCCATAGAGTGATGTGACATTACTATCTATTATCACCTGCCTCATCCCATAGAGTGATGTGACATCACTATTATCTCCTGCCTCATCCCATAGAGTGATGTGACATTACTATCATTACCTGCCTCATCCCCTAGAGTGATGTGACATTACTATTATCACCTGCCTCATCCCCTAGAGTGATGTGACATTACTATTATTACCTGCCTCATCCCCTAGAGTGATGTGACATTACTATTATCTCCTGCCTCATCCCCTAGAGTGATGTGACATTACTATTATCTCCTGCCTCATCCCCTAGAGTGATGTGACATTACTATTATCACCTGCCTCATCCCCTAGAGTGATGTGACATCACTATTATCACCTGCCTCATCCCCTAGAGTGATGTGACATTACTATTATCACCTGCCTCATCCCATAGTGATGTGACATTACTATTATTACCTGCCTCATCCCCTACAGTGATGTGTCATTACTATTATCACCTGCCTCATTCCCTAGAGTGATGTGTCATTACTATTATCACCTGCCTCATTCCCTAGAGTGATGTGACATTACTATTATCACCTGCCTCATCCCCTACAGTGATGTGACATTACTATCATTACCTGCCTCATCCCCTAGAGTGATGTGACATCACTATTATCTCCTGCCTCATCCCCTAGAGTGATGTGACATCACTATTATCACCTGCCTCATCCCCTACAGTGATGTGACATCACTATTATCACCTGCCTCATCCCCTACAGTGATGTGACATTACTATTATCACCTGCCTCATCCCCTAGAGTGATGTGACATTACTAATATTACCTGCCTCATCCCCTACAGTGATGTGACATTACTATTATCACCTGCCTCATCCCCTAGAGTGATGTGACATTACTATCATTACCTGCCTCATCCCCTACAGTGATGTGACATTACTATCATTACCTGCCTCATCCCCTAGAGTGATGTGACATTACTAATATTACCTGCCTCATCCCCTACAGTGATGTGACATTACTATTATCACCTGCCTCATCCCTAGAGTGATGTGACATTACTATTATTACCTGCCTCATCCCATAGAGTGATGTGACATTACTATTATCACCTGCCTCATCCCATAGAGTGATGTGACATCACTATTATCACCTGCCTCATCCCCTACAGTGATGTGACATTACTATTATCACCTGCCTCATCCCATAGAGTGATGTGACATTACTAATATTACCTGCCTCATCCCCTACAGTGATGTGACATTACTAATATTACCTGCCTCATCCCCTACAGTGATGTGACATTACTATTATCACCTGCCTCATCCCCTAGAGTGATGTGACATTACTAATATTACCTGCCTCATCCCCTACAGTGATGTGACATTACTATTATCACCTGCCTCATCCCATAGAGTGATGTGACATTACTAATATTACCTGCCTCATCCCCTACAGTGATGTGACATTACTATTATCACCTGCCTCATCCCATAGAGTGATGTGACATCACTATTATCACCAGCCTCATCCCCTACAGTGATGTGACATTACTATTATCACCTGCCTCATCCCATAGAGTGATGTGACATCACTATTATCTCCTGCCTCATCCCCTAGAGTGATGTGACATTACTATTATCACCTGCCTCATCCCATAGAGTGATGTGACGTTACTAATATTACCTGCCTCATCCCCTACAGTGATGTGACATTACTAATATTACCTGCCTCATCCCCTACAGTGATGTGACATTACTATTATCACCTGCCTCATCCCATAGAGTGATGTGACATTACTATTATCACCTGCCTCATCCCATAGAGTGATGTGACATTACTATCATTACCTGCCTCATCCCCTAGAGTGAGGTGACATTACTATTATCACCTGCCTCATCCCATAGAGTGAGGTGACATTACTATTATCACCTGCCTCATCCCCTACAGTGATGTGACATTACTATTATCACCTGCCTCATCCCATAGAGTGATGTGACATCACTATTATCTCCTGCCTCATCCCCTAGAGTGATGTGACATTACTATTATCACCTGCCTCATCCCATAGAGTGATGTGACATCACTATTATCTCCTGCCTCATCCCATAGAGTGATGTGACATTACTATCATTACCTGCCTCATCCCCTAGAGTGAGGTGACATTACTATTATCACCTGCCTCATCCCCTACAGTGATGTGACATTACTATTATCACCTGCCTCATCCCATAGAGTGATGTGACATCACTATTATCTCCTGCCTCATCCCATAGAGTGATGTGACATTACTATCATTACCTGCCTCATCCCCTAGAGTGAGGTGACATTACTATTATCACCTGCCTCATCCCCTAGAGTGATGTGACATTACTATTATTACCTGCCTCATCCCCTAGAGTGATGTGACATTACTATTATCTCCTGCCTCATCCCCTAGAGTGATGTGACATTACTATTATCTCCTGCCTCATCCCCTAGAGTGATGTGACATTACTATTATCACCTGCCTCATCCCCTAGAGTGATGTGACATTACTATTATCACCTGCCTCATCCCCTAGAGTGATGTGACATCACTATTATCTCCTGCCTCATCCCCTAGAGTGATGTGACATTACTATTATCTCCTGCCTCATACCCTAGAGTGATGTGACATTACTATTATCACCTGCCTCATCCCCTAGAGTGATGTGACATTACTATTATCACCTGCCTCATCCCCTAGAGTGATGTGACATTACTATTATCACCTGCCTCATCCCATAGTGATGTGACATTACTATTATTACCTGCCTCATCCCCTACAGTGATGTGTCATTACTATTATCACCTGCCTCATTCCCTAGAGTGATGTGTCATTACTATTATCACCTGCCTCATTCCCTAGAGTGATGTGACATCACTATTATCTCCTGCCTCATCCCCTACAGTGATGTGACATTACTAATATTACCTGCCTCATCCCCTACAGTGATGTGACATTACTATCATTACCTGCCTCATCCCCTAGAGTGATGTGACATCACTATTATCTCCTGCCTCATCCCCTAGAGTGATGTGACATCACTATTATCACCTGCCTCATCCCCTACAGTGATGTGACATCACTATTATCACCTGCCTCATCCCCTACAGTGATGTGACATTACTATTATCACCTGCCTCATCCCCTAGAGTGATGTGACATTACTAATATTACCTGCCTCATCCCCTACAGTGATGTGACATTACTATTATCACCTGCCTCATCCCCTAGAGTGATGTGACATTACTATCATTACCTGCCTCATCCCCTACAGTGGTGTGACATTACTATCATTACCTGCCTCATCCCCTAGAGTGATGTGACATTACTATTATCACCTGCCTCATCCCCTAGAGTGATGTGACATTACTATTATCACCTGCCTCATCCCATAGAGTGATGTGACATTACTATTATCACCTGCCTCATTCCCTAGAGTGATGTGACATCACTATTATCTCCTGCCTCATCCCCTACAGTGATGTGACATTACTATTATCACCTGCCTCATCCCATAGAGTGATGTGACATTACTATTATCACCTGCCTCATTCCCTAGAGTGATGTGACATTACTATTATCACCTGCCTCATCCCATAGAGTGATGTGACATTACTATTATCACCTGCCTCATTCCCTAGAGTGATGTGACATTACTATTATCACCTGCCTCATCCCATAGAGTGATGTGACATTACTATTATCACCTGCCTCATTCCCTAGAGTGATGTGACATCACTATTATCTCCTGTCTCATCCCCTACAGTGATGTGACATTACTATTATCACCTGCCTCATCCCATAGAGTGATGTGACATTACTATTATCACCTGCCTCATTCCCTAGAGTGATGTGACATTACTATTATCACCTGCCTCATCCCATAGAGTGATGTGACATTACTAATATTACCTGCCTCATCCCCTACAGTGATGTGACATTACTATTATCACCTGCCTCATCCCCTAGAGTGATGTGACATTACTATTATCACCTGCCTCATCCCATAGAGTGATGTGACATTACTATTATCACCTGCCTCATTCCCTAGAGTGATGTGACATCACTATTATCTCCTGCCTCATCCCCTACAGTGATGTGACATTACTATTATCACCTGCCTCATCCCATAGAGTGATGTGACATTACTATTATCACCTGCCTCATTCCCTAGAGTGATGTGACATTACTATTATCACCTGCCTCATCCCATAGAGTGATGTGACATTACTATTATCACCTGCCTCATTCCCTAGAGCACAGGTTCTCAAACTCAGTCCTCAGGACCCCACACGGTACATGTTTTGCAGGTCTCCTCACAGAATCACAAGTGAGATAATTAGCTCCACCTGTGGACCTTTTAAACTGTGTCAGTGAGTAATTAATACACCTGTGCACTTGCTGGGTTACCTGCAAAACATGCACTGTGTGGGGTCCTGAGGACCGAGTTTGAGAATCTATGCCCTAGAGTGATGTGACATTACTATTATCACCTGCCTCATCCCATAGAGTGATGTGACATTACTATTATCACCTGCCTCATTCCCTAGAGTGATGTGACATCACTATTATCTCCTGCCTCATCCCCTACAGTGATGTGACATTACTATTATCACCTGCCTCATCCCATAGAGTGATGTGACATTACTATTATCACCTGCCTCATTCCCTAGAGTGATGTGACATTACTATTATCACCTGCCTCATCCCATAGAGTGATGTGACATCACTATTATCTCCTGCCTCATCCCCTACAGTGATGTGACATTACTATTATCTCCTGCCTCATCCCATAGAGTGATGTGACATTACTATTATCACCTGCCTCATCCCATAGATTGATGTGACATTACTATTATCACCTGCCTCATTCCCTAGAGTGATGTGACATTACTATTATCACCTGCCTCATCCCATAGAGTGATGTGACATTACTATTATCACCTGCCTCATTCCCTAGAGTGATGTGACATCACTATTATCTCCTGCCTCATCCCCTACAGTGATGTGACATTACTATTATCACCTGCCTCATCCCATAGTGATGTGACATCACTATTATCTCCTGCCTCATCCCATAGAGTGATGTGACATTACTATTATCACCTGCCTCATCCCATAGAGTGATGTGACATCACTATTATCTCCTGCCTCATCCCATAGTGATGTGACATTACTATTATCACCTGCCTCATCCCCTACAGTGATGTGACATCACTATTATCTCCTGCCTCATCCTCTACAGTGATGTGACATTACTATTATCACCTGCCTCATCCCCTAGAGTGATGTGACATTACTATCATTACCTGCCTCATCCCATAGAGTGATGTGACATCACTATTATCACCTGCCTCATCCCCTAGAGTGATGTGACATCACTATTATCACCTGCCTCATCCCATAGAGTGATGTGACATCACTATTATTACCTGCCTCATCCCCTACAGTGATGTGTCATTACTATTATCACCTGCCTCATTCCCATAGAGTGATGTGACATCACTATTATCTCCTGCCTCATCCCCTAGAGTGATGTGACATTACTATTATCACCTGCCTCATCCCCTACAGTGATGTGACATTACTATTATCACCTGCCTCATCCCATAGAGTGATGTGACATCACTATTATCTCCTGCCTCATCCCATAGAGTGATGTGACATTACTATCATTACCTGCCTCATCCCCTAGAGTGAGGTGACATTACTATTATCTCCTGCCTCATACCCTAGAGTGATGTGACATTACTATTATCACCTGCCTCATCCCCTAGAGTGATGTGACATTACTATTATCACCTGCCTCATCCCATAGTGATGTGACATTACTATTATTACCTGCCTCATCCCCTACAGTGATGTGACATTACTATTATTACCTGCCTCATCCCCTAGAGTGATGTGACATTACTATTATCACCTGCCTCATCCCATAGTGATGTGACATTACTATTATTACCTGCCTCATCCCCTACAGTGATGTGACATTACTATTATTACCTGCCTCATCCCCTAGAGTGATGTGACATTACTATTATCACCTGCCTCATCCCATAGTGATGTGACATCACTATTATCACCTGCCTCATCCCCTACAGTGATGTGTCATTACTATTATCACCTGCCTCATTCCCTAGAGTGATGTGTCATTACTATCACCTGCCTCATTCCCTAGAGTGATGTGACATCACTATTATCTCCTGCCCCATCCCCTACAGTGATGTGACATTACTAATATTACCTGCCTCATCCCCTACAGTGATGTGACATTACTATCATTACCTGCCTCATCCCCTAGAGTGATGTGACATCACTATTATCTCCTGCCTCATCCCCTAGAGTGATGTGACATCACTATTATCACCTGCCTCATCCCCTACAGTGATGTGACATCACTATTATCACCTGCCTCATCCCCTACAGTGATGTGACATTACTATTATCACCTGCCTCATCCCCTAGAGTGATGTGACATTA